>NC_084919.1:5000-347500 GCF_949316345.1 Pungitius pungitius | reverse complement strand
GGGAGCAGAGGAGTCGCCCCCTGCTGGTCACTACAAGAAGTAGAGTCATTTCCTCATAGACGTCTATGGGAGCAGAGGAGTCGCCCCCTGCTGGTCACTACACAGAAGTAGAGTCATTTCCTCATAGACGTCTATGGGAGCAGAGGAGTCGCCCCCTGCTGGTCACTACACAGAAGTAGAGTCATTTCCTCATAGACGTCTATGGGAGCAGAGGAGTCGCCCCCTGCTGGTCACTACACAGAAGTAGAGTCATTTCCTCATAGACGTCTATGGGAGCAGAGGAGTCGCCCCCTGCTGGTCACTACACAGAAGTAGAGTCATTTCCTCATAGACGTCTATGGGAGCAGAGGAGTCGCCCCCTGCTGGTCACTACACAGAATGCAGGTCATACGTTTACATCTGTTCTCTAACTGTTAGCTCCGTCAGCTCGGAGAGCTTCTCCTGGGGGAGGAGCCTGAAGCGTCTCATGGGGATACCTTGCTAAAGTGGTAAAGTCTGACCTCTCTGGGGCCCTCTGGGCGGCAGCGGCGGCGTGGGCCTCGGTGGGGGTCCTGGCGGGGGCCGGCTGAGGTCCAGCATGGTGCCGTAGGTCTCGTTGCTGATCATGGTGCTTTCCGGCGGAGGCCTCTGTTTCTCTCTCGCCAGGCAGGCGGCGTCTCGGGCTACAGCCGCCAGGTTGGGCAGCGCGGCTGAGGGCAGGAAGCAGCTGACCGGGCGCTCCTCGTGCCGGTGGGGGATCGGCTGCAGCGAAACAAAAACAGCTCATTTGACCGGTCTTTGTCTTCATAAAAGACGCTCAGAGGGACGGCGGCTGACCTTGTCCTCCATCTCGTCCTCGCTCTCGTCCATGTCGTCGTTCTGGAGACGCCACTCGTACTCCACGTGGACGTGGACGTTGAACTTCCCCGTCTGAGCCTGAACGAGCTGCAACGCACCGACAGGCGTTAGCACGGCGCTGCGTTAGCGAGACGAAATGTGTCCTGAAGCATCACCTGCTCCTCACACTGGGCGTGTCCCAGGCGCCTGGCGATGTCCAGCGGCGTCTCTCCCGCTTCGTTGGCTGTGGGACAAAAGCCGGGGTTTGAGACGTGTCTTTTTAATAGTTTGTCTTTGAGTTCCTTTGCATATATGTGTAAACATTCTATGTGTCTCCTTACGGATGGACATGGAGGCTTTTCCTCTCAGCAGCAGCTTCAGACACTCGCTGTTGTCCGTCAGGCTGCAGTAGCTCAACGCCGTGCTGCCCCGGGACGTCTGCTGGTCCAGGTTGACGCTGAAACACACCTGGGAGGTTACTACACCTGTGAGGACGCTCTGTCTCACACACGGTCTCACACACTACCCACAACGTACTCAAACACAGCTGGAAATAGACAGAAGAAAGAGACAAAGGCAACATCTAGGAACCCAAAATAACAAAGAAATACTAGAAACAACACAAGGAGAAGTAAAACAACCTCAAATAAATAAGAGATACACAACTGAAATGAAAATAGTATATTTAATAATAGTTAGAAAAAAACGAGAAACCAGAGACCAAATGAGCACAAGGAGGAGCAAGAATAGGACAATGAATATAAAAGGAGACACGAGTCCTTCTAAATGTGTGTCTGGGTGTTTCAGGACCGTCTCAAATACATATATTTGGGTTTCAGTCACCTTGGACTCTTTCGTGACATTTATTTTACTAAAAAAAGTCAATTCATCATCAAGAAAACACCAACGATGAAGAAGATGATGAAGATGATGAAGATAAGGTCACCTGTTTTGGGCGAGGAAGTCCACGATGTGGAGGGAGTTCCTGTCGACCATACGGGCCGCCAGGTGGAGCACCGTCTCTCCGGGTTCCTGACGACAAAAACTCATCTCACTGTCCTGACCACGTCGCCATGGTGACAGCTGTCACATGTTGACTGATCTTATGGAGCCACCAGTTCAGAACTTTGGCCCTCTGGGACCAGAGGAGTCGCCCCCTGCTGGTCACTACACAGAAGTAGAGTCATTTCCTCATAGACGTCTATGGGAGCAGAGGAGTCGCCCCCTGCTGGTCACTACACAGAAGTAGAGTCATTTCCTCATAGACGTCTATGGGAGCAGAGGAGTCGCCCCCTGCTGGTCACTACACAGAAGTAGAGTCATTTCCTCATAGACGTCTATGGGAGCAGAGGAGTCGCCCCCTGCTGGTCACTACACAGAAGTAGAGTCATTTCCTCATAGACGTCTATGGGAGCAGAGGAGTCGCCCCCTGCTGGTCACTACACAGAAGTAGAGTCATTTCCTCATAGACGTCTATGGGAGCAGAGGAGTCGCCCCCTGCTGGTCACTACACAGAAGTAGAGTCATTTCCTCATAGACGTCTATGGGAGCAGAGGAGTCGCCCCCTGCTGGTCACTACACAGAAGTAGAGTCATTTCCTCATAGACGTCTATGGGAGCAGAGGAGTCGCCCCCTGCTGGTCACTACACAGAAGTAGAGTCATTTCCTCATAGACGTCTATGGGAGCAGAGGAGTCGCCCCCTGCTGGTCACTACACAGAAGTAGAGTCATTTCCTCATAGACGTCTATGGGAGCAGAGGAATTGCCCCCTGCTGGTCACTACACAGAAGTAGAGTCATTTCCTCATAGACGTCTATGGGAGCAGAGAAGTCGCCCCCTGCTGGTCACTACACAGAAGTAGAGTCATTTCCTCATAGACGTCTATGGGAGCAGAGAAGTCGCCCCCTGCTGGTCACTACACAGAATGACGCTTTAACTTTTCTTTAAAGAACTGGTTCTGACATTAAAACTCATGAATCAGAACTGAAGTCCTACGTGTTCGTTGGGCTGTGGGAGGGACTCCTGCAGGTCCACCCCCTCGGCGTAGACCTGGATCATGGACTGGATGTCTCGGTTCCTGACGGCCTCGTACAGAACCTGCAGTCTGGACTTGGCGTCGGCACAGAGTCGCCGAACAAAGCGCTTCTCGATGTACTTGGCTGTGATGAAGTCCTTCCTCGTCTGCCTGGAGGAGGAACCGGAGAGCAGGGAAGAGTCACCACGCGCCGTCCACACGCCAACGCCGTCCACACGTCAATGCCGTCCACACGCCGTCCACACGCCGCCCACACGCCACTCACACACGCCACTCACATGTCACTGGAGGGATCCGGCTTGGTGACGGACAGATCTGCCTCCATGATCTCGTTGAAGCTGGCGTTTCCCACGTTCTTTGCCAGCTAGAAACACAACATGTCAGGTGGGTTCACTGCACACCTTCAACTGTCGTCAATTCACACGTTTTTATATGAATTCACGGCACAAAATACCAGTTTATCAAATCTAATGAAAGAAGTAAAATAATATCGGTAGCATATTTCAATTAATATGAAAACAACATTTGAATATTCTTGTTCTATTACATATAATACATTTGTGTACATATGGATACACATACATACAGATGAAAAGGTCACGATATTTACCTACGATTTATTTGTACATTTTGATAAATTTGTGAAAAGTATAAATGATAATTCATTGGGGACACAAACGACGCTGTGATGTCCCTTAGTCCTCCGGGGGACAAGTTGACTCACCAGCAGCTCGGAGGTCCCCAGAACGTCCAGGTCCAGGCTCTGGATCCTGGAGTAGTGGACCCCCATCTCCCTGTGGATCCCAGAGCACTCGATGCAGATCAGCACCCCGAGGTTGGTGGACAGCCAGGTTGGACCTGATGGAGACCAGGATGGAGGAGGAAAGGCAGCGTGTACCAGCTGTAGTACCTGTTGTACTACTACCTGCTGTACATACTGTGTGTACCAGCAGTAGTACCTGTTGTACTACTACCTGCTGTACATACCGTGTGTACCAGCAGTAGTACCTGTTGTTCTACTGCCTGCTGTACATACCGTGCGTGTACCAGCAGTAGTACCTGTTGTACTACTACCTGCTGTACATACTGTGTGTACCAGCAGTAGTACCTGTTGTACTACTGCCTGCTGTACATACTGTGTGTACCAGCAGTAGTACCTGTTGTACTACTGCCTGCTGTACATACCGTGCCTGTACCAGCAGTAGTACCTGTTGTACTACTACCTGCTGTACATACTGTGTGTACCAGCAGTAGTACCTGTTGTACTACTGCCTGCTGTACATACCGTGCGTGTACCAGCAGTAGTACCTGTTGTACTACTGCCTGCTGTACATACCGTGCCTGTACCAGCAGTAGTACCTGTTGTACTACTGCCTGCTGTACATACCGTGCGTGTACCAGCAGTAGTACCTGTTGTACTACTGCCTGCTGTACATACCGTGCGTGTACCAGCAGTAGTACCTGTTGTACTACTACCTGCTGTACATACCGTGCGCCCCACAGTCGCAGCAGAGGTCGTTGCCGCTCATCCTCTTCACCTCCCCCACGATGGCTCTGGTGAGCTCCTGCACGATGTTGTTCTCCCCCTCGTCCTGCTCCCCTTTGAAGGCTTGCTGCAGCGCCTCCTCTCTGCTGTTCTGCAGCACCGACACCCAGCTGCACCAGACACCACGCAGGGGTCAGAGGTCAGGCTCAAAGGGGGGGGGGGGGTTAATGGCAGTACTTACACCTGACACTCGGCTTCGTCCTCGGCCTGGAAGTGATAGGTCCTGTCATCTGGTGAGACACAGAGAGACAGAATGTGAGACACCGGGGACACAGTGTGAGACGGGAGGAAGCAAAGAGGACGGGGCGGCGTACGTGAGAACAGGTCGAAGCTCTTCTTCTCGTCCGCGTTCCTCTTCACCTGGCAGGTGAGCAGGTTGAGTTTGGCTGGCGGCGCGTTGGCCTGAGAGACAAGTTGTTGGGACAAAGTGAAAGTCAGAAACATGGAGACGTAACGAGCTGAAAGCCAACACCAGCTGTAGCTGTTAGCTAATGCTAGCGTAGTGAGGCGCTAGGCTACGACATAGCGCTGTATGCTGTGTTTCACACGGTGATCACTTCGTTCACACTGAAGTCCACAACAGGGTTCATCCTGCGGGGACCAGGACTACAGGTGTCTTTACTAGTGCTGTCAAACACAAGGGGGCTAAGGCTAAGCTAGCTGTTACGCTAAGCTAGCCGCTAGGCAACTTCCATCTCAAACTGCAGAGGACACCACTGTGTCCCTAAAAGACAGTGGTGTGGAAACGTCCTGCTAAACGTGGGACATTTGACTCTTGAAACACGTAAAAAGACGGAGAGTTGAGACGCGATCACATGGGGGCCGTTTGTGTGACAAGAAACGTAAACTTTTAATGGGCATTAATGCTTTGCCTCTAGTGGCAGCTCCAGGAAGTCAATTAGAAGCCGTTTGTGGACTAATGAGCGAGAGCCAAAGCAGCGAAGAGAGCCTCATAAGAACAGACCCCCCCCCTCCTCTCTGTTATCCTCCTCCTTATGCTCCTCCTCCTGCTGCTCCTCCTCTGCTGCTTGCTCTGTCCTGATTGGCCGTTTGGCTCTTCACTTAAATACTTAAAGAGAAAAAAAACAGTATAAAAAACTAAAATGAATTCTTGTCTTTCCCATTTGCTGATGGGCACGCAGGCAGGAGGGCGGAGCTTGGCATGGACCAATAGGAGGAGAGGAGCTCACCGTGCCGTGGCTGATGGTCAGGAAACCGTTTTTCACCGAGCATTTCCTCTTCTGCCAAACCTTCCTGAGTCTGAGGAGACACAAAGGGGCGTTCTTTACTCATTAGAACAAGTAACACGGACAGGATTTACCTCCATTCATTAAGAGACATTTTAGAAACTTTATTTGTCTAAACCCGAACTGTCCAAAAGAATCAATGAGGACGATTAGAAGGAATTGTGTTAATAGATTTGAATCCATGTTTTCTGGAGATCGATTCACTGAGACATAAAAATACTTCCTGTGTGTACTTACTGGACACATAGTACCTGATAGATGCTCACATCCTCATTGACGGATACTAAACGGACCTGCTGCCAGGCAGGAAGTACCTGCCCTGTTGCATTCTGGGAGGCGGAGGCCACTCACCCCTCGCTCTTCTTGGAGAGCACCCCGGAGCGCTCGGTGCCGTGCGCCTTGTCGCCCTGCAGCTGGTGGAGGCTGTAACCGGCGCTCTGCTTGGGCTGAGAGGACACACCTGTTACACACCTGGAGTCCAGACCCCCCCCGTCCCCCTGAGAGTCCCTCACCTCCTTCTGCTCGGCCTGCAGAGACGCCTTCAGGACGTCCCGCAGCTGACTCAGCTGTTTCCTCTCGCCGTCCTGGGTCTGCTTGATCTGACACCACAGAAGAAGAGACGCAGGTCAACACGAGGTACATCACTAGCAGCCACGTGTCCACTGTCTCATCGTCTTACTGTCCAATGTTGCGCAATAACAGCCGCCATGTTAAATTCCTTTTATGTCGAACATACTTTGTAATAAATGTAGCTGATCCTGAGTGTTTCCACGTTGATGCGTCACCGCGGGAAATCTGTGTATATTTTATCGGGGGGGCATGGAGTAGTGTGATGGGAGCCACAAGGTTGGTGGTTTGAATCCCAGCTGCCCCATGTGACCCCTGACCCCCAACTGCTCCCCAGGCTAAAAAGCATCCGCTAAATGACATGTGATGTAATAATTCATTCCTGCTTGTATAGTTTTATTATTATTATTTTACTTTATTGCACCAAGTCAAATTCCTCCATGTTTCACCTCCACTATACAGGAACGAGGACTTTATACTGTACTCTCAGAGGTACATGTTGTACTTAATACAGTACCATGCATGTGGTATTACACACTCCCTGCAGTACGGGCCCTGAATAGGAAGTACTGCAGTAGTGAGTACGTAGTAGTACTAGTAGTAGTACTGCTGTACCGTGCTCAGCTGCGTGGTCAACTTCTCCACCGACGGCCTCAGACTCTCAGCCGCGTTCAGTCCGTCCTGGAAGAAACTAGGCGAGGGAGAGAGGGGCGTGTCTAGAGGCGGAGCTACGGGGGCGAAGCCCCGCCCACCAACCTCAACAGGAAGACACGCCCTCACCAAGGTGAGCGATGACAGGGTTTTATTCACTTTATTCAAACCTTTATTTAACCAGGAAAGATTAAACATCTCCTTTTGAAGGGAGGGACACACAAATCACAACAACAGAAGGTTCAGGAGATGGAGATCTTCAGGTGTCTGATGGAGACAGAGGGAGGGACCACAGGGTCCACAGAAGGTTCCTCGTGCTGAGGACACCTTTCTGTCTGAAACGATGTTTACTGTCGTTTGTGTCATGAGGACCTTTGAGATGTGTGTAGATAAAGGAAACAGGAAGTCTGAACCCGTCTCCATCAGCTAAACGATGTCAAAGATCTAACAGCTTCTAAAAGGGAAGGAACATCTGGACTCGACGTACTTGCACTGCGCGTGGAAGTACTTGATGAGGTTCTGGAGGAAGTCGACGCCCTTCTTCACCTTGATCTCGTTGACCTTCAGGAGATACTGCGGAGGGAAAGCGGAGAGACGTTTTTACGGCGCTGAGCCGAGGAGCATCTTCGTCCCGGCCGTGAACCCTCGTCTTCACCTCGCACATCTGCAGCTGGAACAGCTGCCTCTCCTTCTCCATCTCCTCGGCGATCTCCCCCCCGCTGAACTCGGTGCGGATCATCCCGTGCTGCTTGGCGTGCTCCCTCTTCTCCTTCTCTAGCTTCGCCCTGGAGGTCAAAGGTGGAGCCGAGGGGGGGAAAGAGGAGAGTGTGAAGGAGAACCACGTGAGGTTTGCATTTGAAATGAAACGACATCTTTTCTTACAGTTTGGTCTCATAATCCTTCCAGGATTTGTCGAACGGCTTCTTTAGGTCCTGAAAGAGGAAGTGATGTCACGCCGTCAGCGACCAATCACATCGCAGCATTCACTCACTGTAGTCTCTCTACACCTCAGTTTATTAAACCAATTCAAAGAGTTAATGAGTAGAACATTTGATGGTTACACATTTAATCGTGTGAATAACTAACGATTATTGAGGGATTTTGAGGTTTGACAGTTGGATGTTTTTAACAGTTTCGGAGCTCAAGGCCGTCGCCATGTTGTTCTTTGAACAGGAAGTGACCATATTAGGACTGAGGAGGACAAAGAGTCTCTATATCTGGTAAAGACCTGTCAATCAGTGTGTAGCCCCGCCCTAAAGCATCCCCTGACGTTTTGAGCCTTCAGGGCCACCGTCCCTCTCGTCGTTTGTTGACTTTTAAAGATGATGTGGAGACTCACCCCCTTGACTCCCTTCAGGTCTCCCTTCAGCAGGCTGTCCAGAGGGAAGGTGATGATGTTGTTCATGTTCTGGAGCTGCAAACAGGAAGTGACGTTAGAGGAGGGAACCCTGAAGCCGGGCGGCGTCGTGACCTCTGACCCTCACCAGGTTCTTGAAGAGCGCCGTCAGCTCTTTGGTGAAGACGGCGAACTTGAGGAAGGCTGTGCCGACCTCCACGTCCTCCCTGCCGACGCAGTTGTTTCCGAACTTCTCCACAGACTGGACGTACTGCTCCTCCATGTCCACGTGCGCTGGGACCACAGAGGTCACCGAGGAGAACAGAAACACATTATTCATATTCATGGACACAGTTGTATCATCATTACTATTTCATCTTATTTAAAAATAGTTATCATTACTGTACTGACTCATTATTTAGAAATCTGATTATAAATGCATTAGAAAGTCATCAGCTGGTTTTCGGGGTTCAAAGGTCACTTTTCTTGTCATTTAGGCTGCGTTGGAATAGTCCCTTCTTCTTCAGAAGGTAGCAGCATAGGAACCTCTGGAGCATCCTTTACCGAAGCAAAGGGAGCTCATTCCGTCCCACAAGTCCAGGAAGCAGCAATATTTAAATGGTGACGTGTCATTGGTCCGATCAATGACGTAGAAACGCACATCATGTGACTCATGTTTGTTAATAAAGTTTGACTTTGAAGCTGGTAGTTTGTGTCGTCTGCACGACTCGGTAACGACACATGAAGGCATCTCAGATGCTTCGTTGTGACGTCACCAACATGCGTCTCCTCCATCACAACTTGGAGGAAGTGGAGTCCATCCCTAAACACCGCCTTGTCCTTTCCTAACTCCTCGTCAACTCTCCTAACCACCTTTCCTTGACAGAGTGAGGTGGTTAGGAGTAGACGTCAGGAGGACATTATTTTGACAATTTGAATCCAGCCCCCGATTCTTTCCTCGAGGCGGCCGTCTCTCCCTCGGCATGCTGGGACAGGACGGCGGTATGACAGGAATGTGTCAAGGTGAGACTACACCTGTCTGAACACAAACAGGCATACCCCCACTGACGAAGTCAACGCCCCTCCTTCTGGTCCTCCTGACTTCAGAGAACATTTCACTCTAGGCTTCTTCCTCCTTAATTTAACCTAAAAGGACATTAAATATTCTTCAATCGTTTCTCTCATCATGTTGCTGTCATGAAGATTCTAGATTAGATTGTGATGGACCTTGGTGCAGACAACAACGTGAGGCACAAATAATACTTTGTTGACAGCTTGTCTCTGATTGGATGACGCTAGCTGCAGACAGGAAGTCTGTGGGGAGACCTTCCCCTTCGGGACCTCGAGTCGCTCACCGAGACCAGACGCGTTGATGGCCTTCACCGACTTCTTGATCTTATGCAGGACTGACCGGTCCACGTCCAGAACCTAAAGGGGGACAGACAGTGTCAGAACCAGCAGAGTCAGAACCAGCAGAGTCAGGACCAGCAGAGTCAGAACCAGCAGAGTCAGGACCAGCAGAGTCAGGACCAATCCTCAGTCGCGAAGAATCCTCAGACCTCACTAAGGTCTAAAGGGCCGGTGAGGTCTCTGTCAAGATTCCCAGCATGCATTGTGTGAGAGTTACTCCTCAGCCACTGGTTTTGTATTTTGGGGGATTTGTGACGAGACTTACGGTTTGTTGAAATGAATGTTGTATTATATTATTGAATTATCCAAATATGTCATCCAGCCCGTTATTGATCACATGCTCAGCGCCTTCTGACTCCTGTGCAGTTCCTCATATCCGTTCCGTTAACAAACCTCCACAATCTAACGTGCACAATCATCGCGGTGTTGAAAACAGAAGCAGCTTGAAACTCTTACAAAACATTTCACCAGCAGGAAGTGCTTCTCTCACTTCCTCTTTCACAGAAAAATAAAACTACCCCATTAATACTCAGATACACATTTGACCTCCATGAATACTCACAGATACACACTTTACCTCCATTAATACTCCCAGATACACACTTTACCTCCATGAATACTCACAGATACACACTTTACCCCTATTAATACTCCCAGATACATACTTTACCCCTATTAATACTCACAGATACACACTTTACCTCCATTAATACTCACAGATACACACTTTACCTCCATTAATACTCACAGATACACACATGACCTCCATGAATACTCACAGATACACACTTTACCCCTATTAATACTCACAGATACACACATGACCTCCATGAATACTCACAGATACACACTTTACCTCCATTAATACTTAGATACACACTTTACCCCTATTAATACACACAGATACACACATGACCTCCATGAATACTCACAGATACATACTTTACCCCTATTAATACTCACAGATACACACATGACCTCCATGAATACTCACAGATACACACTTTACCTCCATTAATACTTAGATACACCCTTTACCCCTATTAATACTCACAGGTACACACTTTACCCCCCTTAATACTCACAGATACACACTTTACCCCCCTTAATACTCACAGATACACACTTTACCCCTATTAATACTCACAGATACACACTTTACCCCTATTAATACTCACAGGTACACACTTTACCCCCCTTAATACTTACAGATACACACTTTACCCCTATTAAAACTCACAGATACACACTTTACCCCCCTTGATACTCACAGATACACACTTTACCTCCATTAATACTTAGATAGACACTTTACCACCATTAATACTCACAGATACACACTTTACCCCCCTTAATACTCACAGATACACACTTTACCCCTATTAATACTCACAGATACACACTTTACCCCTATTAATACTCACAGGTACACACTTTACCCCCCTTAATACTCACAGATACACACTTTACCCCTATTAATACTCACAGATACACACTTCACCCCCCTTGATACTCACAGATACACACTTTACCTCCATTAATACTTAGATAGACACTTTACCACCATTAATACTCACAGATACACACTTTACCTCCATTAATACTCACATATACACACTTTAGTATTTTGATTAGTGTGCGTGTGTGTGTATGTATGTGCGCGCACTCCCACCTCCTCCAGAGCCGACACGGTGTTCCTGCAGTGGGACATCCGGGTACTGAAGCTCGAGGTTGTCGGGGCTTTGAAGTCCTCGTTCGTCTCCTCGATGAACTCGCTCACGCGGATGAGTTCCGGCATGTTGAGAACTACTCGGCCCGTCTCGGAGCAGCTTCACCACCTTCTAAGCTCTCTGCAGGAGAAGCCCCGCGCTGCAGGTAAGCGGCCACACCTGGACCCACGTCACGTCGTCCGGAGAGGCAGACACATCCGGTCCTCGCCGCCGCGCAGTGCTCGAGTGCCCGGGTCAGATGTGGGTACCTCCGGGAGAAGTTATGAGGAGTCACGTCGAGGGTTCTACCCACGGAGGTGTGGCCTGGAAATCATACGTCACCGTCCTCGGCCCTGCTGCTGTGACCACCTGAGAGGACGTGGGCGGGGCTAGGGGCGGGGCTACGGGGAGGTCTCACTCCGCTGCTATTTCCGGGAACCAAAGTCCAACGGATGAGGGGAAATCTCCAGGAAGTGCCTCCCTTTCAAATGTAAACATCTGTTGGAAAAAGCTTTGATAATGTTTTATTTTAGTCAATGTTACTCAGACACAGAGTCCTCTCTCTCAGTGACACAGCTGATGAGATGTCCATCAATGTCCAGATAATATCATGGTGCCTGAGGTGGAGAAGATGAAGGTCTACAGCACTTTAAAAAGAAAATGTTTATCTTATTCCTGCACTACGTTGTCTGTTGTCCATTGTCGTACATTCTGCTGTCACGCACCAACCGCCAAGTCAAATTCCATGTATGTAATATATGATGCAATAAACGATTCCTGATTGTTGTTGAAAACTCAGTTTCTCCAATTTTGGGGTTCATGAAGCATGTGTCTGGGGTACATAAAGACAGTACCTCTGGTACATGAGGTCAGTACCTCTGGTACATGAAGACAGTACCTCTGGTACATGAGGCCAGTACCTCTGGTACATGAAGACAGTACCTCTGGTACATGAGGTCAGTACCTCTGGTACATAAAGACAGTACCTCTGGTACATAAAGACAGTACCTCTGGTACATGAGGCCAGTACCTCTGGTACATGAAGACAGTACCTCTGGTACATGAGGTCAGTACCTCTGGTACATAAAGACAGTACCTCTGGTACATGAGGTCAGTACCTCTGGTACATGAAGACAGTACCTCTGGTACATGAGGTCAGTACCTCTGGTACATAAAGACAGTACCTCTGGTACATGAGGTCAGTACCTCTGGTACATGAAGACAGTACCTCTGGTACATGAGGCCAGAATCTCTGGTACATGAAGACAGTACCTCTGGTACATGAGGCCAGTACCTCTGGTACATGAAGACAGTACCTCTGGTACATGAGGTCAGTGGCCTCTGGTACATGAAGACAGTACCTCTGGTACATGAGGTCAGTGGCCTCTGGTACATGAAGACAGTACCTCTGGTACATGAGGCCAGTATCTCTGGTACATGAAGACAGTACCTCTGGTACATGAGGCCAGTACCTCTGGTACATGAAGACAGTACCTCTGGTACATGAGGCCAGTACCTCTGGTACATGAAGACAGTACCTCTGGTACATGAGGTCAGTGGCCTCTGGTACATGAAGACAGTACCTCTGGTACATGAGGTCAGTGGCCTCTGGTACATGAAGACAGTACCTCTGGTACATGAGGCCAGTATCTCTGGTACATGAAGACAGTACCTCTGGTACATGAGGCCAGTACCTCTGGTACATGAAGACAGTACCTCTGGTACATGAGGCCAGTACCTCTGGTACATGAAGACAGTACCTCTGGTACATGAGGTCAGTGGCCTCTGGTACATGAAGACAGTACCTCTGCTACATGAGGTCAGTGCCTTTAACCGCCTCAATAAACAGCTGGTGAACTTTGTCCTCCAGCGGCTGCTGAACGTTTCTCTTCATGTTTCTCTCTGAACTCCATTCCACTGACTGATGGCGGAGAGGAAAGCAGCAGCGAAGGCGTCAGCGGAGCCGGACTTCCTGCAGTCCAACGATCTGGCCTGTGAGGCGGTCGGTGGGAAGGTGAGTCAGCGAAGCAGAAATACGTTCAGGGGTATTGATTCACTGGGTGCACGAACCGATCGGTGTGTGTAGTCGGGTTGCTGACCTCAACCATAAGTGTACTTTTTCAAAAATTCATGCACACAAACATGAATACACTTTGGTCATGGTGGTTCAAACCCATTGGTCGGGCCACATGTTAGTAGTCCTTGTGCTAAGCTAAGCTAACTGGCTGTAGCTTCATTCTTACTGTACAGACATGAGTGTTCACTAATCTGAATCCAACATGAGAGTGAATGAGCCTTCATCGATGATGAGGAACTATTCCTGAAACTAGTTGTCCATCGGTCCACATTTATTTCTTGGTTGTTATTGAAACAAAGCGTGTTGTGTTGTTGCTCCTGCAGGTTATTTTTGCTACAGATGAATGGTTCGCTCCTGCTGCCAACCTGCTGAAGGTACAACTCTTTGACTCCAGCTGCTAAATGTTTAAGCCACAGTTGTTCATTTTACAAGCTTGAGTTGCTAACAGGTTGTTCAGGTCTTCAGCCTGAACACCTGCTCAGTTACTCAGGTCTCCAAGAAGTGTTAAATTAGGGAACAAAAATCCCTCAAACAGCAGCTGATACACAAGACTCCCTGCTTATTAGTCTCCTACTCCGTCCCAAGTCCACCTGGACCCTTCACGATTGTTCCAGCGGACGAGCTGCATTCATGTTGGGTTCTATTCTCAGCAGCAGATGAATCCACATTTAGTAGTAGTTAGTGATTTAGGGTAGGAGGTGGTTAGTTCTGTGAATACTCCCATGATGACCTTTAATGTTGCTCCAGAGAGAGACGCCAACCTTCAGCCCTTCAGCCTTCACGAAGTTTGGCAAGTTGATGGACGGATGGGAGACGAGGAGGAAGAGGACGGCGGGTTAGTTTACATTGTTAAATATACAGTGCAAACGTAAAATAAAACAAGTCAAATTATTCATCACTTTTTAACGTGGAACATACTCTAAATATCCTTAGTGTAAAAAGTGTTACTAAGGACACATTTGACGAGTTAGTGAATTAATTCATTTATGCACACAGTTACTTCTAGAGTCACAAAAGAATTAATTGCGATCACATTTTAAAAATATTAGCTGACTTAGGAGTGAATATGTGCACAATGAACTGATATCAATCATTCCCTATTATTCCCCTCTTCTCTCACTCTCCCTGGAGGTCATGACTGGTGCATTGTCCAGCTGGGAGTACCTGGGCGGATCCAGGGCCTTGATGTGGACACGTCCTTCTTCACAGGAAACCACTCACCCTGCGTCTCTGTGCAGGCCGGCTGTCTGGGTACCAGCTCCTCAGATCCTCCTTAGTTCCTAAACTACCACAAACCACATAAACTCCCTAACTTGAGCGATGACGAACTCGAAACCTTTTCCCAAAGTTTAAAGTGTTCTGTTGGGACCAAAGAAACGTCACAATCATCTTTTGAAATATTTTTGTGACTAATTGTATTGGTACGTGCACAGACAATGAGTTGTTTGATTACACACTTTAAAAGATGCGCTATTACAGACCTATTAATCCTTGTCTTACACTGTGTTACACTGGGTTACATCATGTGCATCCACGAGGAAGCAAACCCCAGTGAATGAAGACCTGCAAACAGAAGAAACAAGATGGTCAGCGATAAACAATCAAAGGGAGATGCACCCTGTTTCAGAGCTTTTGTGTAAGTCTTTGATTGTGTATCTGATACATCGATCCGTCACCAGAAAAACCTCCCCCCTTCACTCTGGAGGGAGACCGGACCGGCATGGCCGCCTCCGCCGCTCAGCTGGCTGCTGTTGCACAGGTAAAACGCATGTGTGTGACCCTCTACATTCTAAGTTCCCCTCTAGAGTCACATGATGCTCCACTTTCCCCTCTAGAGTCACATGATGCTCGACTTTCCCCTCTAGAGTCACATGATGCTCTACGTTCCCCTTTAGAGTCACGTGACGCTCTACCTTCCCCTCTAAAGACAGTTTTAGACATGTTGTCTATTCCATTGGCAGCTGATGTGTGGTTTGATTGACAGCTGGGCTCGGAGGCGTGGCCTGAGCTGGTATGTGTGTCGGAGCTGAAGCCTGGATACTCAGACTGCTGCCATAACTACTTTAAGGTCAACTTCAACCACAGAGTCACACACCTGCGCCTGAACATGCACCCAGGTACGACACACACGCCCACATTCACTCGCTCACCATTAACCGATGGTGACAATAATCAAATTGTGTGTCTCTACCTGGTCAGATGGAGGGATAGCCAGGCTGCGGGTGTACGGAGTTGGGCAGAGAGACTGGTCCTCTGTCTCCTCCCAGCAGGACGTTGACCTGGTGGCCATGACCAATGGGGGGGTCTGCCTTGGTTACAGCGACGCCCACTTTGGTCATCCACGCAACATGATTGGTTCGAATCAACATAGATACCTTTTTAGTTTATTCCTGGTAGCACTGGAAATTAAGTTACATTTTTCATTTATGACATTATTTCATTTGGTCACTTACGCGTGGGGCAGGACTGACAACACTGGTAACACTGATTAAATTGCTAATAGTGGTTGTAGTGGTAAAACTAGTAAAATGGCCCTGGTGCTGGTTAGAGTTGGCCTGCTGTGTTTCAGGTCTCGGCCGAGCTGCCAACATGGCCGACGGCTGGGAGACGGCCCGCAGACTAGACCGCCCCCAACACCTGAAGGTTTAAACACACCGACCAAATAACATGAACACCACGATAACCATCACATCAATCATGAAGGAATGAACTTTCTTTATCAAGTGTCCTCACTGTTCAACTTTCAACCTGAACATTACCTCCAGATACAGAACTTCCCTAAAGTCCTGAACAGCTTGTGTGTTGTGGCTGAATGTTGCAGGTGGACCAGAGAGGGATCCTGCAGGTCCCCGGATGGGAGTGGACTGTGTTCCGCCTCGGCTCCCCAGGACTCATCAGGGGGGTCGAGGTTGACACCAACCACTTCAGAGGTCGCCACACACACACACACACACACACACACACACACACACACACTCACACACTCACCTGTGTGCGTCCAACAGGTAACTTCCCAGACTCCTGCAGGATTGATGTTTGTTCTTTGACCCCTGAGGATGAAGCTCAGTGCGTCGGCACCAACTGGAATTCTGGGAAATGGCAGGTCCTTCTACCCCCTCAAAAAGTATGTGTCTCTGTGTGTGTGTGTGTGTTTGATGTGCTTTAATTAATAATCATATTTCAAATTATAGACTAATGTTAACATCTTAAAAAATATTGTGAATATATTCACAAACTGTAAGTCTGATAAAAAGAGATTGACTCAATGAGTTGGCATTAATATATTAATATAATATGTAAAATGGTTCATATTTATTGGAACGTGGTTAGATGATGAAGGTGCGCTCATTAAGCTCCTCCCCTTCCTCCTCACACCTCTGCAGCTTCGTCCTCACCACAGACATCTCTACGGAGAGGCCCAGCTCGCCCCCACCCCCCCCGTCACCCACGTCCGTCTCACCATCAGCCCCGACGGAGGGGTCAGCCGGCTCCGGCTGTGGGGTCGACCCACGGCCCCCACAGCTGCTCCTCAGGCCAATCAGGAGAGGCCCCCCCCCACCGCTGCTCCTCAGGCCAATCAGGAGAGGCCCCCCCCCACAGCTGCTCCTCAGGCCAATCAGGCCTCCAAGCTGTGACCTGTGAGGATTTAAGAAATAAAACACCAAAGTAGAGTCTGATGGTCGTCATTACTATGGAAGATTATTATTATCTCATCTCATCTTGTGTCGTCTTAACTCATTTGATATCTTCACTAATAACCTGAAATAATGGGTTGGGTTAGGTAACCCGAGGTCCAGTTGCACCGAAATGGAACCGAACCATCTGGAAAGAGACAGCTCCTCAGGGACGTGTCTTCTTTCTGCTGACCTGCTGGGTCTCTCCTCAGGTCTCCTCAAGTCTCCTCAGGTCTCCTCAAGTCTCTCCTCAGGTCTCTCAGGTCTCTCCCCTAGTGGGACGCTGGCTCAGGGACACAATGCTCTTCCTGTACCGGAGGTGGAGAGCAGGGGGCAGCAGAGACACAAGAAGGTCACAACGAGAAGAGCAGAAGGATTGAGGACGTAACTCTTTGTGAGACTTGATGAGATGTCAGTCTGCACAGCTCCAAAAGTAAAAAAGGTTATGAATCACTCAAATAACGACAGATTGAATGAATGAAGTTGCTCTGGTCTCCAGCAGCACCATCAAGAACCAGGATGTGTCCTTCATCCCTCATATGAAGAAGACTTCAAGGACTGCCTTTTTTCATCTACGCAATATATCAAAAATCAGGAACTTCGTGTCTCAAAGTGATGCAGAAGAACTAGTTCATGCATTTGTTACTTCTAGACTGGATTACTGTAATTCTTTGTTATCAGGCTGCTCTTGTAAATCACTTAAACCTCTCCAACTGATTCAGAATGCTGCAGCACGTGTACTAACAAGAACTAAGAAATGGGATCATATAACTCCTGTATTAACTTCTCTGTACTGATGCAACACATATAAACATACACATATATGTGTAGGGGTCCAGCTCCTCAGGTTCCAGCTCCTCAGGGTCCAGCTCCTCAGGGTCCAGCTCCTCAGGTTCCAGCTCCTCAGGGTCCAGCTCCTCAGGGTCCAGCTCCTCAGGGTCCAGCTCTTCAGGGGGACCATTGCCTCTGAAATAGAATAAAGAATCCATTATTCATGCTTGAGGAGCCTGGAGGAGCTCATTAAACGCAAAGACAGCTTCTTATTAAATGAGTCTCTGGCCAGCGAGACGTCTTCGCTTTGATGGGACGGAGCAGATATCTTCAATGTTTAAATACTATGACTACATCAGTATATTGAGGAGAAACACACTGTAAAAAATCGCTGTGATATTTACAGTTATTTACTGTGTTTGTGAGCAGTAAGCTACTGTAAAACAATATCACAGTAATTTACTGGATATTCAGTGAGCGATTACAGTAGCCAACAAGGTACTGTAGTAAATCACAGTAAGTAAGAATTACTGTTGTAAATCACAGAAACACATTGCGTACTGTATAAAACACAGCAAATAAAAAGGTCCTCTAGAATAACACAGTAGCCAAAAAGGTACTGTAGTAAATCACAGTAAGTAAGAATTACTGTTGTAAATCACAGCAACACATTGCGTACTGTATAAAACACAGCAAATAAAAAAGTACTCTAGAATAACACAGTAGCCAAAAAGGTACTGTAGTAAATCACAGTAAGTAAGAATTACTGTTGTAAATCACAGCAACACATTGCGTACTGTATAAAACACAGCAAATAAAAAGGTCCTCTAGAATAACACAGTAGCCAAAAAGGTACTGTAGTAAATCACAGTAAGTAAGAATTACTGTTGTAAATCACAGCAACACATTGCGTACTGTATAAAACACAGCAAATAAAAAAGTACTCTAGAATAACACAGTAGCCAAAAAGGTACTGTAGTAAATCACAGTAAGTAAGAATTACTGTTGTAAATCACAGCAACACATTACGTACTGTATAATATCAAATTAACTATTTGTGTACTGTAAAAAAACACAGTAACCAAATAGTCACAGTCATTAAAAATGTGAGAAACACAGTTACCTAAAAATTACTGTAGAAAGTCAGAACACCAAGTAGTGTACTGTGTATTTATTTATTTAACATATGATGGTATTTCTTTACAAATTTCACCATATATACCACATTATGCAAGTAGGTAAGTTTAGATGGTAAAGCTCTCAACTGCAACTTCATTGAATCAAGACGATTGTTAGAACTTGAGGTGGAGTATTCGTTTGCACTCGTTTCCTCTCTTTTTGACACAGCTGCGCTCATTCTGAGTGATTTCAATGGATAGGATGGTCGTACAGCTCAGCACAACAGTACTGGAGTGGAAAAACAAGTTACCCTGCACAACTAGCGTACTAAATTGAGTTACGGGATTTGTGCTGGTTAAATCTTCTGGTTAAATTTTCATGCCACTTTTTTTAACAAATAACGAGTGGGAGAACATTGAAGGACTGGATCTGAAAAGACAAGATATTTGCCTGTAAGTTAAATGCTTTCCTGAACATGCTCTGTCCTGACTAAATCTAGCGTTAATAATCAGTTCAGTAATTTATTTGTGTTTTTTGTTAGCAAAAATGTTTTTTACTTCCAACCGTTTCTAAATTGTGTTTGCCTTTAGCAATCTTCTGTTAACTTGTCCAAATGCCATACTCATGTAAGGTTTGTAAATTCAGTGCAGCATCAATTTCTGCATTCATTTTACATGTTAAAATTCACAGGAATCTAGCAAATAATAGATTTCCGTGTGGAGATGCAGAATGTCCAACTGCTTTTGCAACAGTCAGTGCAATTAAAAAGCACATGTATTGATTCCATGGGCACACAGTCAATGGTAAACCAGTGAGAAAAACACAAGTGGAAAATGATGCTTTGGAATGCCAAATTGAGGGTTGCGGTTACGTGTCAGTGAACATTTCAACCCTGTGTGAGCATCTTAAGCTCCACATCAAAGATGGGAATCAAGTGAGGTGCCCCTATAAGAACTGTTTGAATATATTTAATGTCTGTTCATCCTTCTCCTCGCACTTGACCCGTAAACATAAAACAAAATCTCCCTGCAACTTAAGTACTGCCACTGTTGGCTCATTAAATGGTGAAGTGAGCCAAGCGTCTCATAGATTATTGGATGGTGATGAAAATGATAGAATGGAGGAATTGAATGATGGAAATGATAACGCAAGTAATCAAGTAGATGAGAATGACTTCATGAACAGTCTTGCGTTATTTTATCTCAAAATGCAGGCTAAAATGCTTCTACCAGCCAGTGTTATTCAGAAGTTAATTGTAGAGTTCCAGGAAGTACACAGTTACAGCACAGCCCATCTTTTGTCTAAATTGCATGAAGACTTAACAATGCTAAATGTGCCTGAGAATGATATAAAAGATCTTATTGATAAACTCCTAAAAAATGACCTCCTGAAAATGTGCAATGAGGGTGTACTTCGAAGTGACCAAACGCGAAAAACTCTCTTCAAGAGTAAATTCAACTATGTTGAGCCAACCACAATGTACCTGGGTATTGATGCTAATGGAAAAGAGAGATTTTGCCAGTATGTTTCCATTAAAGATACACTGAAGGCACTACTTGGTCAGAATGTAGTTCAAGACCAATATCTCCAAGCAAAATCTGACACAGCACCATCTCCTGGAGTGTTGGAAGACCTAAGAGATGGTAAAAACCTCAAAAACAATAAATTGTTACAGGAATCCCCATCTTCGATATCAATAATCTTGTATCAAGATTCATTTGAGGTTGCCAACCCCCTTGGATCTGGAAGAAAGAAACACAAGATCTTAGCTGTTTATATGACCCTGGCGGAGATTGCAGCACACAACAGGTCTTCCATTGATCCAATGCAGCTAGTCCTTTTATGCAGGGAAGAGGACTTCAAATTCTTTGGCCAAGAAAAGATCTTCTTTAATCTAATTAATGACTTAAAAGAAATGGAAGAAACCGGAATTCATGGCCCTGATGGGAACATTGTCAAGGCCACTGTAGTTGCTATAACTGGGGACAATCTAGGGTCCCACTGCATTGGAGGTTTTACGGAGAACTTTAGTAAAAGCAAATATTTTTGCAGGTATTGCCTAATAGACCGTGATACCTTCAAGCAAACACCTACAAAATCAGGCCCTGTCAGATCTGTAGAAACTTACAACACCTTGGTGAGACAAGCGTCATTAAATCAGGAAATGACTGGTGGGGTTAAGTTTGACTCAGTTTTCAATCAGCTGAAGTATTATCATGTTTGCCAGCCTGGCCTCCCTCCCTGTTTGGGTCATGACCTGTTTGAAGGAATTGTTTCTGTTGATCTTGCTCTATACATCAAGCACTTGGTGACAGTTGAGAAAAGGTTCACCTATTGCCAGCTAAACAGGATCATTTCAAACTTTCCATTCAAAGGCAGTGATGCTAACAACAAACCATGTGAGGTTAGCCCGAATGGGGAAAAGCTGGGTGGGCATGCTGCTCAAAACTGGTGCCTCTTGCGTCTCCTTCCTGTAATGATTGGGGACAGGATCAAACTGCACCTGAAGGTGATGTTTGGGAGTTATTGCTAAAGCTAAGGGAGGTTGTTGATCTGATCTGTGCACCCAAGATCCATACCAACCAAGTGGCATATCTCAAGATTCTTATTGAGGAATACCTCCATCAAAGAAGCACTTTGTTTCCAGGAAAGTTGCTAAAAGCCAAACACCACTACCTTGTGCACTACCCTGAGCTCATCCTTCATTTTGGTCCACTTATTAGATTGTGGACATTGCGCTTTGAAAGCAAGCACAGCTATTTTAAGCAGTTGTCTAGCTGATGTAAGTTTTCATATGTATATGTAATTTTTTACCTGCTTACAATTCATTTTTTTTGTCTTGTACAGTAGGCCAAAATAGGGAGAAATCTGGGGTCTATGCAATGTAGTAAATCATTTTTTGGTATACACGATTGCATCGTTCTGCACGTTCATGAACTGTACATTACATTTTTTTATTTATTGCTTGTTGGCCATAATTAAAACCTAAACTAAATTCTAGATTGAAATATTTGCAGGCAACAACGACGCCTGCTGATGCCGAGATGGAATGCTCACTTCCCACCACCCCGAGGCTCATTGTGTTAGGTAAAACTCTTATTAAATAAAATGTCTGAGAAAGATAAATACAATTAGGTAGACATACATAATATACAGATAACTCTTAAATAGTACAAATTTAATGATTCATTGGGTCTTATTTTCAATTACACACAGGATAAAAATTTAGAAGAATGTAAACCTTATTGAAACACCGTCAGACATATTGAATTTCTTGTTTTGTTTTTTGCAGGAGAAACCGCATGGTCTGCGAACCGGTGGATGCTGTCGATAGAAGGCCGTATTGTGATCGCACATTCACCACCCATACCAGATTTCCCAACTGCCCTCGCTGTCTTGTTCGCCAGTTTTTACGTCTTCAACATAGAGTATCAGGCGGAAGCCGCCACAACGCTGGAATTTGTTCAGAGGTATCTAAATTAGTATTACGTATCAAGTATTGGAGTACAAAAATGAGGGGGGGAAAACTAGTAACATTGGACACTCACACATTCATGCACATCAAGGCTATTGGCAGGACTCTGGTTGACACGACCGTGTATTTCTGGGAGTATCAGATACTGTATGCATGAGTTAGACAGTAATTTCTGTGAGGGCCACCAGGTAATTTGGCCAGTTCTTAAGCCTTAAACATATAAGGCTGTAAAAAATGTCTTTTGTGTCTGTTTTGTATAACAGACTTTCACATGAAATGCAGGTCTCAAAACTGGCTCATTCCAAATATTAACATCCTTTTTCCTTTATTAGGTTCCTTGTCAGGATCAACCCAGACTCCAGCAAATGTGGTGCCAAATTCAAAAAGAGCGGGGAAACCGGAAGACTGGTTAAACGCAAAAGCTCAGGCATGAACCAACGCGTCCTATCATTCATGAGGGACTTCTCCATGTTCAACCTGCTAAATGATTAGATGGAGGTGAGGCTTGTATAATGATCTTGCCTTTAAATTAAGGAGTTAACTGTTTCTTTATTTATACATGAAGAGGTTCCTATTTGTTTTGTTTTTTTATTTGATTTTTTTTATTATTTCTTTCAATGTTCATGTTCATGTTAAATGTGATATTAGCCTCCACAATATTTGATTAGCTAAAATTGTTTTTGTTAAATTTGCCTCCAAAATGTGGATGGAAAATTTCATTTGCAAATAAACCTGCATGGAGTGAAGAAATTTCAATGTCTGTGGGTCTTCGTTACTAAGTTCCTGATAGTTGGATCGAGTGGTGTCTAGTCCGATATAGAACCAGCCGTTATTGTATTGAATACTGAATTTTATTCTGCAGCTGAAACGGTGTTACCATAAAAGAGACCGTACCACTTATTTTACAGGTCAAACTCTAACCCGTGAACAAAATTACACTACTTGGAGATGGGATTTATATTGCACAATTACTATTACAAGAAATATCTTGGTACATTTTTAATTTGTTTCACAATCAAAAAGCTATTCAAAAATACATTAGTAACAATTACGATATTATACTGTGATTCATTTTACAGTGAGTTACTTGTCACTAGCTGCCAGTTGATAACTGGGATTCTTTTCACAGTAGTATATTGTGATTCATTTTACAGTGAGTTACTTGTCACTAGCTGCCAGTTGATAACTGTGATTCTTTTCACAGTAGTATATTGTGATTCATTTTACAGTTAGTTACTTGTCACTAGCTGCCAGTTGATAACTGTGATTCTTTTCACAGTAGTATATTGTGATTCATTTTACAGTTAGTTACTTGTCACTAGCTGCCAGTTGATAACTGTGATTCTTTTCACAGTAGTATATTGTGATTCATTTTACAGTGAGTTACTTGTCACTAGCTGCCAGTTGATAACTGTGATTCTTTTCACAGTAGTATATTGTGATTCATTTTACAGTTAGTTACTTGTCACTAGCTGCCAGTTGATAACTGTGATTCTTTTCACAGTAGTATATTGTGATTCATTTTACAGTGAGTTACTTGTCACTAGCTGCCAGTTGATAACTGTGATTCTTTTCACAGTAGTATATTGTGATTCATTTTACAGTGAGTTACTTGTCACTAGCTGCCAGTTGATAACTGTGATTCTTTTCACAGTAGTATATTGTGATTCATTTTACAGTTAGTTACTTGTCACTAGCTGCCAGTTGATAACTGTGATTCTTTTCACAGTAGTATATTGTGATTCATTTTACAGTGAGTTACTTGTCACTAGCTGCCAGTTGATAACTGTGATTCTTTTCACAGTAGTATATTGTGATTCATTTTACAGTGAGTTACTTGTCACTAGCTGCCAGTTGATAACTGTGATTCTTTTCACAGTAGTATATTGTGATTCATTTTACAGTTAGTTACTTGTCACTAGCTGCCAGTTGATAACTGTGATTCTTTTCACAGTAGTATATTGTGATTCATTTTACAGTTAGTTACTTGTCACTAGCTGCCAGTTGATAACTGTGATTCTTTTCACAGTAGTATATTGTGATTCATTTTACAGTGAGTTACTTGTCACTAGCTGCCAGTTGATAACTGTGATTCTTTTCACAGTAGTATATTGTGATTCATTTTACAGTGAGTTACTTGTCACTAGCTGCCAGTTGATAACTGTGATTCTTTTCACAGTAGTATATTGTGATTCATTTTACAGTTAGTTACTTGTCACTAGCTGCCAGTTGATAACTGTGATTCTTTTCACAGTAGTATATTGTGATTCATTTTACAGTGAGTTACTTGTCACTAGCTGCCAGTTGATAACTGTGATTCTTTTCACAGTAGTATATTGTGATTCATTTTACAGTGAGTTACTTGTCACTAGCTGCCAGTTGATAACTGTGATTCTTTTCACAGTAGTATATTGTGATTCATTTTACAGTTAGTTACTTGTCACTAGCTGCCAGTTGATAACTGTGATTCTTTTCACAGTAGTATATTGTGATTCATTTTACAGTTAGTTACTTGTCACTAGCTGCCAGTTGATAACTGTGATTCTTTTCACAGTAGTATATTGTGATTCATTTTACAGTGAGTTACTTGTCACTAGCTGCCAGTTGATAACTGTGATTCTTTTCACAGTAGTATATTGTGATTCATTTTACAGTTAGTTACTTGTCACTAGCTGCCAGTTGATAACTGTGATTCTTTTCACAGTAGTATATTGTGATTCATTTTACAGTGAGTTACTTGTCACTAGCTGCCAGTTGATAACTGTGATTCTTTTCACAGTAGTATATTGTGATTCATTTTACAGTTAGTTACTTGTCACTAGCTGCCAGTTAATAACTGTGAATTTCACAGTTCGTTCGTTACAGTGCACAGCTAGCAACAATATTTAAACACTGTCAAATATCAACATGTGGAGGAAAAAACAAATAGAGACAGAGATATAAAAAGATCACTGCTTGAAAATCAAAACACATCCACATATGTTCATATACAAGACACTATTTTATATATATAAAATATATAATATTATTAAAACTGCAGCTTTTCCTCAAGGAATTATTTTCCTCAAGTTATTCTTCAAATGTCTCATTTTATTTTTTCTTTCGTTATCTATAAAAAAATGTTACCGTGGATATTTATATGATAATCAGTTTCTTTATTTCTTTTATTGATTGACATTTCATCATGTTTGCACCTCAGGGGAATCGATGAGGACTCAGAATATCAACCATGTGGAAATGAGTTGAGAATCCGGTTGCCATGGCGACGTGAGGTCCGGGTGCTCACAGGGAAACAGAAGTGAGGAGCTGCCCTCGGTGGGGGGGTCGCTACACGAAAAGTGACGAGGAGGAGGATGAGGAGGAAGATGATAATAACGATGGTTGATGACTATTCAGCTTTGTGCAGAGAAAACTTCAAACAAAGGCTAACAGAGCTAACAGAGCTAACAGAGCTAACAGAGCTAACAGAGCTAACGGTGCTAACGGTGCTAACAAATATCAATGACCCAAATTTTGTATGTATCAAAAGAATAACCCTATTTTTATAATAATATAATAATGTATTTTAAACAATAATATCATATAAATAAAGTCATTACGGCCATGTGACTATTTAATTTGCTCTGAGAGAATGACGGCGTTAACGAACAGAATCAAAAACCAACATCAATGACGACATCCTCATTACACCAAACGGTACAGAAGCATTCAAAAGACGAATAGGATTCAAACTCAGAGTGTCCCTGAACTCCTCACGTGACCCTGAACGCCACACGGACGCTGATCTGGGGACGAACGTTGGTGCTCATTGGTCCTCTATCACACTGGTGCTTTTAGTTCATCCATCAGCTTCTCTGTGAGCTCCACAGATGATGATAACTACATCTACACACACAATAAAACCTGAATGCATTCAATGATTCAGCTGAAGGTAGAACCAGCTGCTGTTGCCTCAGCATTCCTCAAAGCGGCTTCGTGCCGGTGAGTTTTCTTTCTCTTTGCTCTTTCTCATGCTAATGTCTCCTCATTGAGCTGCTGCTCCCCGCTGCTTCATCACCGCTCCTCCGCACCTCCTCACGGACCGACCTCCTCTGTTTGTCAGCAGCCCGTCGGCCCCGGTAATCGGGTTAAAGGACCCAGGACCTCTGTGCTGCCCCCCCGGACCCCCCCCCACTGCTATGGACCAATGAATCAAGACCCAGGAACCAGTTTCACAGCCTCCATTCTCTCTGGCCACCTTTGTTCCAGTTCGATACGTGTCTGCTTTCTTTTGCTTTGACCTTCCTTCATCATCTGTTTTACTTTAATATTTGGGTCAAAACAAACACCGAACTGATGACTCAGCAGGAGGAAACATCTCCGTCATTTGTATTTCTGCATTCCTTGAAATATTTTCAATGTATAGAAACATATTCCTATTCATTTGGATGATTTAACTGGTTTGTGGACTTTGGGACGAAGGGACAATTTGTGCCTTTGACAAAGCAAGATGTGGGAAGTTCTAACGGTTTGTTCAGGACCAGCTGACTGGTAGCTAGCTAGCCTCAGCTAACTAGCATTAGCATGTCAGTGTTCTCCCAGCAGCCTCAAGACATCACTGCAACTCCATGGGATTAAAGAGCGTCATCATTCAAAGCTTCATGTCCCTGAGCCACACAAAGCATCGCTAATGGCTTTCATTGGAAACGGTGACCTTTGACCCCGAGCAGTGGCCCTTCACACAGCAGATGGAACCCAACACACAAACACACAATCACACACACGCACACTCAGAGTTGTGTTTCTCTTTAGGGCAAATTCTGACTCCAGTTCTTTCAAAGCTAAGAGACGACGTCTCTGTTGGAAAAGACTCAACGTTGACTGAGTTTTTAAATTCTTCAGTCTGAAGACAAAATAACGTCATGACGTTGTGAGGAAACATTTCAACAGTAAATTAAATGATGCCAAAGAAGCAGATGAAAGCCCCTTATTTGAATATTTATGCAATATATTTATGTATTTATTCACTTTGTATCTTCAGGATGGTTAATATTATATCAATATATACAATATATATATACATACAACATATATATATATTTATATCCAATATTTTAATTATTGAAATCCTCAGTGAGACTAAACAGAAGAAAGAAGGACAATCCTTAAATCTGATTCTACAATTTAAAATACAGATCTATTTCATTAAATTCTACTTTTGTATTAATTCTGAAGATGAGAAGGACGAGGAGGACACACACACACACACACACACACAGGAGGAGTATTAATACTACAGTGTAGAAACACTTGCTGTCAAAAGGGAATCTTCCTCGTTGATGTGTTGCTTTGTGGACTTCAGCTCCACCTTCAACACCTTCATCTCGTCTCTGCTGCAGGACACGACTCCAATCGCATCACCCACTTCCTGTCTGACAGGAAGCAGGATGGAAAAGGACATCAGCCCCCAGGACTCCTCCATCCTCTGCTCCTCCATCCCCTGCTCCTCCATCCTCTGCTCCTCCATCCCCTGCTCCTCCATCCCCTGCTCCTCCATCCCCTGCCCCTCCATCCTCTGCTCCTCCATCCTCTGCTCCTCCATCCCCTGCCCCTCCATCCCCTGCTCCTCCATCCCCTGCCCCTCCATCCCCTGCCCCTCCATCCCCTGCTCCTCCATCCCCTGCCCCTCCATCCCCTGCCCCTCCATCCCCTGCTCCTCCATCCAAAGTTTATCGTCCTTTGTTTAGTCAATAAAGTGAATTCATGTACAAAGAGGAGAACCTTAGGGACCCCCCCCCCCCCCCCCTCAGGGCGCTCGCCATCTGCCACAGCTGCTGCTGCTCGACCCAACCGCCGCTCTGATGACAATGAAGCCGGAGGCGGGGCCACGACTACAGGCGGACGCTTCCATTCCCCTTTCAGGATTCATCAGACCCATCTGCCCAGTCTGGCATCTGCCTCCCCCTCCTTACTCCTCCTCCTCCCCCTGCCCCCCACCCCTCCTCACTCCCCCTCCTCACTCCCTCCCTCCCCCTCGGCCTGCTGGGGGTTTTGTGTTGCTGCTGATTAGCGAGTCGGCCTGTAACCCTCAGAGGGCAAGACGCCTCGAGCAGAAAGAAAGTCCAAGACTCCTCCTCCTCCATCACCTCCTCTTGCTTCTCTTTCTCCTCCTCCTCCTGTTGCTCTTCTTCCTCCACCTTAACCTCCTCCTCTTCATCAAATCTGAATACAACTTGAATTATTAATATTAACGTTTGTGTTATGATTATAATAACTATTATTGTTTGTATTATTGTTGTTCATGTTATTATTATTATTATAGTTTAATAAGAATTAATAGTATTCCTATTTGTTTACTCTTGTTATTATGTATCATAAATAAACGTAGCGTTACACATGTTTTTAAATGAGATCAAATATATATTATATATACTATTATTATATTATTAATACAAGATGTGGATCAATAAGTGTTAGATCTGTTTATCAGAACACCTCATTGGCTCCTGTAACAGAACCTTGAGTTCATTGGCTCATTTAACCTGTTGTTATTTTCACGTATCACATGATGATAATATGACATTAAAGTTATAAGGATATTTCAATCAATCACTGGTTGTGATTTTGTTTTTTTCGTTTATCGTCATGTGAAGTTTAAGTTTATTCTGTACAATGAAATTCTTCTTTTGGTATTTATTTAGAGTGGAACGTTTGTGTGTCTCTACATGTTGGTTCTCCTCAGCGTCTCCTCGCTGAACTCACTCCCCTAATCCTGAGGAGGAGGAGGCCTCAATAACCCCCCCCCTCCACCCCCCACTCCTTTCACTATAATGGCCAGAGTCCCAGAGTGATGGGGGAGGGGCTCCGACAGCTTGGTGTCTGTTAAAAAGCAGAAACAGCTGCTCTGCTCCCAGCTTCATGTCCAGCCTTCACAATATCAACCAGAACCATGAAGACCGCCTGATGCTGCCGCTACACCGGTTAGACCCTGGTCTGTCCCAGTTAGACCCTGGTCTGTCCCCAGTTAGACCCTAGTCTGTCCCAGTTAGACCCTGGTCTGTTGTTAATAATGCGTTTAACTGACAGCACTAGTATTAACGAATTTTGGACACAATGCGATTAATCACAGGAATGTGATTAATCGAGTTAATGGTTTTCATCTTTGTCCATCACCAAAAAGAATATTTATACTAGAATACAATCTAACGCAATATAATGTAATGTAGTGTAATATAGCGTATTATAATTATATAATTATATATTATTATAATACGTACAAATGTACCTGTACAAATATATAAACACATTTCTGTCATCATGACAATGATCACCCATAATGCAATGCTGGTTACCCCTCCCCCCTCACCTCTGCTTCCCGATGCATAATTGGTTGTCTTGGAAACCAGGCTTTTCACTTTTTAATTCAAACTATTTATTTAAACACACGTTTAACAATCCATGTCATGTTCAATCGAAGGACTCACACAGCTGTTCCTGTTTACTGTCACACACTTTTCAATCAATAAAACAACCATGAAGAGCCATGGCTTCACATAGTGAGTCATGTGACTGACCTAAACCTCCCAAAACACACTCCCAAACACTGCATCAGCCAATCACCTGTGAGTCCTTTCACATGCAAGCTGCAGCTGATAACATCTGAGCTGCTTCCCTGCTGCTCTGCACATGAATGCATCACACACACACACACACACACACACTCACAGGGTTTATCTCACCTTCTTGTAAACGCACATATCCTCTTCTATTTAGTTTATTTTTTGTGCTAGGAACAATAATACATCTTCACGTGTTCCCTGACAGATGTTCATCTTCTTCATGTGTTCCCTGTCAGATGTGTTCATCTTGTTCACGTGTTCCCTGACAGATGTTCACCTTCTTCACGTGTTCCCTGTCAGATGTGTTCATCTTGTTCACGTGTTCCCTGACAGATGTGTTCATCTTGTTCACGTGTTCCCTGACAGATGTTCATCTTCTTCACGTGTTCCCTGACAGATGTGTTCATCTTCTTCATGTGTTCCCTGACAGATGTGTTCATCTTCTTCATGTGTTCCCTGACAGATGTGTTCATTTTCTTCACGTGTTCCCTGACAGATGTTCATCTTCTTCACGTGTTCCCTGACAGATGTGTTCATCTTCTTCATGTGTTCCCTGACAGATGTGTTCATCTTCTTCACGTGTTCCCTGACAGATGTGTTCATCTTCTTCACATGTTCCCTGACAGATGTGTTCATCTTCTTCATGTGTTCCCTGACAGATGTGTTCATCTTCTTCACGTGTTCCCTGACAGATGTGTTCATCTTCTTCACGTGTTCCCTGACAGATGTGTTCATCTTCTTCACGTGTTCCCTGACAGATGTGTTCATCTTCTTCACATGTTCCCTGACAGATGTGTTCATCTTCTTCACGTGTTCCCTGACAGATGTGTTCATCTTGTTCACGTGTTCCCTGACAGATGTTCATCTTCTTCACGTGTTACCTGACAGATGTGTTCATCTTGTTCACGTGTTCCCTGTCAGATGTGTTCATCTTCTTCACGTGTTCCCTGACAGATGTGTTCATCTTCTTCACGTGTTCCCTGACAGATGTTCATCTTCTTCACGTGTTCCCTGACAGATGTGTTCATCTTGTTCACGTGTTCCCTGACAGATGTTCATCTTCTTCACGTGTTCCCTGACAGATGTGTTCATCTTCTTCATGTGTTCCCTGACAGATGTTCATCTTCTTCACGTGTTCCCTGACAGATGTGTTCATCTTCTTCATGTGATCCCTGACAGATGTGTTCATTTTCTTCATGTGTTCACTACACCAGGGGTCTTCAACGTTTTCCAGGGGTCTTCAACGTTTTCAGGGCAAGGTTCCCCTCTTCTACGGAGTTTGGTCCGCCATCTTTTTTTTGAGCTTGGCGCTCTTTAGACGTGAGCACAAAGGCGATCTGATTGGCTGAGCGCTGTCGTATTTGCATGAAAGATGGAAGGTGCTGTGAGTGAACTGGTGCCCAGTGAGAGAGCTTCTGTAGCTGAATGTGTGCCTCTGCTCCAATTTATCCGTTCAGTTCCGTTTAAAGACAATAAATACCATTCTGATAATGAAGACATTATACCCATAAATTTGTGGGAAAAACTGGTTGACACAATTAACTGAAGCAGAGATCAGCTGTTGGCCGTGGTCACAATGAGGCCTTCATGGGTTTTGTTGTTTCTAAATCACCACCAAAAGATGATTTCTGTATCTCCACACCTTCTTCAAATGAAAGAATCAGCAAACGTTATCATCTGGTAACACAAGAACAAGACTGAACGTCTTCTGGCTCTGGAGTAGTTACTGAATTAGAACTTTAAATGGCACCCCGCTGCAGTAAAAGCTCATTAGCATGCTTGTTTGAGGAGGGTTTAGGTGTTTACAAGAAGCTCTTCGCAGATGCAAATCCATCCGACCCTCAAACACGCCTCGGCTCCTTACACATGTTAAAAGGATAGGCGGGGTCGGGGGGTCGGGGGGGTCAGGAGGCGCTCTGGGATTTCTATGCTGTGAAGAAAAGAACAAGGTAACTGATACTGAGAGCAAAAACATGGTAAAATAATCTTTCTGTTATGAAATACTGTCATCAATGAACGTGAAGTGGACAACATACTTTAATAGAACACATTCAGCATTTTTAAGGATAATATGGTGTAACATCTTGCAATAACAATTGTAAGTATAAAAAAAATGTTTACAGGTTCTTTTAAATCTGCATGTTGAGCCTAAACTTTTAAAAAGTCATCCCTTTCAGATTGAGATAATGAGGATTTACTACGAAGTTTCCAGTGGAAACGAGTCAAATCTGCTCAGGTCGAAGAGTAGAAGATGTCACTTGAAGGTTTTTAGCTCGAGGATATTTCAACTAAAAACTGTCATCACCCAGCAAAAGGTTTTTGAATCTTTATCACACTTTATCGGTATAAAGCACAATAAGCGAGGTCTCTGATGTTGGTTGATTATATTTCTCTTCCATTGGCGACTCAGCAGCAGCAGTTCAACCTTTGACCCCTGACAGCTCCGAGAACAACAGCCACATTCCTGAGTAACGGCTCAGCTCATCTATGTGAATGGGTGGTAGCACACACACACGCACACACACACACACACACACACACACACGGCCTAATCAATAGTCAGTTTGTTTTCACACGTAGAAATATCTTTTTACAGCTAGAGGAGTTTTGTTTGTTGAGGTGAATGTTGGGACTACTTCTTGTTATATCCATTCACCTCCTCGCCCAAAGTCAACGTTGACCGGCCAATGAAAAACAATTTTATTAATCACACAACAGAGGCTGAAGTGAATCATCGGCTGGTCAAAAATATGACTGTCTGAAATGTCTGTTCCCACTTTTCCTCTATAGAAAATGTCATGGGGTCAAGGAAAGGTGGTTAAGAGAGTTCATGAGCAGTTAGGAAAGGACAGGAACCAAGATGGCCGCCTTCGTGGGAACTTTCACTGGGAGGAAGAAACCACGTGTTGATGCAGCCAGTCCTTAAAATGTAACGTGTGTATGGATATATTCTCCTGTTCAGAGACACAAACGCATCACGCAAACTAGACTTAAGCATGAAATAATTATTGATGATGTGTAAAATAGAGTATCATCCATATCAGGACCTGGAAAACTTATTGATCACTTGCTGATGTACAGAACTCCTGGAACCTGGCAGATGGCCCCTGAACCCTTTCCAAGTCACCTTGAGGACTCAATGACTATTTAATCCTTTAAAAAACTGCAGGAGTTCTTTGGATCCCTGAAAAATGAAAATTCCCACAGATTCCAGGAAGCATCCAGAAATTCCCTTTTTGTTGTTGCAAAAACTGAGGTTTATTTCTGTTTTATTTCTTCTTTTCATGGTGTTAAATGTAAAGAGAATATCACCCAATTTAATATTTTGTGACCACACAGAAAAGGGAAGCTGAACTGTGTTTACTTCGATCCAGACTAGCAATCGATCCGCTGATTCAAAGCCGATTATCACCGATAGAAACACGTTAACTTTGGATCCGTCGGCTCGGAGAACGAAGCTATTGAACTCGAATTGAAGCGAGTGGTGGGAGGGCACATGGGGCGGGAAGGGAAGCTGTGATTGGCTGAGACCGCTGTGAAGGCAGGAAGGCATATTTTTTTTGGAGAAGAAGAGCGCTGATTGGCCGGAAGTGACTTGTGAAGGCGGGAAGTTTCCTGGCGAAAAAGATCGCTGATTGGTCGACAGTGCCAAGGAGGCGGGGGTACCCTGGAGAAGAAGAGCGCTGATTGGCTGAGAGGGAGACGGCACGCACATGCTCAGCCGGTTAAGAAGACGCCGGTTCGGTCGTTTCGAACAGAGCAGCGATGCCGTCGGTGTAACGGCTCGTAGACACAACCGGCGGAAGTAAAGCGGACAGAGAGAACCGTGTGCTCCGCACCATGGTTCTGCAGAACCAGCATGGCGGGACCGGCGAGCCGCCGCTCACGGTCTCAGCCCGCCGCCCGGAGCCGCAGAAACCGGACGGGTGCAAGACGGCGTCCGGTCACATCAAGCGGCCCATGAACGCCTTCATGGTTTGGTCCAAGGGGGAGCGCCGGAAGATCATGGAGCAGGCGCCGGACATGCACAACGCCGAGATCTCCAAGCGGCTCGGGAAGCGCTGGAAGACGCTGAAGGACACCGAGAAGATCCCGTTCGTGCGGGAGGCGGAGCGGCTCCGGCTGCAGCACATGGCGGACTACCCGGACTACAAGTACCGGCCCAAGAAGAAGCCCAAGGCGGACGGCTGCGCGGCGCCTCCTCCCGGGAAGCCGTGCGTTCGCTCCCCGGAGAAGACGGTGGGCCGGAAGAGGGTCTCCAAGATGAAGGGGGCGGCGGTCCGAGCGAGCGGCACCGTCCCGGACCCCCGGTACCGGTACCTGTTGACCAGCAAGCTCGTCAAACGGGAGTTTACCGACGAGGAGGATGACGACGATGATGAAGACGACTCCGAGGAGGAGGACCAGCAGGGCGCAGCGGGACCGGAGAGAACCGAGCCCACCGGGCGGCTCTTCTACAGCTTCAAGGACATCACGCGGAGGAGCGCCGGGACACCGGCGTCCCTCTCGCCCGCGTCCTCGTCCCGCTCCTCCTCTTCGATCTGCGGAGGAGACGACGAGGAGGAGCGGGACGGGACCGACTTCACGCTGAGCCTGCTGGCCGGCCTGCACGCGTCCTCCTCGGAGCCGTGGAGCTCCGCCGCGTGCAGCCCGCCCCCCCCGGGGGCCGTGGGCCTGTCGCTGGTGGACACGGACCTGGACTCGAGCAGCAGCTCCGGGAGCCGCGGGTCGCACTTCGACTTCCCGGACTACTGCACGCAGGAGCTCAGCGAGATGATCGCGGGCAGCTGGCTGGAGGCGAGCTTCTCGGACCTGGTCTTCACCTTCTGATTCTTCTGCAAAGCTCAACCGAGTTCGTGGATTTAAGTTTCCGTGGCTAAGCCTTGAATGAACTGTACTGTCTGGATGGAGCCGGAACCACATCTTTTACGTGACTTTTTTGACTTAAGCCCCGCCCCCCGCAGGAGCCCTTTATTTTGATATTCACACAACCAAACATACCTCGTGTTTTTTAATACTATCAAGAAATGCAAATATTTTCAGGCATATTTTTGTACAAACTGTTTTTGTTTCAGGCACTTCTTCTCTGCCATGTTCGACCTGCGAGGGTTCGAATCCCTGCCTTGCGGTTTTAAAAAACGCGTGTGCAGAACCGGAAGTGGGTCTGGTGGTCCGGGTTGTAAATGTTGTAAGATAAAGTTTAGCCCTTTTGTGTACATATGTGTGAGTGAGCGCAAACTGGATGTTACATTTTTTATCACGTTTAAATGCACACGTTTTGTTCATTGTTTTGTGCAATATGCAAGAAAAATAAAGTTTTTCTTTTTTGTAGCAAGCAGAACCTGCGTTAACGTGTCTTCATGGTGACGTCACGGAGCCGGCTATCGATCCCCGTGGCTCCTTAAAGGGCCGCACCCCGCGTTTTGATCACAGTTCTTTATAAAGTGAGTTTAGCATCTGATGTAGTGACGCTGCTTCAGAAGGATGATCATAAAAAGCGTGTTGACATTTAAAATGTAGTAATCGATGTCCTTAAGGACGCGTTTGTCGCCTCTGCTGAGGCTCTGTCCCGCTCCGTCGGCTCCTCTGGACGCAGCCGACGTGGAGGACACATCCGCTCTGGCCTTTGCGGCCCAGCATATCCCAGCATGCAGTGCGGGCGCGTGCTCAGTCAGTGTGGAAGAGTTCACTTTTAAATGCAACATTAAGTAATAGAATTCAGTGGAATATCTTCCGATATGAATGTTATAATATAGAAATCCACATCAGAACAAACTGCTCCAACGTTAATTAAATGAAATAAGATTATCTTCTCTGTACTTTATACGTTTTTCATGTTTTAGACCAAAGTCTACGTCATGTTGCAATGACTTGTGGGTAATTCTCGTGGGAAAGGGTTGATAAAGGGGGGGCAGCACTGCAGTGCATGCTGGGACAAGTAAGCCCTGCTGAGGCGTGATGTGAAGTCTTGTGAGGTCAGGAGGTCACTGGGCCACCAATAGGAGCTGAGGAGGTCAGCAGGTTCTCACCTGCTGCTGCGTAGCAGACTGAAGAGTCCAAAGATGTCCTCCTCACGCCGACTCAGACCAGGCTGGCTGTGTGTCCCAGTCCGTCCGGTACCCCGTGTCCCCCCTGTCCTCTAACCCTTCATCAGCTGTGAACAAGCTTTTGTTAAGGAGGAGCAGAAGGAGAAGAAGAGGAGGAGCAGGAGGAAGGACTGATGATGGAGGAGATTGTATTCACTTGTTTCTCTGCAGGCTTCGGTCTCCAGCAGCACCATCTACAGTCTGTGTGTGATTCCTCCTGCATTAACTTCTCTGCACTCCCTGTTGAATCCAGAATAGAGTTGAAGGTACTTCTCCTCCTGCTGGTGAGGCACCGTCTTCTCTTAAAGAGCTTGTTACACCGTATTGCCCCACAAGGCACCTGTGCTCAGGTGAGTCTGGACTTGGTCTTCACTGCTGGAGGACGTCTCAGGACACACTGAGCTCCTCATTAATGCACATCACTCCTTCAGCTTCGTCCCCTCGCAGGTCTCCTCAGATCGTGGATCCATCTGGACCCGGATGCTGGACTTCTAACTCCACTGATACTACATTAATGCCTTCATTTTATAAAAAATACATTCATTTTGAATCTTTTTCTTCTTCACAAATATCTATAATTTATACAAGATATCATTTAAATTGACTTTTTAAGGACGCACCGAGGTATGAAGATAAAATGAACCTGGTTCAATAAAAGAGTCGAAGAATCAATGATCAATATCCAGATTTTATTAGTTGAAGATGAACAGATTAACAATGAGGATGAAGATGATGAAGATGATGAAGAGCACTGAGCAGACAAACAGATCTCAGGTCATTTATTTAACGACAGCTTTATGTTCAAGATCATTTCACTCGTTCACTCTGAATTTAATCGATCCTTTGATCCTTTGATCTGTTCTCTAAACATTCTGATCACAATAATCAACAAATATTTGATTCCATAAAATCTATTAATGGTCTTCCTTTTGATCCAAAGTCAATAACAACACAAATATAATTCCTATTTAGCTAAAATACTAGATTAGCTTTAGATTAACTTTAGCTTCTGCACCAGACGTCATCTGGATGGACAACAACAACAACAACAACAACGACCAGAACAACAACAACGACTACAACAACAACAATCACAACAACAACAACGACCACAACAACAACGACCACAACTACAAAAATCACAACAACAACAACAATCACAACAACAACAACGACCACAACCACGCGCGGAGCTTCTAGTAAACTTCCTGTTCTACTAACACTAATCTACCGATCCACCAGCAGACGCTCCTCCTGCTCCTCCTGCTCCTCCTGCTCCTTAAGGGTACCAATCCTCAGCTTACAGGTACAAATACTTGTTTTACAAGTACTAGAACTCAAGCTTACTAGTACTCGTCCTCGTTTTAAATGACGCTGGCCCAGATGACTCGTGGTATAACTTTGAGCCTTCTGATTGGTTCAGAGGGTGGGAGGCGCCTCCTGGTGGACCCTCAGTGCTCTCTGTTCACGATGAGGTCACGATGAGGTCACGGTGAGGTCACAGGATGCTCTCCCGCTCCTCTCCGAAGGTGACGGTGTCGGAGGACACGGTGCAGACCTCCGGGGGGTCTCCTGGCTTCAGACCCCTCTTCAGGTGGACCACGCGTACGTTCTCGTTGTTGGGACCCGGCCGGGTGGAGGAGGAGCAGGAGGAGCTCGGGGAGAGGATGACGTCGCTGGTGGAGGAGGCGGTGTTGGAGGAGGTGAAGGCCTCTGCGGGGGGGCGGGGCCGGTTCCCTTGCTGGGCGTTGGTGTTGTTGTTGAGGGTCACTGTGCTGGGCGTGCGGTTTAGGTTGAAGGACCTGGAGGAGGTCCAGGTCTCCTCGGGGCTGCTGGCCAGCAGGCTGCACTGGTCCTCGGAGCAGATGGACATGCGGGCCACCGCCGGATCCTGCAGGCCACTGAGGCTGCTGGGAAGTCCCCGCTTCCTGGCCACGCCCTCCTCGTCCAGCTCGATGAGGTTGGCCCTCTCCAGCTGCGACAGCTCCGCCTCCTCGTCCTGCAGCGAGTGGTTGGGCGAGCTCTCGTTGGACCGCACGCCGGAGTCCGACGAGTCCTTCTTGTCCAGCGTGGCGTCCGACAGGTAGTCCTTCCCCTTCAGCGCCAGCGAGCCGCCGCCGGGGGGGGGCTTGGGCCCCGCCTTCTTCCCGTCTTTCAGCAGCGGGGCGTTGTCGGACTCCTCCGACTCCTCGTCGTCGCTGGTGAGCTTCTGGTAGCGCAGCGCGCCGACCTTCAGCTTCAGGTCAGCGGAGCCCTGGAACAGGCCCCCCCTCTCGGCCGAGGCCTTGCGGGTCAGCGGGTTCCTGGAGGGCCCGTGGTCGCCCTTCTCGTCCTCCTCGGTGATGGGGTCCAGGGCGTCGCACCCCTGGAACTCGGCGGCGTCCGCGGGCGCCTTGCCGGCGCTCCTCTTGCTGAAGGACTTGCGTCCATCCGGCTCGCCGCCCTCGGCCGACGAGGTCATGAACTGACCCGGCTGCGGTTGGACGGGCCTCTCTCCGCCGGCGCCGCCCATCTCCACCTGGGCCATCTGGGCGATGTACTCCTGGTAGGCGCTGCGGTACTCGTCCTGCTGGCGGTCCGTCAGGCGGGAGATGTCGTTGGAGGACTCCTGCGAGTTCAGGCTGCTCATGCTGGCGGTGCGGTGAGCGCCGCCCTGAGGACACCACAGAAGAAGAAGACTAGATATTTATTCTAAAACACAAAGAGATTTAATCAAACCAATCAAATAAAACAAACACATACAATCAAAAAATCAATTGAGAAATGAGGAAGAAAATACAAAAGTGTATGAAAGAAAAAGCAGATGTTAAGATTGTAAGCAGATGTTCACCATCCACTGCGTGCTGCCCGGCCGCGGCGCCTCGTCCAGTCCCACCGTGCTCAGCTCCTCAAAGCTCAGGTTGAAGCTGTACATGGGGGACGCGTCCGTGCCGGCGAGGGGCGGAGCCGCCGCTCGCCGCCCCGCCTCCGCAGGACCGCCCACCACGCTGCCTTGCTCACTGGCTGCATCCTCGTGCAGCACCTGGCGCTCCATGTGGCGCATGTCAAGAACCTGCAGGAGACGATAGCGTCACATGATGTCCACGAGCTAACAGCGAGCTAACAGCGAGCTAACAGCTAGCTAACAGCGAGCTAACAGCTAGCCGCTGGCTCACCGTGGCTCTGAAGAGCTGCCAGTCTCCAAAGTTCATGCTCATCTCCTTCTTCAGCTCATCGATGTTGCACTGCGTCAACACTCGTCCGTTGACGTTGGCCTGGAAACCAGAGATAGCGTTTCAGTGTCACGTGACCTTCCTCGCCCTGGACAAGCAGGCGGCAGAGGCCACACCCACCTTCCGGATGGTGGCGCTGTAGTGTCCCATCATGCTCTGGTCGATGCCGTCGATCTGCCGCACGCGCTCACACACGGCCTCCGTGGTCATGGAGCTGAGGAGCACGACCGGCGCCGCGGACGCCACCGAGGACGGGCCCTGTCCACGGAGACACGGCAGTTTGACGGGAAGGACCACTTCAATGAGGACATTTGTCAGTTTATCTAAAGAGGTAAGACAGCTTAATATGGGTATTTAATAAGAATGAGTCTGTTTTATCAAAGGGACGTTTTGTTTTGGTGCAAATAACTAAATTACTGAGTCTACAGGCTAGTCAAGGCAAGGTGCATGCTGGGAGTTGTAGTGGGCTGAGGGAGTTAGTCTGATCAGGCAGAGGGAAGGAGGGAAGGAGTTAGAGTTCAATACCTGCTTCCTTCTCAAAGATGAAACCTTAGACTGCAGACAGACAGACAGACGAGTGAGGAATGAAACGCTTGGAAAAACAAAGATGGCCGACAGAAAAAGTGGAAAAAGGACTCCGACTGATTCACTCTGAGAAGAAGAGACGTGTTTCTACGCCACGAACCACAGAAGAAGAACAGCAGTGGGACGGTTTTGAAGCAACAGGAAATGAATCATGCATGATCATCAAAATAATAATAATAATAATGAAAAGAAAGATCTTGTTTTCACATATTTCAGTAAAAAGCTGGTTCAAATCTTTTATTCAGGACTTTAGTAAATAAAGTAAATAATTCTCAGATCCACAAACTAAAAAGATGTTATTTATTTAATTGTGTGTTATTTTAAATTGAATTGATCTCCTTTATTAACCTCCGTTCTGAAGGTACTCACAGCGGTGACGTCCCGGCTGTAGGAGTGTGTGGGTGGAGGACGTGGGTGGAGGTGTGATGGGTAGGTGGAGGCCATGAGAGGGCGAGGCAGCTCGTAAAGGTGATGGGGGAAATATGGCTGAAGGGGGGGGGGGGGGGGCAGAAATCAAAATAACGTTGACAGAGAGGACTGGACATCAAACAATAAAAAGGAGGCAAATAAGAAGCAGAGCGTCTGATTGGTTGCTCCTCCCGACAGGAAGCTGTGACATCACAGCTCACCCAATGGGGCAAGGCGGCGTCAGCGGGTGGGGGCGGAGTCTGGACTCACCCTGTTGTAGAAGGGGTGCTGCGGTCCGGCCAAGCCGCTGTAGTAGCTGCTGTGAGGCGCCGGGGAGGCCACGCCCCCTGCAGGGTGGAAGGGTCCAATGAAGGAGGCAGAGGGGGAGCACGCCGACGACACCTGGCTGTACATGGAGCAGGGCCGGGGGTGGGGAGGGGCCTCCTGCAGGGGCACGGGGGGGTACGGAACCCCGCCCATACTGACCTGTTCACGGGCAGCTCGAACATCTGGATCAGAGAGAGACGCAGCGCATCAGCAGCAGTAGTAGTACTTGTAGTACCAGCAGTGTCAGTACCTGTACCTGTTGTACCAGTAATAGCACCAGTACCTGTAGTACCTGTAGTACCTGTAGTAGCACCAGTACCTGTAGTACATGTAGTACCTGTAGTACCTGTAGTAGCACCAGTACCTGTAGTAGCTCTAGTAGCTGTAGTAGCACCAGTACCTGCTATGATCTCCCTCAGCTTGGGGTCCAGGTTCACGGTGCAGGGCAGGAAGGTGCGGATGTCCCTGGAGGTCAGGACGGGGGTCCGTGAGGACAAGAAGACCTCAAAGCCGCGAGTGTCTCCGTCGATCTCCAGCAGAGGCTCCACGTCCTTGGTGGTGGGGATGTTCTTAGACACTCTGAGGGGAGAAGAAGACACCCCTGGTTACTACTGATGGTGGCCCATCTGTGACGGCGTGGCGGGTGACCTCTGACCTCTCGTAGACGGTCTTGAGCGTGGCCAGGTCGGGGACGCCGTCGGTCTCCTCCAGGTACAGGATGAGCCAGGAGGTCCTGTAGGGCCACTGCTCCGTCAGGTTGATCCAGGAGGCCAGGCGGTCCCAGCTGAAGGCGATCTGATTGGCTCTCAGCAGGCGGCCCGTCACGGACACGATGTTCAGCAGCCTCCTCATGGTCTGAGGGCTGATGTCACTGAACCAGTCCTCCGTCACCATCAGCTTCGTCAGGTCAAAGGACATCTGACGGGTCACTGAGCGCTGGACCTGCCGCCGCCGGTAGGTGTCCTGGAGACACACGGGTCACGTGACCTCTGCCCGATGAGTATGTGCGACATAAGGTGTACACACACACACACACACAGACACACACACTCACACACACACTCACACACGCACTCACACACACACAGACACACACACTCACACACACACACACACACGCACGCACACACACACACACACACACTCACACACACACACACACACACACACACACACACACAGACACACACACTCACACACACACACACACACACACAGACACACACACTCACACACACACACACACACACACACTCACACACGCACTCACATGCACACACAGACACACACACTCACACACACACACAGACACACACTCACACACACACACACACTCACATGCACACACACACACACACACACACACACTCACCCGGCGGTTCAGTGTGGTTTTGCTTCCTGTCTTTGTTAATTCTCCCAAACTGTGCTGAGACAGTTTTCTGTCCAACTCCTCATGCCACCCTGCAGGGGGGGCAGAGGGGGGGGGGCAGAGGGGGGGGATGTTATATTTGTGTCTACAGTCATCATTCAGGTTGAAACACAACTCACTAAGTGACCCCCACCCCCGTCCTCGCCCCCAAGCCGCCTGTGTGTGTCGCCGTGGTTACCGTCTGCGGCGCCCGCCTCCCCGTTGGCGGGCGCGGCGGCGGCGCACATCTTGCGGGCGCTGGACAGGCCTCGGCTGTTGAGGAAGACGGGCAGGTGCACGATGTTCCTCATGTAGTCGTGGCCGTTGATGTTGGAGTCCCTCAGCACCGAGTTGAGGTTCTGGTTGATGGCCTTGATGATGATGTGAGGGTCACTGGCAAAGATGGAGATGAACGGGCCTTTGGAGAACAGCACCCGCACCTGCAGAACCAAAGGCAGGGCCCATCACACCTCCAGGAAGTAGTCACACCCACACACACTCTGCTCGGGTGGCTACTATGAACGTGAGAACATCTGGGTAGGTAGAGGAAGATGTAAAGGAGGAGGAGGAGGAGGAGGAAGAAGAGCAGGAAGAGGAAGAGGAGGGACAGGAAGAAGAGCAGGAAGAGGTAGAGGAAGATAAGGAAGCGGAAGAGGAGCAGGACGAGGAGGTGGCGTCTCACCGTGTCCAGCATCTGGAGGACTTTGTCCTGCTCGCAGGAGTCCAGCCCATCGATGACGACGGCGAGGCGCGTCTGATGCTGCGTGAAGCTGTCGATGGTCTTCGCCATCCTCGCCATCAGCTCCACCTCGGTCTTCAGCACCTGTTTACATTCAGGTGTGATGGTGTGAAGCACAGAAGCAGCGAAGGACCCTCAAAGGACAAATCATCATCTAGCAACCTTTCCTCAGACTGAATGGGAGCTTGATTTGTTGTTGAAGGCCCACCTTCATGAAGCCCTCGCTCTTCAGCTTGTGCATCCTGTTGGCGGCGCCGTGGAGCCGCTTCCTCTGCGAGTTGAGCACCGAGTCGCCGACCCTCCACCAGGTGCGGCAGTTGAGCAGCAGCGCCAGGCCCACCACGCCGCCCACCGCCACCAGCACGCCGTTCAGCACGCCGCTCTGCCCGTCCACCTTGAACAGGGCCAGCAGCGCCAGGCCGCTCAGCAGGCAGCACAGGACCAGGGAGAAGACCAGGAAGGAGGGGACGCAGCACGTCCTCTTCCACTTCCTGTTTCCTGAGACCGCCACAGAAGAAGAGGAGGTATCAGAGTCACGGATGGTGTGTCTCACCCCATCTGTCTCTCTGTGTCTCACCCTGTCTGTCTCTCTCACCCCATCTGTCTCTCTGTGTCTCACCCTGTCTGTCTCTCTCACCCCATCTGTCTCTCTGTGTCTCACCCTGTCTGTCTCTCTCACCCCATCTGTCTCTCTGTGTCTCACCCTGTCTGTCTCTCTCACTCTGTCTGTCTCTCGGTGTCTCACCCTCTCTGTCTGTCTCTCTCACCCTGTCTGTCTCTCTGTGTCTCACCCTGTCTGTCTGTCTCTCTCACCCTGTCTGTCTCTCTGTGTCTCACCCTGTCTGTCTCTCTCACTGTCTGTCTCTCGGTGTCTCACCCTCTCTGTCTGTCTCTCTCACCCTGTCTGTCTCTCTGTGTCTCACCCTCTCTGTCTGTCTCTCTCACCCTGTCTGTCTCTCTGTGTCTCACCCTGTCTGTCTGTCTCACCCTGTCTGTCTCTCTGTGTCTCACCCTGTCTGTCTCTCGGTGTCTCACCCTCTCTGTCTGTCTCTCTCACCCTGTCTGTCTCTCCCACCCTGTCTGTCTCTCCGTGTCTCACCCTGTCTGTCTCTCTCACTCTGTCTGTCTCTCTGTGTCTCACCCTGTCTGTCTCTCTCACTCTGTCTGTCTCTCGGTGTCTCACCCTGTCTGTCTGTCTCACCCTGTCTGTCTCTCTCACTCTGCCTGACTCTCTGTGTCTCACCCTGTCTGTCTCTCTCACCCTGTCTGTCTCTCTGTGTCTCACCCTGTCTGTCTCTCTCACTCTGTCTGTCTCTCGGTGTCTCACCCTGCGTCTCCTCCGTCTTGAACACCCTGAAGAGACGGGTCGCCATGAAGCCGAACTCTCTCTCGCAGGCATCGGACAGCGTGGCGATCATCTCGGCCATCGAGGTCTCTCCTCCGACGCTGGACAGCCGGTTGTAGTCAGTGAACAGGAACCTGGGGGAGGAGGCCGTGAGCTCAGCGTGACATCACTTCCTGCCGTGAGGCGGGTGGGACAGGTGAGCGTTGTACCTGACGGGCAGAGCCCTGGTGCTCTGCTCGGGGAGCTCTGGTGGATTGACGAACATCAGCTGGAGGAGCAGCTCCAGGTAGCCGATTTGACGGGCCAGGCGGCTGCTGAGAAGCCACGCCCAGCTCCATCCGTCCCCCTCGCGCCGCCCGCCAAAGTACACCACCACTGGGAGACAACGCCATTACTTCTCTACCACTGCATTAAATAGCATTAGTTAGAACAGGTCGATGGAATCCAGCGTTCTGATTGGTTGAGATATTGAGCCCTAATGTACAGAAGCCCCATTGATCGATATCACTGCACAACGTAACACGTTAGATCCGTGCCACCGTTTTAGCTTTCAGCTCGATCCCACAGATGATGGTTTAGAGGCAACGTGAGTTTTCAAAGGGGACATTAAGGTGGACGTCATGATGTGAACCAATGAGGTGGTGAGGGACACGATGCTGTTTACATGCACGTAGGGACTATTTGTCTCTACACTGATGACATGTGACGCACATCGATTTTGTGCTGAAAGGCAGCTATTTATTATTTCTAATGTCGCTGGTAAGGTGTTATAAAAGCAATAAGGTACTTGAGGCACGACTTTATCGTCAATAATGAACTGAACATCATGGCCTCTGGTACCTTGTTGCCGAGGTGACGTGTGGAGCAGCAGGAGGCAGCAGACTCACCAAAGAAGGCGTAGATCAGCGCCAGCAGGCTGAGGCTCACGGCCACGGACAGCTTGGGGTCCACAGCGAAGCCGATCACCACGGCAACGCAGCCACAGAGGAGCAGAGACAGCAGCACCACCAGCCAGGAGAACCGGAAGGAGGGCTCCACCTGCTGCCCTGCGAAGGTCTTCATCTCATCTGGGGAGGGGGGGGAGGTTTAATTTCTTCAGGCCGGTGATCCGAGTTTAAGAGGATTCACTCTAATATGTAAATGTTATTTTTATGATGTATGTTTATTTAGGTGACGTTGGAAAGCGATGTTGTGATTTTAAATAGACTTAAACTGCTCTTATTGGCGAGAAAGGACCACGGCGTCCAGCGTTAACGTGACTGAAGTTGATACGTCAGGGTGAACATACAAAAGAAAAAGAAAAGGGTGGGGTTTTAACGAGGAGAGTCGGTTGAGCCGGATTTATGGGAATACCGGAGGAGGCGTGTTGGAGGCGTGTTGAGGCATGTTGCAGGCGTGTTGCAGGTGTGTTGGAGGCGTGTTGGAGGCGTGTTGGAGGCGTGTTGAGGCATGTTGCAGGCGTGTTGGAGGCGTGCTGCAGGTGTGTTGGAGGCGTGTTGCAGGCGTGTTGCAGGCGTGTTGGAGGCGTGTTGCAGGCGTGTTGGAGGCGTGTTGCAGGCGTGTTGGAGGCGTGTTGCAGGTGTGTTGGAGGCGTGTTGCAGGCGTGTTGGAGGCGTGTTGCAGGCGTGTTGGAGGCGTGTTGGAGGCGTGTTGCAGGTGTGTTGGAGGCGTGTTGCAGGTGTGTTGCAGGTGTGTTGGAGGCGTGTTGCAGGTGTGTTGGAGGCGTGTTGCAGGCGTGTTGGAGGCGTGTTGCAGGCGTGTTGGAGGCGTGTTGCAGGCGTGTTGGAGGCGTGTTGGAGGCGTGTTGCAGGTGTGTTGGAGGCGTGTTGCAGGTGTGTTGGAGGCGTGTTGCAGGCGTGTTGGAGGCGTGTTGCAGGTGTGTTGGAGGCGTGTTGCAGGCGTGTTGGAGGCGTGTTGGAGGCGTGTTGCAGGCGTGTTGGAGGCGTGTTGCAGGTGTGTTGGAGGCGTGTTGCAGGCGTGTTGGAGGCGTGTTGCAGGCGTGTTGGAGGCGTGTTGCAGGCGTGTTGGAGGCGTGTTGGAGGCGTGTTGCAGGTGTGTTGGAGGCGTGTTGCAGGTGTGTTGGAGGCGTGTTGGAGGCGTGTTGCAGGTGTGTTGGAGGCGTGTTGCAGGCGTGTTGGAGGCGTGTTGCAGGTGTGTTGGAGGCGTGTTGCAGGCGTGTTGGAGGCGTGTTGGAGGCGTGTTGCAGGTGTGTTGGAGGCGTGTTGCAGGCGTGTTGGAGGCGTGTTGCAGGCGTGTTGCAGGCGTGTTGGGGGCGTGTTGGAGGCGTGTTGCAGGTGTGTTGGAGGCGTGTTGCAGGCGTGTTGCAGGTGTGTTGGAGGCGTGTTGCAGGCGTGTTGGAGGCGTGTTGGAGGCGTGTTGGAGGCGTGTTGCAGGTGTGTTGCAGGCGTGTTGGAGGCGTGTTGGAGGCGTGTTGCAGGCGTGTTGGAGGCGTGTTGGAGGCGTGGTCTTTCTCCCGAAACTATGCTAGTTAGCTTCAATTCATAATGTTAACAAGGGTTGCTAGGCAACGGGAGCAGCAGCGGTAAAGCTGATGACGCAAGCAGGAAGTCCCCCCGTAGGACAGACGTCCCACGTCAGAGGCTCGTTGGAGGACCCGGCCCACGTAGACCAGAAGGCCGGGTCCTCCAAGGATGCAGTCGAGGGAGTTGAGCCACAGCTACAGGGTGTGTCTCTGTGTGTGTGTCTCACCCTCCAGCTTCTTCAGCAGGAAGGACTTGCCGCTCCCCCACTGGGCGTACAGACCCACGCAGATGGGGGGCTGCATGGTGGGCTCGCTCAGGATGTCGGCCAGTGCAGAACTGTACAGGTCGTAGCCCAACATGTCCCCATCCGTCTCCGTGGGGGACAGGTGACCTGGAAGGGGGGGACAGGTAAGTGTTGTTTTATTTGATTTAGAGGTAGGAGGAGGAAGAAGAGGAAGAGGAGGAAGAGGGCGTACGGGCTCCAAAGATCTGCGTGAGGATGCTCTTCTGGTGGCTGCAGTCGATGTTGTACGGCGTCTCTCCGCCCTTGTTGGGTCGGTACAGCAGGCGGCCATCTTTGGGGTTGCGGAGGAGGAGCTCAGCCAGACGGCGACTCCGCCCACGGATGGCGATGTGGAGGGGCGTGTCTCCCCTCTGCAACGGGACAACAGCATGAAGACGTTCCATCGCTTTGACTGTGTTGAGTCTTTAAGGTTCTCACCTTGTCGACGGCCGACACCTTGGCTCCTTTGTCGAGGAGCAGCTCCACGACCTCGATGCTCCTCATCTTAGTGGCTTTGATCAGAGGAGTCTCTCCATCCTGAGGAGGGAGCAGGAGACACACCTCACAAACTGTGTGTGTGTGTGTCTCACCTTGGTGCAGGTCTGTGTGTGTGTGTGTGTGTGTGTGTGTGTGTGTGTCTCACCTTGGTGCAGGTCTCTGTGTGTGTGTGTGTGTCTCACCTTGGTGCAGGTCTGTGTGTGTGTGTGTGTGTGTGTGTCTCACCTTGGTGCAGGTCTGTGTGTGTGTGTGTGTGTGTGAGAGTCTCACCTTGGTGCAGGTCTCTGTGTGTGTGTGTGTGTGTCTCACCTTGGTGCAGGTCTCTGTGTGTGTGTGTGTGTGTGTCTCACCTTGGTGCAGGTCTCTGTGTGTGTGTGTGTGTGTGTGTGTGTCTCACCTTGGTGCAGGTCTCTGTGTCGGGGTTACACTGCAGGATGTCCCTCACCATGGTGGCGTTTCCCTTCTCTACAGCCCAGTAAAGAGCAGTTTTGTTCTCCTGGAAACACAATGGCAGCCCTTTTGTTAGTGTACTAGTACACTGTATTAGTACACTAACAGAATACTACAGTACCTGCTATTACTATCAATAATAGGTATTAGACAGGGATATTGTTCATTCTGAAGGTGTACCATTATTATTACTATTTAATACTGTCTATTATTACTATTATTATTACTAGTAATATTATTAGTATTACTAGTATGCTTATTATAATTAGTCTTATCATTATTATTATATTTGCGTTAGTATTGTTATTCTGATGATGCCTCACCTGTCCTCTGATGTCGATGTCGGCGTATTTGTGCAGCAGAGCTCTGACAATCTCCACGTGGCCCCCCCTCACTGCTCCAATCAGCACCGTGTCCCCACTCTGTAGCACACACACACACACATCATCAGCTGTTCTCAGCGCCCCCTGCTGTCGTCATGGTGACGCTGCGCGGCGGCTCACCCGGTCGGGGATGTTGACGTAGGTGCCGGCGTCCAGCAGGTCCTGGACGATCTCGGTGTAGCCCTCCTTGGCGGCGATCATCAGCGCCGTGTTCCCGTCTTTGTCCGTCATGTTGACGTTAGGGTTTCTCTTCAGCAGCTCCTTCACCACCTCAGTGTACCCCCCCCGCACCGCCACGATGAGGGCCGTCATCGAGTTCTATGGGAAGCATCAGCACTAATGTGTCTCTCACTACCATAGGGAGGGGCCGCCTCCGAGTGCCACAGTATTAGTAGCACTACTACAGTAGTAGTAGTAGTTTTAGTAGTAGTACTCACTGCCCCCTCTTGGTCCACGTCCGCTCCGTTCTCCAAGAGGTGCATCACACAGTCAAAGTGTCCTTTCCTTGAGGCCCAGATCAGAGGAGTGGTTCCATACTGTCACACACACACACACACACAGGTCGATGGATGATGCTCTATCATGTAGTAGTGTTGTTGTTGTTGTTGTTGTTGTTGTTGCTTCACCTTGTCTGAACAGTTGACTTTGGCTCCTTCACGCAGAAGAACTTTGACAATGTCAGCGTGTCCTCGACCCGCCGCCCAGATGATGGGATACACGCTGTACTGCTGTGAGACAGACAGGGGGACAGAAGACAGGGAGACAGACAGGGGGACAGACAGGGGGACAGACAGGGAGACAGGCAGAGTTAATGACTATGATGATTATCAGGTTGAGCCTTCTAAACTGAGAAAGGGGAAAGCAGGATAAACATTAGTCTTTATATTTGACCTATGTAGCATCAAGCTAGTTAGCATGCTAGCTAGCTTGATCATGCTACAGTTACAGATGTCGCGTGTGCACACAGCAGCTGCAACCCCCCCCCATCATTGTTGTAAAACTAGGGAAAACACTGGGGCCTGCTGGAGCGTCCACTTTAATAGGAACATCTGCTGGGGTCAAAGGTCGTTCCGCTCTGTGTGGGTCACCTGTCCCGTAGTGTTGGGGTTGGCTCCGTTCTCCAGCAGCAGCTCGCTGACCTCCACGCGACCTTTGTAAGCCGCCCAGGTGAGAGCCGTCCAGCCGCCCTGAAAGCGAAGCACGACACGTCTGCCTTTACTCCCATTAGCATGCACATGTGTACATACATGTACATGTGTACATACATGTATTCCACACACCCATGTAGGCGTTTCCTTTATGATCAGAGTAAATCAATCAAAGCCCCACAGTGTGAGGATGGCTGTGGTTGACTACATGTCCCATGATGCTTGGCGGTCTCACCATGTCTCTGTGCTCAATGTAGGCGCTGTTCTCCAGCAGCTCCTTCACCACCTCCACGTGACCTTCTTTAGCTGCAGAGATTAGAGCCGACCAGCAGTCCTGGTACACACACACACACACACACACACACAGAGGGTTACCACGGAAACAAGCTCGTCTCCTAGCAACCGCAGCAGAGCATTCTAACAACTGAAAACCAGAGAGGTGAGAGACACGATGGCGCACACAGCGGTAGGAGGAGGTGCGTTGGATTCACTCACCACGTCGTCCAGGTTGACGTTGGCTCCTCTCCTGAGGAGCTCCTGGACGATCTCCAGGCTGCCCTGCTCCGCCGCCACCATCAGAGGCGTCTGGCCGTTCTGTGGGAAAGTGAACGCAGTGTTCAGCCACGCGTGGTACTGTCCACCAGGCCTCTGAGCCGGGGACTACTTGTGGCGGAGGAATACGTACGTCGCTGCGTCCGTCCACCTCCTTGAAGCGGTCCAGGTGAGCCTTGAGAGCGCTCAGGTTCTCCTCCTCCACGTAGCTGAACAGGTTCTGGATGGCCAGAGTGGTCATCTTGATGGAGGTAGTGGTATCCATGTCTGTGTGTGTCACTGCTGCACCCTGCACACACACACACACACACACACACACACACACACACACACACACACCGTAGTGAGCTCAGAGGTCGCCGCCCTGTACTGACCCCGGGTCAGTGTGGTCCTATAGTGTGCATAAGATTATCTCTTCCTCAACAGCACCAAACACTGCCCTTCAAAGAGCTGGCTCCAGCGTCGCCATGGAAACAGCCTCCACAGACTGAGGTGGAGGAGTTCTTTGAGTCGTCTACTCGTCTTCTTAACGGGATACACCTTTCAATATAATATTAATATATTTGTATATATATATATATATATATATTTGGGTATTCATCTTCATGTAGTATTTAAATATAAACTTGAACTATAAGTATTTAAATTGCAATATATAGTAAAGTAAATATTTAAATGCAGAATGAAGAAAAAAATTGTAAATAAATATAATTATATATATTATTATATATTTACAGAAAAGGGTAAATAATTAAAGATGTTAATTAAAGCAAAAATATGCATTTATCCCGTTTATCATTGGTATATTAAATGTTTATATGTATTTTTTGTATGTTGATTGTTAACATTCCTGCTCTGATGATGGCAGCAGCTGATTATCTTTATTATTAGCTATTAATTAGAAAAGACTGCTGTAACATATAATAATAATTATATTAAATGTATAAATAATATATTTAAACACCTAATTAGATGTACACGTATCTCCATAGAAGGTCTCCTCGATGCTCTAATGGGGCAACGCCCCGTTTTACATAGAGATGACGTCATGGTTAATAACTAGTGATTGTAAACACTGGTGTGGTAATAACACAGCAGCACTGTACATGTTTTATTACTGTGTTATTACACTGCGCCAACATGAACAACCTTCAGACTATCAAACCGGAGACGAACCATAACCCGTTCAACCACAACGAGTCATATCATCACCTACTCATGTATCGATCAACAACAATCACGCATATCGGATATATAACCCGCTTCTTTTTCCTGATCGAACTGTCAATCAAACCCGGATCGATGACCGCGGGGGATGCTGACGGGCAAAACCACCGCGTTTACCTTAATGACAGAATCGGGATCGGCTCCAGGGGTCCGGCTTCGGGTCCAGTCGTGTTTCGGTACCGGTTGCTATGCGTGTTCCGGTGCGTTTCCTCGGCCTCTGTTCGGATGAAAGCTCGGTCCTATTCTCCATCCAGAACAACAGCAGCCATCTTGATCAGAACAACAACCAACCGCAGCCCGCCGCCGAGTCAAGCCCGCGAAAATAAGAGTGGCGCTTCCGCTAGCCGCTGTCAGAATAAAAGCACACGCAGCGACCACACCGGGACGGCATTGGCGACTGACCGATGAAACTCTCTTACTGTGAAGGCCGGAAGCTGGGAACGACCCCATAAATGAATCTCCTTACTATTGGAATGGGCTAACTATAATAATGAGATTTGTTCTTCAGAGAATAGAGCTGAAATATTATAGAATTATAATATAATAAACAATATAATATTTATATAAATGTTTTAAAGGTTTTGCAGGTCTTTTTAACTTTAAATGTCAGTTTTAAGGAAATAACGCTGGTTGATCTTCATTGTACACAAAAACTCCATCATCACACATCATGAAGTGTCGAAATTGAGGTCTGTTTTTTATTGTATCTTGAAATGTATCAGATTATCTACTGACAAACATCCCACCACACTTTCCTTTTCAGTTAATTATTGAGTAAGAGAAAGAGAGATTTTAAACTTTTACATTCATCTGAGAAATTAGTATAGTTTTGTTTAACAAAAACAAGTTGTTTTCTTCTGATCAATTCCTCTCTTTAGAGTGATGGCATCATGTATTAAATGTATTAATGCGTCTGTGTGGTACCTGAAGCCTGGTCTTTTACATTCTTCATGTGAGGGATTATTAGAGTGTCTTATCAGGGTTTAAAGGGCACAGAGTAGGATGGTTCTTATCTACCTTTCACAGGTAGGCCCTTATCTCCCACCACAAACCTCACACACTTAATGTTAGATGTCAAAAAAATCCAAGGTTTAATCACATGATTTACAAAAAACAAACAGACAGTTTTCCATATACGGATACGTGGCCGTGAGAACATTTGTCTTTGTGAACGTCGTCATCGTTGGTTTTAAAATGAGGGAAATAAACATCACAGGAACGTTAAGAAATCTGCAAAAGGGACATGACAATGAACAAGTTGGTGGGGAAAAATATAGTGGATCCAAAAAGCCTTTAGTTCTCTCGTCCACTGACACTGATTAAAACCACAACATGGAGGAGCTGGGTCTTCAGAACCATGGCAACATGGCGGATGCTTCTCTTTGATCAACAGTCATGGAGTAACGGTTCCTAGCTCCGCTGAACGGTTCATCTTCTACAGTTACATGTTTTTCAGCCCAATTAAATCATAACCTGAGGCAAACCGTTCAACTTGATCAGATGAACCAGTTTCTTTAGCTAAATAAAATGGTTAAAGTGCCGTTAAGCCAAACTAACTGTTGTTTTCACGAAGCTGCTCAACTGAACCAAGCTGTTGACTCCATTGGTGTTTAATCAGAGACGAATCCGAAGCCTTATTCCCCTGCAGCCCAAAGCGTGTCCTCAAAACACAATTATAACACGACGTCTGTAAAAGCCTCAGACCAGGCAATAATGACTGTTGTATTATAAATGTTTGATCCATGGAGGTTTTATAGGATATTTTGTAAAACTTTCTTGAAGCAGAGACAAGCGATTAAAACAATCTGCAAGGTTATAATGCTGTTAAGTCAATGAGCAACGAGAGAAACACAACTGCACACGTTAAGGGGCCTACATACCAGAAGCCTAAACCCCCTGTGCCTCAGCTGACGGAACAGGCGCCATCTTTGGGACCAGATACATCAGTCGAGTTTAGCCTTAAGCCTTGTAGCGGGTCCATTAGCTACCAAACCATTAGCTAACAGAACCGTCAGAACCAGGAGCTCACCCCAACTGTTTGAACTTGTTACCCTGTATTTGAACTTTACATGACAGAGCTTTAGTTTGTGGGCTCAAGCTCCTTTCCTAACTTTAGTAAGACCTTTACTTCTTCAAGCTTTGTCACATCTTACATCACAACACGTCTCTAAATGACATAAATAGCAACTGGACATAAAACATGACATCTACAAATGTAAACACAACGTCCTCCTCATCATTCACACGCCAACAAAAAGTTAACACTTATCCGGCTAAGAAGCACTTTTTCTTGTAAAAGACCAAACAACTAAGGCGACTGAGTGTAATAATCATTGGCACTTTCTCCAAACTATAACTCAATGAATACTGTGATGTTGGGTTCAATAGATTACAGCACGATGAGTCAGATGGTCTGGAAGGAATGTGGTGGAGCTTCTTGGTTTACTTCTTTAATGCACCAACTCGCTGCTCGTGCTTTTCTCATTCATGTGCTCATTAAATCATCCTTTCATCCATCCATCTGCAGCTTTGTGAGCAGAGAGAACGCTGAGTCGGCTCAACGCATCGGGGCCGTGTCACCGCAAGAGAGCTGCCCTCTGGGAAGTTCTAGTACATAGATACATATAATATACACATGTACACACCGTATCTTCCATCATGGCACATCAACCTGAACCTGCTCCTTGGCCCCCAAAATATACTCTTCTGTTTTGAGTCCTTGCATACCACGACAAGCCTCCCACAACCCACGCCTTCGTATTTCCAGGCCCCACTTTGTTTGGCGTCGTCCTGTGAATCCAAATGATACGGTATTTTAAACTTGCGGTCGTGACCTTGATGTTTCAGAACCTGGACAGGAGGAAGGTTTGTTTAATGTGGTTCACCTTCTCTTCTCTCTATACAAGTTTATGGAAATAAAATGTTGTACGTGATGGTTCCACCGTCTCATGTGTCTTTTTCTTTCTGGCTGCAGTTGCTGTCTAAAGCCTCCTGGTGCTGCTGGACCCGCTCCTGTAGAAGGATTTTCTGCTGCTCTTCGAGGCGGAGATGTCTCGGTTTGACCGGCAGCGCTAAAGCTAGCAGTACGCAACCAATGTGGAGGCCAAAATACCAGGACCTGCAGGGAGGGGGGAACATGGTTAACCTGACCGGTCTATGTTGAACCACAGTTAATCCCCAACCTGCTGACGGACCTGTAGAACTTGATGGACGGGCCCACGGACAGAAGGACAAAAGGCACCACTGTGTAGCAGATGGCGATCTGAGTGGCTGCCCACGTGATGACATCATAGACCCGTTTGTGAGTGGGCGACTTCAGGAAGTGTGGTCGAACGTTGTGTCGGACCTGAGAGAATAAAACCTCAGCTAATAGCTAGCTAGCAAAATGTTAAGCTAACAGTTAGCGATGTGGATTGCAAGATAATAGCTAAAATGTAGTTAAGCTAACTTCTAACAGTTCGTTATTATGATTACAAGTTAACTGCCAGCAGTGAGTCGGGATTATAATGTAACTGCTAACAGGTAGTTATCAGGATTACAGGATAACAGTTAACAATTAGTTATCATAATTACAAGCTAACTGCTAACAGATAGTTATCATAATTACAAGCTAACTGCTAACAGATAGTTATCATAATTGCAAGCTAACTGCTAACAGATAGTTATCATAATTGCAAGCTAACTGCTAACAGATAGTTATCATAATTGCAAGCTAACTGCTAACAGATAGTTATCATAATTACAAGCTAACTGCTAACAGATAGTTATCATAATTGCAAGCTAACTGCTAACAGATAGTTATCATAATTGCAAGCTAACTGCTAACAGATAGTTATTATAATTGCAAGCTAACTGCTAAACGTTAGCATGGACGGCTCACCGCTCGAGCAGCCAGCGTGATGACGATGCCGGTGAGGAAGGTGAGGTAGTAGCCCGGATAAGCTCCGTGCCACATGGCTGACAGGATGAAGGTGGCCGCCGTAGGGTGGTAGGGACATCGCTCGTAACACACCCTGCGACATTTATAAAAATAAAAAAGGTAGATATCTTCCTGATGTTTAGGTACTGTGGTTCTACTGAAGATAAAGAGCACCAGAAACCAATGAAGACAGAAGAAATGTGTCCTGACCTTTTGAGCCAGTGAGCTGTCTGGATGTTCCAGTTGTCCAGGAACACTTTGAAGCTAGTGGCAAACTGGAAGGAAACAGGGAAAATCAGTCGTTTAGCAAGAGCGAAAAATCCTGAGTGACTCTATGTAAAGGTGAGTAGGGAATTGGGTTTGGACCTCGATGTTGAGGATCCTCAGGTTGGAGATGAGGTCCCAGCGAGGAGAGCCGTCGCTGTCGTAGCCGTTGAAGCCGAAGCCGGCAGCGTTGTTGATGGCGTCAGCTGAGGGTGAGAGAGAGGTAAGACCTGTGTCTGTGTATACACACACACATATATATATATGTTCAACATTTTCTGCCGCAAACAAAGGACACACCTCTTCAGACTTGACTAAAAAACACAAAACAAATTGTAGCACTTTGATTGTACTTATAATGGCTCTTATAGCAAGCTGTAAATCGGCATATTTGATGAAATTGCCCTTTGTTTCTTGTTCTTCTGGGTTTGTATCCCTATGGGTGAAATGCACTTGAAAGTCACTTTAGATAAAAGCGTCAGATAAATGACATGTAATTTAAAGTAATGTAACGTGAATAATGACCTCAGCTGCTTTACAAAAACACTGACGGAACGTGAAGAAGGATAAGAAATAAAAGAAGACGAAGAAGGAGAGAGGCAGAAGGAGAGGAAAAAGAAGAAGAAAAAACAGAAGAAGAAGGGAAGAAGAACAGACACCCACCCAGCGTCCACACAAAGTAGTACTTGGGCCTGGTCGTCAGCATGGACAGGTACAGGTACACCACCTGAGCGTAGAACGGCGTGTTGGCGATGAAGTCGTCGTCAATGTTCCGCTCCACCGGGAAAACTTTACATACCGACAGGAAGACGAGCAGGCAGAAAAAGGAGGAGGCCACCTTACGCACCACCTCCGTCTGAGCCAACACACATGGAGTCTAGGTTGGTCTTCATGAGACGTGGACGCAGACAACAAGACAGAAAGCTATAACGGCTTTTTGTAACATCCTGTCTCTGTCTGTGACATCTCATTAAACTAAAATGAATGCAATACAAAACAAACATACAGACACTCATACTTCTTAAAGTCGCTATGCAGACAATGTGTTGCTCTTCCCTCAGAAAATCTGAATTTTAGTTTTTGGCTTTTATTTTCCGAGACATTTTTTACAATTAGAACCAGAGTTGACCTTTCGCTAAGCCCTTCGCTAAGTTTCTGCTACTTATGTAACCATGGAGACCACATCGTCACGAGCTGAGGACTTTTCTTGTTTTGGTGAAAACAACCAACAATCAAGGATTGAAGGTAGGAGAATGAATGTTGCGGTTTTCAGGGATCAATATATCCCTCAGTCGGTCCAAATCTGATCCCAATTATATGTGTTTGATTATGTTCACTTTTGTGTGTAAAGACAGGTATCAAGTGGTCATGTGCCGTACGTTTGGGGAGGGTTCATTCCTCCTCAGCCTGCCGCTGGACTTCCTATCGCCCCCCTGGTCTCTATGGCGACGGGGGTCCCCTTCGATAAAGGCGATGTAGTCGTTGTAGGAGCTGGTAGGTCCCGCAAGGATCCCCATGAAGTTGCAGTTGTAGCTAAAATACTCCAGCAGACTGGGCATCCTCCTGTGGACACGCAAGACCAGTGAGGCTTGTTTCCATGCCAGGGAGGTATAAGGCCTGTCTCTAGGGAACCATAAAACAAACCGTATCGCCAACATCTTCTGCCCTGGAGTCAGGCTTTCCTCTTTGCGTGCCATCCCTGTGCATGGAGAACAAAAACACATGTGAAGATCAGACTCTAAACCGATAATGTGACCCCCACCCCCTGAAGGCGCCACCTCCTCACCGTCATGGATCTCGAAGGCCAGACTGGTTATCTTCTGCGTGATTACCATCATGGGGCTGCAGAGAGAAGAGACAGAAGCCTGTCATGATGCAGTGAGGATGTGGATGGGGGGGGGGGGGGGACAAAAGGACGTGGCAATGTCTCTCACCCGGTGAAGTCGGCAGAGTACATGCCGTAGTCGAAGACGTAGACCCTAGTGATCTGACACAGACTCAGGTAGCTTAGGGCCACCAGGAGGCAGTACCTGAAAACACAAGGAGGTCCTCGTTAGCGCTCATTTGGACTTGTGCTAGCCTGCCGCAACACCCCCTACAGGCAGCAGTGTCAAGTACAGCCACAATGACACCAACATCCACGACATGGTTTCCCCACTACCAGTAGCCCAGATTAAAATCCTGATCCTGCAACTGCACGTTGTCATGGAAGTAGTGGAGGAACAAAGTCAAAGGTCACCAACCAGGACTTAGTGGAAGTTCCAGGGACAAAGGTCACAGACCAGGAACCAATGGCAGACCAGGATCAAAGGTCTGTGACCATACCTTGGTGGAGGACCAGGGTCTAAGATTAAGGACCATAACCCAGTGGAGAACCAGGAACAAAGGACCCCAACCAACACTCGGTGCAAGACCAAGGTCTAAGATCAGGGACCAAGATCAAGTGGAGGACTATGGTCAGCAGTTCCACTCGCCCCATAATGAACCATCTCCATGATAACTGGATATCTCTTAAAGCACTGAACCGGATCCTCCAAACATCCCGTTGGGTTCCTGCTGATCCTCCCTGGTTTCACAAAGACTTCCTGAGGCTCACTTGTGCATGTGCTCCACTCCAGTGATGATCATGATGCCGTAGGTGAGTCCACTTTGAAGCAGGAAATGAAGAGCGTACCTGAACACACAAAAAATCGTCAGCTTCCAATCAAACGCCAGCAAACAAACACCTGACTTCATTAAATGAATCATGCTACAAATACTTATTTTGTCCGCAGTCCTTTTTAATTTATATATTGAGGACCTTTCCAAGCAGTTGAAAGCCTGTAATACTGGGTGCATTAATGATTAATGAATCATTATGTATGCAGATGATCTTGTGATTTTTAGTCCAAATAGTGCTGGTCTCCAGCAGCTCCTTAGTACATGTACTGTCTATGGTGTCTATTGTGCTCCAATTATAAAAAGACACGTCTACAGAGACTCCAAGTAGCTTCTAATGATGCCATGTGAATATTAGTAAAGAGGCCTAGATGGTGTAGAGCCAGTGAAACGTCAGTATTGTATTTTACTTTTTATATATATATTTACTGTTTTGTACTATCTGGACCTTGAGTCTGTAATAAAGAGTTGATTGATTGACATAGAGTACAACATTTTATTCACAATGTTTAGTGAGTAAAAGTAGAAAGATTTCACTTGATGAAATAAAACCTCTAACTCTGTTATTGTAACAAATGAGAATGTTCGTGTCCCACCAGCCGAAGCAGAAGAGAGCGAAGTAGAGTCCCAGTAAGGTGGCCACCAGGTGTCTGATGACGGGACTGGTTCTACTGGGATGGAGGAAGAGACGAAAGGAGAAGGCCGACAGCAGGGCGCAGAGCTGACACACCACAAAGTTGACCTGGTTAAGGACACACGATTATTACAGCTACACATAGTAGTATCATTCATACTATTAGTAGTATTTATGTTGATATTTTCTCGCTTGTGTATGTCTGGCATTCCACTGGCAACCCAACTAGAGACTGGTCCAACTACAGACTGGTCCAACTACAGACTGGTTCAACCACAGACTGGTCCAACCACAGACTGGTTCAACCACAGACTGGTCCAACTACAGACTGGTCCAACTACAGACTGGTTCAACCACAGACTGGTCCAACCACAGACTGGTTCAACCACAGACTGGTTCAACCACACACTGGTTCAACCACAGACTGGTCCAACTACACACTGGTCCAACTACACACTGGTTCAACCACAGGCTGGTCCAACTACACACTGGTCCAACTACAGACTGGTCCAACTACAGACTGGTTCAACCACACACTGGTTCAACCACAGACTGGTCCAACCACACACTGGTCCAACCACAGGCTGGTCCAACCACACACTGGTCCAACCACACACTGGTTCAACCACAGACTGGTCCAACTACACACTGGTCCAACTACACACTGGTTCAACCACAGGCTGGTCCAACTACACACTGGTCCAACTACAGACTGGTCCAACTACAGACTGGTTCAACCACACACTGGTTCAACCACAGACTGGTCCAACCACACACTGGTCCAACCACAGGCTGGTTCAACCACACACTGGTCCAACCACAGGCTGGTTCAACCACACACTAGTTGATCCCTTAATAGATTAATAACCAATTAATACAATTTAGTTGAGACATGTGAAGAGGCCAGAGGGAACCTTGTAACCAAACTAATAATCAATAATTAAACTCATCATCATTTAGGTCTAATATTAAGAAACATAAATACTGATACTTCAATTATCTATTTTATACAGCAGTTACTTCATTTTTACTCCTTGGTGGAAGTATTTAGGTACTCTCATATACAAATATTCAAAAATCAGTGTATTCCTGCGGGGACGTCACCAGATTACTCCGAGATTAAATACTCAAACATATTGTCATAAATAGGACTGATTAAGTAAATGTATCGTGTCTGAAATAAGTCCCTGAAATGAGTCCAATAAACATCATCAATACATCATCTTCTGTATTTAATATCTCATTGTTTACATGGAGCTGTTATTATTCTTATTATTGTCGTGTTCACATACTGTGACCTCAGAGTCAATCAGCTGATCTCTGATTTATCCGGATTCTCTTCATCATCATCATCATCTTCATCATCACACCCGCTAGAGCCTCTTCATTGGACACAATGTTTCAGCTTCCTTCCTGTCTCGCTGTCTGTCCCTTTCTGTCTGTCCCTCTCTGTCCTCTCTGTGTTCGCGGCCTCCTTCCATTTTCAAACCCGTCGGTCCGATCCGACTCGGGTTTTTTTCTTGGCCGCGCACGTCGCTTTATTCTCGGCTTGTCGGAAAACCGGAGAGCCGGTGCTGCGGGACGCATCCCGGAGGATCTCACCTGGTCCAGCGGCAGGTTGGTGATCTCGCTGACGGGCTGCAGCAGGCTGGAGCCGGTGCAGGCCGTGGATCGGCTGTCTTCGGCGGCCATCGCTCCGGGTTCTTGTGGCGGCTCAGAGGCGGGCGGGCGGAGGCTCCGTGATCCGCCGATGGTCCGTTTGTGTGTCTGTTTGTCCTGCTGCTGATGCTCCTTCCTCCTCCTCCTCCTCCTCTTCTTCTTCTTCCTGTTCCTCCTCCTCCTTCTCAGACCGTCTGCCCCCACCCCGCCTGCCTTCCTCCCTTTGAGACCCCCTCTTTATACTCCCCACACATCCATTTCTTCTGCTCCTTTTATTCTCTTATTCTCGTGTTCTCTTTCCTCCTTTTATTCTCCTCCCTCATTTTTGTATTCTTGTATGCTCTATTTTGTCCTCCTCTTCCTCACATCTATCTCTCTTTGATCTGTATCCTCTGTATGCTGAGATGCACCTTCTTCCTGCTTACAGGTTGTTCCCGATGTTTCTCCTATGACGTCATAATCGGTCTGATGTTTCTTTCTTCACTTGTTTATCTTAAAGCACCAACAAGCGTTAATGTGACAGAAGTGTTTGGTGATGGAGGAGGAGATGATGCTTTACAATAAAAACATCTGGATCTCCATAAAAGTCAATTGTTGTGATTTCATTCATCTGCTGGAACAACAAATCGAGGAGAAACAGAGATTCCAGGTGCATGCTGGTCCATATTTATGTTTTTTATCAATAAAAAAAGATACATTCCTCTGTTACCCATATAATGAATTAGTACTAGCTTTAATATGTATCTTTGAAGTGCGGAAGACAAACATACAACCAAGTTAAATACAAATAAATAAATCATAATTTCCTTTAAAGAAAATACTCATTTTCCACAACAGCAGAAAAACATCTTCTGAAAAAGAAAATGTATAATCATAATGATGAATCATAACATTACGACACATGTTTTTCAGGCTACAATAAAAACGACATAAGAGCGTCTATATTTGTGAAAAACAAACAAATTTCCATGAATTTCCATGAATCATTTCTAAGGAATAAAAAGCACATTTTCCGTTTCTGTCCGTTCGCTGTTTCCGGCCTGCAGGTGGCGCAGTCTTTCAGGACACCATGTTAAATAGTAGAAGAAGAAGAAGACTCTTCCGGGTTGGTTTGTTTTGCTTTTGTTGTCCAGGCAGTTAGCTTCAAGCTAAACATGTCAGCTACAGAGGACGACACCGAGCTACGGGACCTGCTGATCCAGAACCTGGAGAACAACGGAGTCCTCAACAAGCTCAAGGTCCGAAACACTCCATCAAAGTTTTGTTAAGTCTCCGCCCGGCTCGCGATGACGTAAGCGTACCTGTTGCCACCTTAGGGTTAGCAATGCTAGGCTAATGTTAGCGCTGCTGTAACTTTGCATTTAATTAACGTTATTAGTGGGTCACATGAACGTGACACATTCTCACCGGGTTATAGTTAAACGTCTCAATTGTGCTCTGATATGTGGTGGTGGCCCATTAGTTGGCTAATGAAAGCACGTAGATCTGAAGGTCTTCTCCTCCTGCAGGCAGAGATGAGGGCAGCAGTGTTCCTCGCGATGGAGGAGCAGGACAAACTGGAGGTGAAGGTTCGGGCTGCTGTTGGTAGAATAAAGCTTCTTATGGAGATAACAAACTATGTTTATTATATTATTATGTTTTTTTATTAGAATAAAAGTCCACTAGTCAACGAGAACCTGGAGAAATGTCTCAACACCAGAGAAGGTGAGTCTTCTGCTCTTTGTGCTGTCCTCTTCACATTTACACTGACCGGTGACCTGAGTGAGTCCCTGGTCCATCCTCACCCTAGCGTTCCTTGGGGGGCCGTTGGGATTGGGCCCTGGAGACATCTCCACACCACAGTGCACATCACCAGGGCAGTTTATCCTCTACTTCCTGCTTGTCACCAGAAGGTGGAGCCTGGAGCCTTCAAACCAACCAGAGGAACTTCTTCTCTGGTGTAATTTACAGCTGCTAGACTTCTAATAATATAGTAATATTCATATTTAACGCTCTTGATGAACAAAAGGCTCAGTGATTCTTGGAGCTTCTCCAATATTCATGATGATGACGACACCATTCTGTTTTCTCGCCTCTGATCACGTGACATTGTAAACAACAACCCATCAGTGTTCAGGTCACATGACCTAAGAAGTGCAGCTCAGTGAGGACGATGTGTTCAGGTGTCGTCTCCCTGCAGGACGTCTGGTGGCCGGTCTCATCGTCGACTTCCTGCAGGTCTTTAACCTGGACTTCAGCCTGGCAGTGTTCCAGCCGGAGACCAACTCGGTGAGTGTGAGGACGCAGAGTCTGTCTCACTGTCCAGCTGTCTCTGTCCCTCATTGTGTGTCTCTCTCCTGTGATCAGCTCAACAGTGTGGACAGTCGTGATCTTGTCTGTAGAGATCTTGGTCTCTCAGAGTCTGAGGTGAACAGGAAGTGTCCTCTGCTGCTGGAGCTGGTGACGAGAGGACGACACAAAGCTGCTGAGGTGAGACGCTTGGACATAAAGGCTCTGACTATAGAACATATTCCACATGTAGGACTCTGCTTCATTCTGACTGATGGGTGAAATAAAGTGATGTCGTCTCACAGGAGCCGTCTCAGAAACACATCGCACTCGCTAGGAAGAAGTTCGACTTCTACGACAAGGTGTGTGTGATTCTGTGTGATGTCATCAGTCTCTGGCCAATCACAACTCGGCTAATGTGCTGTCGTTCTTCAGGACGGGAACGGCTCGGTTGGAAGAGAAGATCTGAAGAACGTCTTCACAGATCTGTTCCCCGGTTTGAACAAGTAGGACACACACACACACACACACACACACACACAGTCTCTCTCTCACACACACACACACACACAGTCTCTCTCTCACACACACACACACACACAGTCTCACTCACTCACTCACTCACTCACTCACTCACTCACTCACTCACTCACACTCTCTCACACACACACACACAGTCTCTCTCTCTCTCTCACACACACACACACACACAGTCTCTCTCTCTCTCTCACACACACACACACAGTTTTTCAGTGAAACTATGACATGATGATTGTTTAATTCATCTGGAACCTGAAGCTGTAAAGGTCATGTTCTAGTTCTAGTTGTCATGGTTCTGTTTCTATAAATAAGGACTTTTATTTTGAAAATGAAGACCACGTTCATAGATGTGTATTTTATAGGATTATAGTGAATATCATTTAATTTACAAACAAATAACACATTTTATGTCATCGCCCGTTCTTTTGAGAAAGTAAAACATAATAAAATCCTGATGATCAGCTGACTGAACAAACCATCGTTACAAAGTTCTTAACATGAAGGGACACGTGTCTCCTCAGGACCATGTTGGAGCACTTCATCACCGATGAGCTCCGAGCTGCAGACCAGAGCTTCTCCTGCAGTAGGTTTTATATATAATATATATATGAGTGTATAAATATATAATGTATGTGTGGGGTTTCTCATATTGACTCACTTCTGTTTCTGCCTCACAGCTGTTGACTTCCAGATGTTCGTGGGCCTCTACAAGCGTCTCTTCTCCCAGTGCAGAGCTGTGGTGAGTTCAGGTGCAGCCTGTCATTAAAGAACTCCATGTATCTTGTGTACACAATTGTCTCCTGCTGACCTCCTCCTCCTCCTCCAGGTGTTTCAGGACCCTTCAGGGGGGTCTCCTGAGGAGAAGGTCCTCTCGCCTGTCACTAAGGTGAGTTACAAGTGCATAAAGGACTGTGATTGGCTGTTTGGACTGATGCCCTTCAGCCTTAAAGGAGGACATTCACACGTCCTGTTACTGTGACATCATCAGTTCACCATTGATATATTATCCATCACACCACATCCATTAATGTTATAAAATCAATATTGTTTAAGATTCTTCATGTCCCTCTTGTCGTGTCTCTGTGTCCTCAGCATCTGGACAGTACGGCCTCTCCGGGTACAGTAGACGTCCAGCTGCCAGGTTCTAGACCCGGTGGGGCGTCTCTGTGCCTTGAGAGGAGGCCCGAGGAAGAGGAGGAAGAGGAGGAGGAGGAGGAGGAGGATGGCGGGGATTCGTTCTTTGACGACCCGATGCCCAAACCACAGAAGACCTACGGCTGGTGAGGACACGTGACCTTTAACCTCTGACTTGTCTCCCCTGAGGACCTCATCCTACTGTAGGCTGTGATTGGATCAGTCCGGGTCACATGACGTCACTCTGTAGAGGAACCCTAGGGTAAAGTTAGCGTAGTATAGAAAATCCCTTCTTTATCCGACTTCCTAACCTCTATCTCTTTGTCCTCTGGTTTCACAATAAAAGCTTTGTCTTTCTTTACAGTCCTTGCACTGTAATGTCCATCTACAATGTCCTTTTTTTCTCCTGTACTCCCTCTTCCTGTCTCCTTATGTCCTACCTACCTTACCTGTCCTGCTGTATCCATCTATTCTCCCTACCTGTACCATGTCCTCTCTTCCTGTCTTTCCTTCCCCTACCTGTGCGTCCCCCCCCTCTCAACCTGCAGTGACGTCCCCCTGAGGAAGGAGTGTCTCTCTGCGCCAGTTGTGTCCCCCGTGAGGAGGGACAGCCTCAGCGAGTGAGTCGCTACGTCCTCGTGTCTGAATAGACAGGCGCGTGGTTTTCCCAGCATGCATCAGCGGTGACTCCGTGTTTGGTGATGGCCGCTGAAGCCCTGGTCCACGCTCCCGCTTTGACCTGTGATGTCATCAGCAGCTCGCGCGTGATGTCATCAGTAGGCTGAACGCTGAGATGTGAACAGTGTTTGACCTTGTGGGACATCACTGAGACGTCTCAGAGGAGGAGGACGTCCTCTGAGAGGACAGCAGAGGGGGGACACTGGGATTGTGGATCATTCAGTTCAGTTTGGACTCAAACTGCTTCTTGATCAATAAAGTTTTGATTGTAATAATAAGCTGGACAGTAAAAACCAATATACCAATATTATATTGTAATTACAGTAAAGTCCTTTGATGTGGACTCGCGTCCGTCCCTCTGTCCTGAACGTCTTCATCCTGTTTCCCAGGAAGGGGGGGGCCAGAGGGAGTCCAGCCGGGTCCCCGGGACCAGGAGGAGGAGCCAAAGGAGGAAGCAGCGCGTCGGAGCAGAGCCACAGCAGGACCGGTCAGCTGATTCACTTCCCATGATGCACTGCGTCTCTGCACCTTCTGTTTGGCTCGATGTTCTTGTGATGTTCAACTAATGGAGTCTACTCTGAAGGTACATGAACATGCTGACCCTCTGTTGACCTTTGTGTCCCTGCAGGACCTCAGGCCTCCAGACGCCTCAGAGACTCCAAGGCCGCCATCGATCCAACCGGATCCCTGCATTTAGGTACGACCCGCTTTTATTGTGAAAGGTAGCAATCTGGAATCTGAGTAGATTTGAGAACTCACCTGTTGAGAGGAGATGCTCCTCATGACATCACGGAGCCCCTGAAAGAAACTTTGACTTTTTACTAATCCATAATTCATTAAATCACAGTAATGATGTCATGATGATGTCATGCACTCAGGCAGGACGAGGTCATGTATTTGAATGGTAGATGGAGGTGGGTGAGTTGATGCTGATTTGAAGCCCCGCCCATCAAATGAAGCGACATGACGTGACATGAAAATGTTTACTGTGAAGAACTTTGATCATTTTTACTACCAAGTAAGTTAAAATGACACCTGGCAGCCATTTTGAAATGTTTAATATAAAACCACAACTTGTTTTGTTCTTTATCCCAGACGACGACGTTGAATACGACGACGACTTCAACAGGTGAGAGCCGCTGGGTTCTTCTTCTGTGGTTTTTCACCGAGGTTTGTGTAAACGCCGTGTGACGTGTTTGTTGATCAAAGCCATCGGTCGGACCTCTCAAAGAGCGAGCTGAGCATCGGGGAGGAGATCGAGGAAGTCTCCATCGAGGGACCCGACGTCAGCAACCAGGTGACCTCACTTCCTGCCGCGTACTGTCTCTTTAAGAGAAGGGCCTGGCTCACCCAGTGTGCTCTGTTTGCTCTGCAGGGGGGGGACAGCACGCAGGACCTGAGCGTCTCTCAGCTCAGCCGGAGTCACGGGGCCGACTACATGGAGGAGGTGCCCTGAGCCTCCCAGCATGCACCTCTTCCTCCTCCCCCTCCATATTTAAGTCTACACCTTAAACAAGCCAATAAAGTCATTCGTATCCTCCGTTTGTTTCTGATTTACTCCTCTGTGAGCCGATGGAGGGTTTAACGTTGCCATGGTTACTGCAGGTTCTTTATTTACATGAAACGTGTAAAACCCACAATAGTATGATTTAAAATAAATTGTGTTACTGATGAGATTATTGTAGAATTACATTAAATAAACATCTAGTTTCCCTTAAAATGTTTCCAATCATTTTTATTTCAAAAAATATTTTCTGGTGTAAAGAAAGTATTGAATATATAGAAACTACAGAAAGGTCTCTGTTAAATAGTAATATTTGTGGCTTTCAGTTTGCACTGAATCAGTGCTTTACATTAAATGTCATTTAGCTGATGCTTTTATCCAAAGCAACTTACATTGCATTATAACAATTTTGCCTGAGGAGCAGTTAGGGGTCAGGTGTCTTGCTCAAGGACACTTCGACATGGCACATGGAGCAAGAGGGATTCAAACCACCAACCTTGTGGCTACCAGCGCATCACGCTACTCGATGCACCACCAACGCCCCTTTACTTCCTGTTCAGATACACTAACAATTAAAGCATAGGCACCTGAACGCATCGTGTGTGTGCGTGTGTGAGTGTGTGTGTGTGTGTGTGTGTGTGTGTGTGTGTGAGTGAGAGAGACACAAAGGGCTTGACACATTTCCCTTTTCAGTTTTTCGTGTTCATCTTCGTAGAAACGACGACGGCAACTTCAGCTCAGTGAGTTGTCTTTTGTTTATTAATGTTTCATCTTTTGTTGTTTTGTTTGCTGTTTATGTGACTTAAGAGCAGAATAGATCATTTAGTTCTTCACAGAGACATGTTACATAACTAATTAAGTTAATGAATGTTAGTGTCAAACAGACCTTTGTTCATCTAGAATATCAACAGGACGCAATGTTTTTCATTTAAGCAGCAAGATGAGAAATGCTTTTATTTCTTTTTGGTTTACACCAACAATTGAAATTTATATTAAATGAAGTTTAATCTAAAACTTTAATTAATAATATTTCTAAGCAACCCTAAACATGGAATCAGAAACACCCTTCTTCCCTTTATTAAATACATTCAATTCAATTTATTTTGTATAGCCCAAAATCGCAAATTACAAATTAGCCTCAGAGGGCTTTACAGTCTGTACACATGCAACATCCTCTGTCCCGAAACCCTCACATCGGCACAGGAACAACTCCCCAAAATATGAAAAAAACCCTTCAATGGGGAAAAAAGGGAAGAAACCTTAGTGAGAAGGTCAGAGGAGGATCCCTCTCCTGGGATGGAAAGACTGACATGGATGTCATGTGTACACAATAGAGTACACACTGACACTGTAGTGGTGTTAGGTGGTGTTGGGTTGTGTAGTCGTGTTAGGTGGTGTAGTGGTGTTAGGTGGTGTTGGGTTGTGTAGTGGTGTTAGGTGGTGTTATATAGTGTAGTGGTGTTAGGTGGTGTTGGGTTGTGTAGTGGTGTTAGGTGGTGTTATATAGTGTAGTGGTGTTAGGTGGTGTTGGGTTGTGTAGTGGTGTTAGGTGGTGTTATATAGTGTAGTGGTGTTAGGTGGTGTTGGGTTGTGTAGTGGTGTTAGATAGTGTAGTGGTGTTAGGTGGTGTTGTGTAGTGGTGTTAGGTGGTGTTGGGTTGTGTAGTGGTGTTAGGTGGTGTTAGATAGTGTAGTGGTGTTAGGTGGTGTTGGGTTGTGTAGTGGTGTTAGGTGGTATATAGTGTAGTGGTGTTGGGTTGTGTAGTCGTGTTAGGTGGTGTTAGATAGTGTAGTGGTGTTAGATAGTGTAGTGGTGTTGGGTTGTGTAGTGGTGTTAGGTGGTGTAGTGCTGTTAGGTGGTGTTATATAGTGTAGTGGTGTTAGGTGGTGTTGGGTTGTGTAGTGGTGTTAGGTGGTGTGTTTACTCTCATGTGCAGTGATGCATCGAGTACTTCCGCCTTGGTAAACATAAAGTACAATGCTTCACCTGTGCAGGTGTTTGAGGGAAGTCCTGATTTAGAGGAAGTCCTTAAAGACACCTGGTCAGGTGACTCAGCAGGTTTAAGAGCAGAAAAACAGATCAAAAAGAACAAGAACTCAAGTCCTGCTTCAGATCCTCACTGAGTGGAAGTAGGTGAAAGGAAGCGAGATAAGAACTGTTCTGATTGTCTAACGCTGAGGAAAGGAGCTTCTATGCTTCCTTACTTGGCTCCTTTAGCATAGGAGCCACCAGACCTCCTTCATGAAAGGAAGATTATTCCGTCACACAATTTCATGCAGCGGCAACATTTAAATGTGTCCTCTCTAGACGTCACTAACGTGTGTCTCCGTCCATTACTGGAAGTAGAGTCCCATTCACTGAACTCCTCATGACCATCTTCCCTTGACCCCGTGACCCTTTTCACCAAAGTCAAGGAAAGGTGGTGGAATAGATGTTGGGAGGTCATCCTTTTGACCATTTTAATCCAGCCCAGTTGTTGTTGTCGGACCCCAACTAACATTTCACAAACAGGAAGTCAAGAGGACAAGAAGGGGAGCAGGACGAAAGGTTTGAGGAACAGATGGAACATCTTGTTTATTGAAGGATTGATTCACTGTTCACAAAATCCAGATTGGAGAGTGAATCCTTTTAGGAGCAGATGAAAAATGCTTTAGACAAAATAAACTAATCATCTGAGTTGATTTAACTCTGATTTAAAACCTGAAGGTAAGGTTTAAACCGACAACAGATGAAGATTTAATAACTAAACTGCAATCACTCGCTCTCTGCCTCTTCTGCTTTTCTGCAGACTTCCTCTCACACAAGAACAAACATTCTGCCGCTCAGAGCCTCCTTCCACCACAACTGGGACACAGAATCGAACCCTCGAACAGATGTGCTACTTTCATCTTGGTTCCATACCTCTGTTTGTTTTATGGTTTTTACTTCAGACTTTATGAGCGTGAGAACCAGAGGAGGCTGTGAAGGTTTTTTAAAATGTCTTAATTTTACTCACAGGCTGCTGGTTATTATTCTGTATTAAATCAGGTGAGCTGTAAGTGAGGTCATCATCTATTCAGCTTAAAATCACAATATATCATTTCATTTTAGTTTCTTTAAATTTTGTCAAAGTAAATCCAAATATGGCAAAGAAAATGCTTTAAACATGCTTCAGACAACAGCGTGTTGGTGAGCTACTGTGGAAGCTATCTGAGCGCTAACAGGCCAGCACACTAGTAGCATCATGCTGCTAACCTTCTCCAATAGCTCATGGGATTAGCCCGATGACTAGCTGACAGCTAACGGCCAAGTTACTAACCAGAGAAGAATGAGTCAGTACAAGGTTCATTCAACGGGATGATGAAGATTTGTTTTTTACCCACCTAGCCAGCATGCTAATTTCACCATGATTAATGCTACAGTCAATGCAGTTAAATCATAGATTATGGTAACAAAATGTATGAACTAATCAACATTTTAAAATATGCGATTACATGCTAGCTTGGTATCTTTACGCTAGTAATGTGTATTCTAGCAATTAGCATGGGCGAGTTACAGGGTAAACCGAATTTCATAGGGAAAAATCTATTTCAGTCTCTGAAACATTATATTTACATATAATACATAGCATTTGTAAACTTTGCAAACATGTGAAGGACCCCAGTACATCAACAACATCCTTAGATACACAGATGTGTTGGCGGTTTAGTTTTTTTGCTAAAAACTGAAAGGCGTGTTTGTAGTGTTTCTTTTTCGTTTAAATACTGAAAGATTAATCTTTTGCTAATATCTATAGGTTTTAACGTACTGGTAAGCTCAATGTTGGGTGTCCCTATTCTCTTCACAGCACAATAAGAAGACGATGGACTTCTTGGGTTACGACTATGACACGGACTTAAACGACTCCAACTATGACCTGAACGAACCCTGCATGCAACAGAAGAACACCAACATCGAACTGGTGGTCGGTCCATATGTCCACTCCATCATCTGCATCCTGGGCCTGGTGGGCAACAGCCTGGTGATCGTCACCTACGCCTTCTACAAGAGGACCAAGTCCATGACAGACGTTTACCTGCTGAACGTGGCCGTGGCGGACCTCCTGTTCGTGGCGTCGCTGCCCCTCATCGTCTACAATGAGCTGTCCTCTTGGTCCATGGGTCCGGTCGCCTGCAAGCTGCTGCGCGGCTCCTACAGCATGAACCTGTATGGCGGCATGCTGCTGCTCGCCTGTGTCGGTACAGACCGCTACGTGGCCATCGTCCAGGCCCGCCGCAGCTTCCGGCTGCGCTCGCTGCGGTACAGCCGCCTGATCTGTGGTATCGTGTGGTCGGCTGCGCTGCTGCTGTCCTTGCCAACTTTCTACTTCTACCACTGGTATGAGCCGTCCCACAAAATGTACGCCTTCGTGAACGAGAGCAACCGCACAGCCGAGCTGCCGCATTACGTCTGTGAGTTCTGGTTCACGGACAACTCCACAGCCTTGAGGACCAAGGTTGCGGTGCCGGGAACTCAGCTGGCCGTGGGCTTCTTCCTACCGCTGCTGGTCATGGTCCCCTGCTACGGCGCCATCGTCGTCACGCTGATGAAGGCCAGGAACTTCCAACGGCACAAGGCGGTGCGTGTGGTGCTGGCCGTGGTAATGGTGTTTGTGGTTTGCCACCTACCCTACAACGTCACGCTGTTGTACGAGACGGTCCGAATGTTCCAGCTGTACTCCTGCGACGAGATAGATGTGCTGAAAGCGGCCAAGACGCTGACACAGACCATTGCTTACCTGCACTGCTGCCTGAACCCAGTTCTGTATGCCTTCGCCGGGGTGAAGTTCAGGAACCATTTTAGAAGTATCGTCATGGACCTCTGGTGTCTAGGCAAGAGGTACATCGCTCCACGCCGCTTCTCCAGAGTCACCTCAATGATCTACGTGTCTGCACGCCGCTCGGTGGACGGATCCGGTGAAAACGGGTCTTCATTCACCATGTGAGACCAGAACTACTCCCTGGGAGCCGGACACCCAGAACAAAAAGACTCTAGACCTCATGAATAAAAAAAAAAGAATCAAAGTTTTATGCCTCACAACGATGAGAGTAGTTGACAGTCGTGTCCTGGTCATCTGTGGTCATTTTTCAGTTGAATGCATCCTGTGAATCTGGTGATTCATTGGTGCACCTTTGGGTAAATTTCCACCGCAGACATCAGGTGTTAATATAAAAAGGACTCAGAGCAACCTTCGAAATTAAATACAGGAACTGCCTTGAAAAAGAAGGTTTCATTTTAAGGAGCAGTTGTTTCCTTAAGGCTTTAGTTCTTTGTGTTCTTTGTCCTACTTTTAAATTAATCACAAGTTTTAAAACCGGCTGAGAAGTTTTAAGTAATTTACATTTGAATATTTGTCTCTGTAACATCCAGTGATTTGAGTTATTTCCTTCTTGAGTCTTTATTCTTTTCGGACTCAGTTTCCTGTGACATTTGTTAACTTCTATTACATCAAACCTGATGAATGTAATAAAATGGTTCTGTGTGACGAAATAAAAAAGCATAATTCTTACCCAAACCTTACTAGTGCTGCCTCACAATCATTTCAGTTCCTGATCTATATGTTATGTATATTTATGAAGATATGTTTATATTTGTGTGTGTTCAGAGAGGAAGGAAACACTTTAATGTTCTAGTAGAACTGGTTTCTCACAAGCATCAAAATATACTCAGTTCTCATTCTGCAGAGTATTTGTGTCTTTTAGTCATTCACGGTTTTATCAATTTAATATGTTCCGCAGATTATAAATGATAATACCTTATAAATTGTGTAAAATATCAATTCATTTAGTCCGAGATGAAAGAGAGAAGTAGAAAGTTGTAGCGACGGAAATGCTAAAGTATAGTAGGCCTACCACTAATACTACTTAGGTCTAGTACTTACAGTGAATGAAACTCAGTATATTTACTGTCGTGCTTTTAATGATAAAAATGTTATTAATACGAACACCTCAATAATATACATTTATATACAGTATATGTATATATATATGTATATACATATCGCCTCACATTGATCCATGGATCATTGTTCTATCTGGACCCTGTTCCTGCTTCCTGATACCTGCTCCTACTATCATTATTATTATTACTATAGATATGAATCATATTACTGTCATCATAAACCGACATTACACTTTACTAAAGTCTTTATGCTTTCCCTCCTCACAGAAGCTTCTGAGGATGGTGGTTCTATCAAATGGAGGTTATATCTGATGGTGGTTATATCTGATGGAGGTCCTACCTGATGGTGGTTGTTTCTGATGGTGGTCCTACCTGTGGGTGGTTCTTTCTGATGGTGGTCCTACCTGATGGTGGTTCTATCTGATGGAGGTTCTATCTGAAGGTGGTTGTCCCTGCAGTGGTCCTGCCGTACACTGGGGTCTCCTACTTACTACTCGTCATATTTGAATCATCTCTGTCATTTGAAGTGAATGTTGTGTACATCTTTTATGTTGTTCTTTCTGTACACAACATCCTGTAGTCTGTCCATCCTGATAGACGGATCCTTCTCTGACGTTCTCACTAAGGAAACGATAAAAACGCGGTGTTTACTTCATCTTTATTCATGTTTCATTGGACATCACGACACTCGACTGAACATTTCTCTTTACAAATGATTAGATAACTATAAATTCAAAAATCATTAAGTCTCACAGGATTTTTTTTTATTTCTCTTCTGTAACAAGCAAAGACTAAAGTGTGAAGGAGAAAAAGAAGGATAAACATGAAAGAGGAAGGAGAAGAAGAATGGTAAATAGAGCAAGAGCCTGAGAATGATTGAATGCAAACCAAAAGACGAAACAGAGACAGACAGAGACAAGCACTTCAGGGACAGACGATGTCCGCGGTTTAAAATAATATGAAAGACAAAAAACTTTTCAATAAAAAAACATAAAGCCTCTTTATTCATCATATTCATCATTTAAACTCTTGTGATCCTTTTGCATAACGGAGATTTTAGAATATATTTTTGATGAGTTGTGGACTTGTTTCTGCTGCAGTACCACAGGGGGTCCAGGCCTCTCCTGTCACACCTCTACCCCCTGCTGACCCCCCGCTGACCCCTGAGTGACAACGGCCGTCGTCCCTGCAATGTCAAAGCAGGTCTCCATCATGACCCGGGACTTGCAGAGGTTCACGCAGTACTCCAGCTCGGCAGTGGCCTGAGCCAGAGCCTCCAGGTACTCCTGGGACTCCGGGTACAGGTCCTTGTCCACGTTAACTGGGGGCAGGGACCAGGAAGAGAAGAGATGGGCTAGTGTTAAAACATTTAACGCTAGGATACGCTGATTTGTACATTCATAAAAACCCTCATGTTACTGCAGCAGGGTCTGATGGGTTCCCCCTTTCAGTCCTGGTTCTGGTTTTCCCGTTGCCTTCCTTCCCTCCACAAGACTACAGGATACAGGACTATATGCAGGAATGATGGTCCACAGGGCTAAATGTTACAGGTCTAGTGGTTTAATTCACTCACACTTTCCGCTCCACTTGCTGGCGTCCAGCATCAGCCAGGTCTTAGTTTCCTGCAGCTCCTTCGCCAGCCTCTGGTGTTTGCTCTTCAGCTCTCTGGTCTGCTGCTGCTTCTTCTCCAACATCCTCAGCCGGGCATTGAAATAGAGCAGACCCTGATGACCCAGCACAACAAACACACACTGCTCAGGTCCTCCTCAGACCTTGACGAGACTGTCTGCCGCTCCACGGAGGGTTTCTGGAGCACCTGCTTCACTCTCAGTTTAAGAACTGAAAAAAGTTTAAGAATCAGCGCTCCAGGTCCAGGTTCCAGGTGCAGGAGGAAGATCCAGGAGTCCAGAGAGTAATCAGAGCTCCAAACAGCATTGTTTCTGTCTCTAAAGTTATTTTTACATTATGGTAAATTTAGTTATTGGTCCCGCCCCCTCACCTCCCAGCCCATAAGGTGATCTGTACCGCTACAGACCTCCATTAGCCGTTAGCTCCTGTTAGCATGCACAACAACATTTTTAATGATGGGTTTGTACAAAAATTATTGCTTTATATTTATATATATATATATATATATATATACTTAGATTTTTTCAAGTGGCTTTTCTTTATATTATTACTAATTTAAAATAACATTTTGTTCCAAATATAGAGGAAGATGGTCGTCACTCTTCTTCTGCACATCATCAGTTTTATCATCTAATTTATTTAAGTAATTTTCATATTTCAGAGTAGAACAGATAATGTTAAAAGAAGAACAGCAGAAATCACTTTTTTAACCTGACAAAACGTCTGGGGAGAGAAAAGAAAAGATCACCTGTGACCTCCAATTATTTGACTACAACAACACGGAAAACCCCAATCATCTCCTCCTCACCTTTGACCCCGTCACCAGCTCGCCGCTCCGCCTCTGCAGGTGCTCCACGTCGTCGATCTCATACACCTTTATCTCACAGGGCTGCCGAGGGGGGGCCCATTGACCCCCCCTCTTTCTGCCCGGAGAGGAGGCGTCCAGCAGGATGGCCGGGATCAGACGGCGCCGCAGGAACCCTGATCAATTAGTATCCTTTAATGTTATTGAATATACATGAACAGAAATATTCCTAAATATGTTTGTTACTCAATTCAATTCTTCTTCTTTTTTTTAGCTCAGCTCAAAATCGCATGTACAAATTTTCCTCAGAGGGCATTGCAGTCTAAAAACATGCGACATCCTCTGTCCCGAAACCATCACATCGGCACGAAAAACCCTTCGATAGGGAGAAAGGGGAAGAAGTAATTGAATTATTTGTTAATATAATATAAAATATATCATATTAATATGTATATATATATATATATATGTGTACATGTATTATATCTAATATATACAAGTTGATGTCTCATGACCCTGATAACACCACCTAGTACAAAGGCGTCTCACCGCTTCCTCTCTTCTTCGGTGGTTTAGAGGCTCTGCTCCTGCTGGAAGAGGAGGAGGCCTGACTGTCCGAGGAGGCGTTGTGGGTGGTCTCACTGTCCCTCCTCTCGCTGTCGTAGCCGCTGCTGCCCCCGCTGTGGTGGAACAGGGCGGTGCGGCCGATTGCGGGTGGCATCTCTCCGCTCAGCACGCTGCTGTAGTCGCTGCCATGCCCGCTGCTGTAGCACTGCGGCCTGCGAGGCGCCGTGATCTTACTGTAAGGCGACGGCGGTGGTGACGGCGGCGGAGGCATGTTGTTTCCCATTTCTCTGGATCCGCCAGCGTGTCGCTTCCTTTGGCCACTAGCGGCTGGCTCGCTAACTCGGATATTAGGCGCCCTTCCGACAGCCTGCACGTTGCCGGCGCCTCTCGAGCGGGCCGGGGTCCTACTGGGGGCGGGGGGGCTAGTGCCGCGTCCGGCTACGTTGTTGAGAGGTTTAGGGGAGGAGCTTGGGCTCCTGGAGCCACCTCTTAACAAACTCTGGACCTTTGATCCAGCGGATGTGGCAGCTCGAACGCTGTTGCATTTCACCGGCAGCGTTTGGCTTGTATTTATAATTTTTAAACTTGATGTTCTGTGGCAGAAAGAATCTGACCACAGCCTGATGTTGAATTCTTCTTCTGAGGTCAGCGTTTTGTCGCCCCTGGTATTTAAGGCACTTGGAAACAGTGCAGTTGTCTTCTTTCGCTCCTGGCTTGACTGCCTGCACGACAGAACAGGAGGGGAGATGTTTCCAGATCCAGACCTGGAGATTGCACTGCTTTTCTGCCTCTTCCACTTTTTACCCAAGGAGGAGAATCTCAGGGTTCCCCTCACCAAACTGCCCTCGGGACCCCATTTTGGTTCCGAACTCTGGGGAGCGGAAATGGTTCCCATAGGCGTTGCACCTTGGGTGAGTCTTGGCAGCTTGACCAGAGTTGCTCCTCCCCTGCTGGGCCTCTCAGAAACATCCACAACCCTCTGAGTTGCGAGTAGCGAGGTTTCCTTTGGTAGCCGAGGTACACTGTTACTGTTCCCTCTGTGCGGCTTGGAGGACACCTCTCTCTCAAACCGCCTGCTTCCCCGAGGCGAAATGTGATTGCGTCTTTCTTCCTGTTTGTTGCAGAGTGCAGCTGCAGTAGAGGTAGGCTCTAGGGTAGGACTGAAACAGTTGGCGGTATATGGAGTGTTGTCCCACACCAAAGCGTTTGGAGCACTGGCACTCACCTGGAGTGAGGCTTTGTTCAGGGGGACTCTGGTGGAGTCGGGGGATGGAGGCCACTCTGTAAAGAAGGGAGGACACGAATCACAGTATGGCTCTCTCAGGGAGCTCCCGGCGCTGTGGCGCAGGAACTGCTTTTCGTGAAATACACTTGCCGAGGTTACCCTGGATGCATCCTCCAAGGCCTTGTCACCCGTTTGACTTGTGAATGCGTCGTACTCGTCGTTCATGCTGCTGATGACGTTGACGGGCCGGGAGCCAAAGGAGGACCTACGCAGAAAGGAGTCGCTGGCGAAGACGAGCAGGTTAGAGGGTCCCCCGTTGTCAGGAACAAGAGGGAGCTCCTCCACAACTGTGAACACCAGCTCGTCCTCCCCATTCAGCTCCACGGGACGGTGCAATGTGACAGTGGTCCTCAGTAGATCTTCCCCGAACAGAGATGCCCGGAGACTGTGTGCCTGCTCCATGTTAGGAGACCCCAGCAGATGGCCTTGCCTCTGTGCTGGTTGACTCACACCCGCCGGGGGATTCCTTCTTGCAGCCTTCTGGGATGTCCTAGGTAAGGACGGAAATGCCAATGGCTTGGGAACACTTTCCCTGAGGCAAACCTTCTCTCTCCACCCAGGGTCCCAGTCCTGGGGAGAACCGCCACCCGCTATCACCACACACGGATGGTCGGCGGCTGAGATTTTCTCTCTGTCTGCACTCGTCCGTTTGGAGGTGTCCACAAGGACTGCAGGGAACGTGGTTAGACTGGTGGTGTTTGTGGCTGATGTGCTTTCTGATAACTCGAGGGAGGAGACCTCACCGGGTCCCGGTGGTGACGTTGTCTCTGCGGGTTTAGTGGCTGTGTTTGGTTTCCCCTCGGCACTGGCGTTGGAAACCTCGCTACCAACGATGCACTCCAGCCTCTCTTGCAGCTCTGCGAAAGTGTTGCACTTCAAGTGATTGCCGGTGGGCTTCTGGGCGTCTTTGAACCACTTTTTGGTCAGCGAGGGGACAATGGGGATAAAAGACAACGGCCTCTCGCTGTTGCTGAGCTCTCGGTCAGGGACTGCAACCTGCCTGCGTCCGACGTAGATCACGGTGTCGCAGGAGTGCTCGCTGCTGGAGGAGTAGTCAGGGTTACTGGAGAGCAGCAGCGGCTTGTCTGGATCCAGGGCCACAATGTTCGAGTGGAGTGGCCAGTGGTGAGGAGGTCGATGGGACGGGACTCCCTCCTCGCAGGAACTGTCCCCTCCGGATGAGCTGGAGGCATGCTGCAGACAGAACAGAGACCACTTACTATCAACAGGCTCCAGAGACATGGACCCACTCAGGATCAACCGGCTACAGAGACCCGGACTCAGGATCAACCAGTAAAATGTTGCCTTCTTCTCTGCATGGAGGATATTCTTTCTTCACATTTCACTGTGTTGAAGCCTGAAACATCTTGTATCCATGGCAACGTCGTTACGGTTGGGAGAGTCACATGACTTCTAATATCCCATTTCCAATATCAAATCAATTATCTTCTATCCAGGCTATAAAGAACTATTGTGGATAGTTCCGTCACACACCTTACATTTCTGATATGTAGTTGGTCTTTGTGTTTCGTTATGTTCGGCAGGATGAAGAAGACAATGTACAAGTATCATGATTTATAAAACAGGAGTCCTGCTTTCTCATAACCTTAAACAGGAGCCTGGAGGAGCGGGGGGGCATCTTTGACCTCTTCTTTCCCGAGTGGTGGATGAGGGAGGCCAACTGCAGCGTCCTCAGTGTCTCCAGGTAGTCGGTCAGGGAGTTGGAGACGTGGGCAACCATGGTAGTTCGGCAGTTGATATTACCGAGGGATTCTTCCAGCAGCATGGTCAGCTTACTGTCCCTGAGTAATACATCAAGAAAGCCTCGTTAGCACAAAGAAAGCCAAAGAAGCCCCCCCACACAGGACCCCAGAAATCTCTTGTTACTGCATTGGCTGGGCTCCGATGAGCAAAAAGGGAATAGGGATGATCTCTGGTATGTTTAGACGCGTTGTTGATGGAGGTTTTAAAAAGTCTGAATTCTACAGATGTTGGTATGAATATGAGAGTGAGTTGAACTGTGCTATTTTAATCCGGTGATACATGTAGTTTGTTGTTTCGCTGCATGTTAAAGTAACGTAAACCAAGTCCAGATGCTTGTTTATGTTCTGTACTATAGCAGGAAATAACGTAATTATCAGCTTTATCTGCTGTCACGGCATAGGAACATAATAGTTAACCATGATGAATTCATTCAAAGGCATCAGTGAAGACAAGCATTTCTCTGTAATGTCTGATGCACCTGTAGGGCACGTGCTCCGCCCCTTTGGCGAGGGCCAGGATAACGTTTCCCAGTGTGGATAAAGAGAGACACCGGCCTCCTCCCCCCTCCCGGGTCCGGCTCACCTCCGTCTCACAGCTCCCCAGGTCCAGGAGGTGGAGGCGGCTCCCAGCAGACACTGAGGGTGTGGTGGGTTAGAGGAGAAACCGGATGAACTTTTTAATTGCTTGTTAGGGACCAAAATATTGGCTGGTTAAAGGGCCGGTCTATTGACTGGTTTCCTAAAAGTTGTCTATCAAGTAGTATCAACTCCAGATGTTAGCTAATCATTAGTCTCTACTTCATCGTTGGCTGTGTTATCATCAACATAAAATATCGAACATACTCTGTGTTTAAATTTGAGAAATCTTTATGGACGCTGGAGCTGGATGAGACTAAGAATCTGACCGTTGGTCTTGACAGTCAAGAATGAAGGATAGAAGTAATGATTACCCTATCAGACGAGACAAAAAACACGTTAAGGTTTATCATGAGAATCATTTAACCATAAGGACATCACAGAGATCTCAGAGAGGACAAGCCTTTATTTCACAATTCCCAACAAGACCAAGTCCATAATGGAGCTGACAAGTCGCAATGAAGACCAACACATCCCTAAATGAGACTAGCAAGTCCCCAATAAAGACCAACAAGTTCCTAATGTAGATCAAGTCCTCAATGAGAACCTACTATAGTCCTGTGTCAGCGTCCACAGTCAAAACAAGTCCTGCTCTGTCATGTCAGAGTTGGACACATGTTCCGCGTTTAGTTTTATTTACTTTGCAGCACAGATCTCACTCAGATCAGTACCAGTCTATTACCTCCGCCGTTTACCTCAAGTCAACAGGATCCACAAACTGCTGAGAACAGCGGCTAACCCCCAAGACACAGAGGCTTAGGGCCTCATTAGCCATGCGTATGTATTCCAGCTAGATGCACTGAAATACTAACAGCCCTAAAGGAGGCTCCGCTGTGGCAGGTAGCCGTGGGCGGATGTGGCGTTAGTGGGGCATCTCTGCTCGTTAATATTCTCCCGAGAACCTTCCAATCATGCCAATTAGCCGCTCAGGGAAAGAGAGTCCCTGGCTAACGGTAGCTTCCAACCAGCTTCATTCAGAGGTATTATTTTCTGCAGGTAAAACCATGTATATTAGTCATATTTTGCATCATTTGAACCAAAATAAAACCAATGAGTTCCTATTAGATAAATCTATGTTTCACCTACAGCAGAACAACACACCAAATTATCCTTATAATCAAAACCAACACAAAGTCTGGTGTTGTTTCCAAAAAAATCCATTGATTAAATGTCATGTTTGTCCGTCTCTCAACACTTGAATATCTCAAAGCTCTACCCTTCAGATTTGAATCACACAGGAGAAAAAGACTCCTGATGATAAGCTAATAAAAGATTTAGTAAACTTCCTGTAGATTTGACTCCTTCTCAAAGACCCGATATGTTCTTTATAATATCAGATAATAACTAAATGAGCCGCTGACACACACTGACTCGCTGATATGCCGCCTTTGTCCTTTGGCCTTTCCCGTTGCAGGTGTAGCGTGAACATGAAGTGGGAGTTCCTTCTGGCCTCCTGGTCGCTCGGTGCCCGGCTGCTCCTCCTCGCTGCCAGGGCAGCGTCCAGGAGAAACGCTGCTTGCTCTGCATTGTTCGCCCGCAACTGCGTCTGGTTCTGAAGCTGATGGAGGAAGACGGTCAAGTGACAGAAGAGGATAAGAGGTGAAGCCTCTACTCACAAACATACTGATAGGACATGTGAAGGGGGAGGTGGTGCTAGGGCTAGTTTTAGTCCTGATGCTATAAGAGAGATAGTGCTATGTGAGTTCTAGACGTAGTGCTATGCTATTGCTAGTTTTATTCTTAGTGTTATGATAGAGATAGGGATACAGAACGGACAACTTTTCAAAAAACCTTGGAGTGAGATTTTGTCGGGGGTTGGTGGCTCAAATATCAGGGAATTGTAATTAATTTGGTGTTTTATCCATGTTGTGCCTTGCAATCTAGTGGTTTTTCGTTGATAGGAGGCCTACTGGAGATGGACAACATTGCTTACATTCTGTGAAGCAAAGACATGCTGAAGGTCCACCCCAAGGAAAGACTGGTTAAAATGATTTTGTGCATTCTAGCGGATTTTTGGGTGGTATGCTAAAGATGTGCAATATCTGAACTCATTCTGAATAGGGTTTCACATGCATGATTTTTCTTTGCGCGAGAAATTGGATGTGTGGCATGAGTGAAAACATGCAAAAGTGTGTGTCACACGGCAAAACCGTAAGAGTTGGCCACTATGTGCTGTGTTAGTCGCAGGTCACACAGGAGGAAGGGAAGGAGAACAGGAGATAAGGAGGTCTAAGGAGACCTTAAGAGGACCTTAAGAGGTCGGACAGGAGATAACGTTCCGCAAAATATCAGTACGATTCCTCCTGCTTGCATTTACCAACATGATGACGGATGATGTCACACCAGTGACAACACAGGAAACTGGATAATTAATTTAAGTTTTTTTTTGCTGAGTTTTAATTAGAAAATCTAGTCGTGAAGAAATTCTTTACCTGGGATCCGTAGAGAGGGTCCTCTCTCAGGGACACTGCGGGGCCTGAGGCCTCCTCGCGCCAACACGCTAAGGGGGAGGAGCAGGCGAGCCCGGCCAGGAGGTCGCTGAGCGCCTCATCCCGGCCGGAGATCTCCACGGCCGACGCCGTGACGGAGAAGAGAGCTCCGAACTTCTGTCTCCGCTCTTCCATCACTTTGAAGAGCCAGGAGATGGCTGTCGGGGCCACGCCCAGACTCTGGGTGGAGCAGTCTTGACCAATCATAGTGTAGGTCTTACCTGGAGGATTGGGGGGTGGAGGGGTGGGGGCCGTTGTCAACTCAACAGTTGTGATTTGTCAGAAAAGTGTGTGATTTAGTATGTCTCTATCTGTGTGTCTGTGTGTATGTCTATGTGTTTGTGTGTGTCTGTTTCACACAGTAAACCACCAGATCCTTATCTCCTCTCTTCAGGAACTTGGTGTCTCAGGCTCTGCTCTCTCTTGAGCAGAGCCTGAGACACTCTCCCTGACCCTCAACATCACAGCGACAACACGATCCTGTAGGTCCACGCTCTACAACATCAGGAGAACACGACCTCTTCTCACTCAGAAGGAAGCGCAGGTACTGATCCAGGCTCTTGTCATCTCCTGGACTATTGTAACGCTCTCCTGGCAGGTCTCCCTGCTCCATTCCACCTCTGCAGCTCATCCAGAATGCAGCAGCTCCACTGGTCTTCAACCTTCCTAAGTTCTCCCACACTCCTCCTCTCTTCACTGGTTACCAGTGGCTGCCTCATCCAGTTCAAATCACTGGTGCTCACGTAGCATACTGTGAATGGATGGGGTCCAGTCTCCATCCAGGACCCGGTGAAACCCTCCATCCCAACATCAAGCTGCTTGTTCCTCCCTGAGAGCAAAACACTGGACTAGATCTCCACTCTTTGCTGTCCTGCTCCTAGATGGTGGAAGGAGCTCTGTGATGACATCAGGACCACAGAGAGCCTTCACATCATCAACACACTGCAGACCTTAAACTGGACTTATTATGGTTCTTATCTAGAACAAGTTGTACATAGGCTTATTTGATGAAATTGCACTTTCTTATTCTTCTGGGTTTGTATCTTTATGGTTAAAATGCACTTTTTGTAAGTCGCTGTGTATAAAACCATCATCTAAATGACACGTAATGTAATGTCTGTGTGTTTGTGTGTGTATATTTCTGTGTGTGTGTGTGTGTGTATCTGTGTGTGTGTAAGTGCATGTAATTACCCAGGTGGGCATGTCCGAAGCAGAAGATGCACCCGTCGGCTCCATTCACTACCGACTGGATGACATCACACACCGCCCCCGAACAAACCTCAGCCTATCAGGAGCCAGATAAGTGACAGAACGCACATCGTACGTTACATGAGATCACTATTTTTATTGTAAATAATCTTTCATCATACTGTCCTAGAGTAAGATCCTATGTACATGGATATCTTTTAGTTTTTTTACAATACCTGTGTGTGTGTGTGTGTTTAAAAGATTAAAAGACAAAAAAACAGAACAACAATTGACGACATAATATTACCTGTGATGCATCCTGGGAGAAAACGGAATCAAAGGTGAAGCACTTGGGAGCGGAGGCGGAGCCCCGTCTCTGGGCGTCGGGGGCGGTGAGTCCGGCGGCGGCGAGTCTGGCAGATGGCGTCTCGTAGAGCGTCAGCAGTTTCTTCTTGCTGTCCACTTTGAGCAGAGACATGGACTCTGAGACCTCATTGCTGTGGACCGAGCAGATCCGGACCATCACTCTGACCTGCAGACAGACAGGAAGTCATTGTCAGACAGGAAGTCATCGTTCAGACAGGAAGTCATTGTCAGACAGGAAGTCATCGTCAGACAGGAAGTCATCGTCAGACAGGATGTTATTGTCCAACAGCAAGTCATGGTCAGACAGGAAGTTATTGTCAGACAGAAAGTCATCGACAGACAGGAAGTTATCATCAGACAGGAAGTTATTGTCAGACAGGAAGTCATCGACAGACAGGAAGTTATCGTCAGACAGGAAGTCACCGACAGACAGGAAGGTATCGTCAGACAGGATTACTATCCCTAACCCTAAACGACTTATGCTAACGGTTACTCACATGATCTGGGTTTCTAGGTCATGATTGTTATTTCTCATGAACGGAACAATACGTCACTATTTAAATATACTCGTCTGAACATTTATGAAATGAGTCATGATGAATAAACTGATAAATAAATAATAGTGACATCCTCTAATCAGAGTAACAGATTAAATAGTATTTAACATCTGCTTCCTCCTCACCAGGGACCGTGTGACACTTGGTGAAGTATTTAGGCGGTCCACCAAAGTCTGATCTGCAGTCCCTGCAGTGCATTCTGGGTAACATCGGCACATCTTACCTTCCCCAGCCCTGGTGTGTCCTTGACCTTTGACCGGAGGAGACATGGTGGGACGGGAGGCGGGGAGACCTGTAGGGCCCTGCCAAAGCCCCCGTTGTAGAGGAGGGGCCCCCGCTCCTCGCCTGCAGAGGGGGCGGAGCCTGAGGGTGACTTCCTCCTACGGGACAGACTGAGCTTCTGAGCCGCCCTGAAGACAGAAACAAGGGTCAGCCTACCTCTTGCTGCTGGTCCAGCTTCACCATGGAAACCGATGAGGGGACTCATTGTAAAGAAGTACTTTGATAATAAGATGGAGTGAAGTAAAAGTAAACACTATAGACACAGTTTATCTACTTTAATCAAGTTATAAAGTATATCCATCTATAATCTCCTCTTCCAACTCCTCCCCCCATCCTCTCTCTTCTTCTTCCACCTCCTTTTCATCCTCCTTTTTTCTCCTCCAGCTCCTCCTCGTAGTGACCAGCAGGGGGCGACTCCTCTGCTCCCATAGACGTCTATGAGGAAATGACTCTACTTCTGTGTAGTGACCAGCAGGGGGCGACTCCTCTGCTCCCATAGACGTCTATGAGGAAATTACTCTACTTCTGTGTAGTGACCAGCAGGGGGCGACTCCTCTGCTCCCATAGACGTCTATGAGGAAATGACTCTACTTCTGTGTAGTGACCAGCAGGGGGCGACTCCTCTGCTCCCATAGACGTCTATGAGGAAATGACTCTACTTCTGTGTAGTGACCAGCAGGGGGCGACTCCTCTGCTCCCATAGACGTCTATGAGGAAATGACTCTACTTCTGTGCAGTGACCAGCAGGGGGCGACTCCTCTGCTCCCATAGACGTCTATGAGGAAATGACTCTACTTCTGTGTAGTGACCAGCAGGGGGCGACTCCTCTGCTCCCATAGACGTCTATGAGGAAATGACTCTACTTCTCTCTTGATTTATTCCCTCAGTAAACATTGTAAACATGAGTTTATGGTCTCAGTCTCTAGTTTCAAGTCTTCTTCAGTGCAGCATGATGTTCATTTAGTGAATGATGGTCCATTTCGAGTCAAACATACCATAAAGCAGGGGACGCTTTAGGGCGGGGCCTAACGCTGATTGACAAGTGTCCAACAGAGACATATACAGCATCTCTACGTCCTCCTCTGTTAATATATGATTCCTTCCTTTTGACTGCTTGATAAAACAAGATGGCGGATAAAAAAAATCCACAAGCCAACGACTGCCATGAGGAGCAGCAGGGTGCGACTCCTCTGCCCCCATAGACGTCTATGAGGAAATTACTCTACTTCTGTGTAGTGACCAGCAGGGGGCGACTCCTCTGCTCCCATAGACGTCTATAAGGGAAATGACTCTACTTCTGTGTAGTGACCAGCAGGGGGCGACTCCTCTGCTCCTATAGACGTCTATGAGGAAATGACTCTACTTCTGTGTAGTGACCAGCAGGGGGCGACTCCTCTGCTCCCATAGACGTCTATGAGGAAATGACTCTACTTCTGTGTAGTGACCAGCAGGGGGCGACTCCTCTGCTCCCATAGACGTCTATGAGGAAATGACTCTACTTCTGTGTAGTGACCAGCAGGGGGCGACTCCTCTGCTCCCATAGACGTCTATGAGGAAATGACTCTACTTCTGTGTAGTGACCAGCAGGGGGCGACTCCTCTGCTCCCATAGACGTCTATGAGGAAATGACTCTACTTCTGTGTAGTGACCAGCAGGGGGCGACTCCTCTGCTCCCATAGACGTCTATGAGGAAATTACTCTACTTCTGTGTAGTGACCAGCAGGGGGCGACTCCTCTGCTCCCATAGACGTCTATGAGGAAATGACTCTACTTCTGTGTAGTGACCAGCAGGGGGCGACTCCTCTGCTCCCATAGACGTCTATGAGGAAATGACTCTACTTCTGTGTAGTGACCAGCAGGGGGCGACTCCTCTGCTCCCATAGACGTCTATGAGGAAATGACTCTACTTCTCTCTTGATTTATTCCCTCAGTAAACATTGTAAACATGAGTTTATGGTCTCAGTCTCTAGTTTCAAGTCTTCTTCAGTGCAGCATGATGTTCATTTAATGAATGATGGTCCATTTCGAGTCAAACATACCATAAAGCAGGGGACGCTTTAGGGCGGGGCCTAACGCTGATTGACAAGTGTCCAACAGAGACATATACAGCATCTCTACGTCCTCCTCTGTTAATATATGATTCCTTCCTTTTGACTGCTTGATAAAACAAGATGGCGGATAAAAAAAATCCACAAGCCAACGACTGCCATGAGGAGCTCCATCAGGAGCGTGAAGATACTACTCACGCTTAAAATGACAGGAAGTTTGACCATAACTGACCATAGAGGACCTCACAGACATAGAGGTATACTCACAGTTCCTTTCGGTCCATTAACTCAACGTCCTTCTCGTCCAAGAGGAACCAAACGTGTGCTTATTCTCCATTTTGAAGAACAGTCTCCAACCCGACAGAAAGGGGTATAATATGAAGAGCTCTCAGCCTCTTCTTAGTAGCTTTTCAAGTTTTATCTCTTATTAAAGGTTTCAGATTTTATTTTTTCCTCTTTGAATCATAGTTTTATTGCTCTGAGGACGAAGGAAGCGACGGCGGTGCGTTTACTGACCTGGAGAAGAAGGTGGTGGCAACAGAGGCCTGTTGGCTGGTCTGGGTGGAGATGCTGTGAGTCACATGACCTCCGTCTAAAGTCTGACCCTGAGAGACAAAACACGGCATCAGAATCCAAAACCCAAAATGATCAATACATGTGATTGATTACTGACCCGGTGATCAAAGGAGACCTGAGGCTCCTCCCTCTCACCTGAAGCTCAGGTGAGCAGCAGGAGACGCTCCACACGCCCTCCAGATGGCTCTGGGGAAAGGGTGGTGTCACGGTGGCAAACCCTTTGGCACCGCCCCCTACCAGGTAGGTGCTGAGGACGTCGCCCCACGGAGCCCCGCCCCCAACATTCCTCATCAGAGCGTGACGCAAAGCGACGCGCCTCAGCTGGTGGAAGGAGGCGCCACAAACGTCACAGCAGCTGTCTACAGGAACATGGCGTCTAAGGCGAGGACGCTGGAGCTTATCGAAGGAGGCATGGGAAAGGTCCTAGTGGGGGGGGGGCAGGACCAGATCAAACTAACTGATTAATTATGTATGTGAGTAAGTAACTAAGTGATTAAGTACATAAGTAGGTTTGTCTACAACTACGAAAGTAAGCATATTAAACAGGATTAAAGATTCCAATCGGCATCATTGACTTTATTGCCATTCGACATCAATGAGTCACATGACGCCCTCTGCTGGGCCCCTGAGGCTTTATCGTCAGTGCGGTTACGCTGACGATGCTAACAATGCTAACGATGCTAACGTGTCTGTTTATTCTCATCGGTGTTGTGTGTGCTGTACCCTCAACCCAACAAACAGCTTGGTGGTGTGCTGGGATTCCATCACAAAGGACTGCTACGTATGTACATATCCATCCTCCTTGTTGGCTCCACACCATGTTCAGTCATCCTCCATGATGCATCTCTCCTTTGACGCCTCCAGTTACCACCATATCAAATACCTGTGCAAAGCCTGCTTCTAGCATCACAAAAACATCTCCACTCCACTTTGATCCTGTCAGATGAAGAAGTTCGTTGACGCCTTCATCTCCTCAAGACTGGACTTCTGTAACTTACTCTTCATCACTGGAAGAAACACTAAGAATATTCAAAACAGAGTAAATGTGAGCACCTTCCTACTCCACATCAAACTCCACCCAGAGCTCCACCCAGACCTCCACCACAAGCTTCACACCAAGCTCCACCTGAGCATTTTTCCCTGTTTTTTGGCTCTGTGACACTGAGATTTGTTTGAATGAAAACTACGTTATAGAAATGCTATCAAATAAAATATTATTAGTTAAAGAGATACAGAGACAGTAAGCGAGACAGCTAACACCACATAGAATGAGGCTGTCTCGACCAATCACAGCCTTTCTGCTGTTCTCTCTGAACCTGACCAACCAGCTCACCATCAAACTAACACACACATGAATGAACAGAAAGTATTCTGCAGTAAAAGTACTTGTACCACAGGGTCTTCTCCCTCAGTCCAAACACACGCTTTGGGGATTCGGTCGTGTTTTTGGTCCTTTGAAACACGGATTATGTACCCGGGATTATTTGTAAATTAAGATATCTGGACGTCCTCTATTTGTCTCCGCTGGGCTCGGCCGTGTCCCAAAGGGGCGGGTCTAAGGAGCAGTTAGCCAATCACTGATGAAGTTAATGAGTGACATTGATATTTCAGCTTGCCCTTCGGCGCCCTACGCTGCAGTAAAACATCTGGACCCAGATGAGCTAGCTAGCTACATGCTAACGCCGTATATTGGCGTGTATGACGTCGCCGTGTTAAAGTTAACTTTTCTACACAGGACACACAACCACGACAACAGACACATTTTATCCCAAATAATTCATTGTGTTTTGTGGGTTTTTGAGTCACTGATCGGCTGTTTCCCCAACAAACCAGGTTCATATATACATATACTGTACATGTTCTAATAGATTCTATATAGATATATTTATATTGTAATATATTAATCCTTTACATGTAATATATTTATATATTATTTTTATATTGGATATTTATAATAGTTACAATATGGTGGTTATATTGTGAATATTGTTTTATATATATTTTCATTAATATGCTGAATTGTTTGAATAAGATGTCCTTATTATGTTAAACTTCTAAATATTTAACTCCAAACTTCCATAATTTCTGTTTGATACCTTTTTTGCATTGAATCATATGAAGTGTATTTAAATCCATTTGACTGAGATTCTCCAATAAATCCAGATCAAAGATGGACCACAGACTAAAAGTCCTCAGCGCTGGACCAGGGTCACCTGACCAGAGGTTATTGATCCATAGATTGATGAGTAAGATATATAGATAGATGATAGATGGAGTATTAATAGATAGACTGTTTATCCCGGTAACTTGGTTTTAGATTTGATTACATTAATATTTAGTGTGTTATAAATAAAAGGGCAAAATACACTACTTTTTAATGAATGATTGAATTTTGCCTCATTAAACATGGGATTGTTTGGACTTCTAAACAGTCTCATGTTGTTGTTCCCTCATTAAACATTTTCCTTTCCTCCTCTACCTTCAGTCTATTCACACCCTACCTCATGCTGCTCTCTGGCTAAGCCCCGCCCCATCGCCCCTCGCATCCAATAGGTGCCCAGCTTGTCCCCCATTGGCCGGGAGATAACGATGTGTTCAGTGATCTGACCTTCAGAGCAGCAGCTTGTGGCTTGAGCTGTGAGGCCACGGTGTGGCAGTGCTGACACAGTCTCTCTAGCTCCTCCTCCTGCTCCTCCTCCTGCTCCTCCTCCGGCTCCTCCTCCTCTTGGGAGTGGCTCAGCTCACCGGCGGACTGTGACCCTTCGCTCTTTGGCCGTGTCCCACAAGCTCTTGCAACCTCGTCCTCCTGGCCTGCAGAGCGAAGACGCTTCCTGGTGAGCGGTGAGTCCAAAGGAAGCGGAGTCAGACCCTCCACCACCTGCAGTGAGACAGGAGAACCGGATCACTGAACCTTTAGAGTCCACCTGAACCCGTGGAGGACATTTAGGGGCTGAGCCTCCATCACAACTTACTGAGAGGCCGCCACCCAAATCGATGAATGTTTTCAACTCAAATTTATTTAAAGAAAAGTGCAGTTTGAACCTGAGATGGCGCATACTGTGTGTGTGTGTGTGTATATATATATATATATATATATATATATATTATATATGGTGGTGAGTGAGGAGCAGGTCGTCCTCCAATCAGAAGGTTGTTGGTCTGATCCCAGGCCCGGTTAATCTGCATGTCCATGTGTCCTTGACCCCAGCATCGCTCCTCTAGCTGTGACTAGTGTGTGAATGTTACTGATGGGCAGGTGCCGCTGTGTAAGGTAGGTCCTGATGTCATGTGATGTCATGTAGTGTTAAAGCGCTTTGAGGAGTCAGAAGACTAGAAAAGCGCCGTACGGGTCCATTTACCATTTAAGGACACAACGTAACACAACAATTCAGTAACTTCAGCCTTTCCTAACGGACTCAACAGGGTTTCATTCTGACATAAAAAAGAGACAAAAACAAGATTCAAATGAAGAAGAAGAAGGAAGTGGGGGTGCGTTTTGCTCCTGAGTTCTCCTACATGAGGTCTCAATGTCCACTGAGTTCTTCTGCTTAGTCCTGAGGAGCAGAGCTCAGAGGAGGTGCTGGATGGAAGGAGGCTTCTCATCACCCCACCAGTACAGAACCACTGCTTGATGTGTTTAAGCCCACGAGGTCCTGACTGCGTACTTTACATATGAGACGGATATAAAGGGTAAAGCACATGAAATAAAAGATTCCATCCAGACGCTGAGATGATAACGGCTCCTGGATGGTGTCCTCTGGTACTCACCGTGTATCTCCTGTAGTCTGCTGTGTGATCCCAGTACTGCGAGTACATCTCTGTAGTTCTGTCTGTCACCAATTCAATTAAGTCCTTAATCAACGATCAGGTCGTGGACTCTGGACATCAGATCAAGTCTTTGAGAAGCTTCACACTGACGCTCTTCTTTCAATACAGTCGAGCTGAGTGTGTGTGTGTGTGTGTGTGTGTGTGCGAGGAGGATGATGATGTCATTGAAGCGTGAACTGCAGGGGAAGTGGAGATGTGATGTGACATCCAGTGAGGTCACATGGATGTTGCAGTACATCTACTTGAGTACTACACGGATGTATCATGTATAAAACAAAGTAATACTATTCATCTGAGGTTTGAATGAGGAACAGAAAATAAACATGTTCACACACACAAAGAAACAAAACGGATTTGTTTGTATTTACATAAAAACAAACGGGAGGTACATGAGTGTAAAATCAAATCAAAGGTTCGAGTCCCAAAACCAGAGTGTCGACATGAATCTTTGGTGTTTATGAAGAGCAGAACTTGTGTGTACGTCACCATAAGAACACTCATTTACATCCATCCATTTACTGAGGGGTCATGACATCATGTCTGTGATGTTTCTAGTTCTCTTTTATTGATTATCAGCTTCAGTGTGTATCACATATCAGAAAGCTCAGCTGTCTCATGATGACTTTATTACGTCATAAGCTGTGATGCTCCACTACATACATGAGACATACCAAACATTCAACATGCCATTACCTTGTCTTACTGTCTAATTCCTAGATCTGACATATTATGGTAATAAATGTTCCTGATTCGTGAACATATGAAGACACATTCTAGACGTTTGTGTCCCACCAAACATCACCAGATGTTAGCGGTTGACTCGTCATGTATAATAATAATAATAATTATCATTCAAACAGCAGGTTAAAGTTAAATATGTCCCTGGTTTGGAGTCTCGTTGGTAAAGTAACGCTTGAAATGAAACAAAGTTGGTTTTTTGGTCATAAAATCCTCATTTCTGGTTCATAGTTTTCCTCTGAAGATGTCCCACTAAAAAGACTTCCTACAATTTCATCTACAAAATGAGAATAAACAAAGTGACTGTAGTGGTTAGTTCACTGACTGCAGGAAAATAACACATCAAAATATAACATTATATAAAATAACATAGCATACTATGATAGGATATCATATAAAACAACATGTGACAAAAGAAGCCAAATGCTCACCAAATATTACAGATATTCACATATTGTTTTGGATTTATTCATTTCTTAAATACCAGCGAGGACCTTGTGTTATTTGTTTGTTTTTTTTACATAAAAAGCTAAAAATAGATGTGGAAAATGATTATTTCATAGACTTAACAAGCATATTTCCATATGTGTGAATCTTCTTCTGCTCCTCAGCTCCGGCTCTGGAACTTCTCTCTCAGACTCTTCACGACGCTCTTCTGACCGCCCTCCGTCCTCGGGCGGGGGTTCGACCCCCCCGCCTTCGGCTGGTCGTCCTGACGACCGGAGGACTCGGATGAGGTCTTTCCGTCCTCCCTCCGCCGGTACTCGTCAGAGTCCTGGTAGACCCGGCAGCGGTCCATGACGGCCATGATGGAGATCTTCTCCCTGCTGGTGGGGGAGCGGATCTGGACGTAGTCGTCTTCTGCAACCGGCGACTGGGAGTCCGGAAGCTTCTCCATCACCAGGATCTTGTGCTGCTCGTCGCCAGGCAGCGCCGCCTCCGCCGCCACGTAGTAACCGTTAGCGACGCGCTCCTGCAGCTCCTGCACGTCGGCCGCGTGCGCTCCGCCCGGCCGCAGGTCCAGAGATTTGGCTCGGTGCAGACGCCTGCTGCGCTCGTCCCTCTCCTGCGACCCCCCCTCCGCGAGGAGGTGCTCCGAGGAGCAGCTGGAGCGCCTCCTCAGACCTCCGTCACACAGCTGCTCTGGGATGGAGAGGCTGCGGCCCACGGGGCTCTTCGGGGGGCGGTCCTGGTCCGAGTATCTGGAGCGCAGCTCTCGGACGTCGGGCCAGTGGAAACACTCAGTGGGGGGGGTCAGAGGGCTGCGGGAGCGAGCTCGACCCGGTTTCACAGGCCGGTTTGGGTCCACGGGGTTGGGCGGTGGAGAAGTGGCCTGGTTATGAGGAATGTTGGGTTTATCTACAGGAGACAAAACATCAAAGTTACACTAACAGCAGTCTCTCTCTTTCTTAAATATGTTTCACACCGTTATCATAAATTATGTTGCAGTTTCCTCAAATCCAAAAAATGTAGGACCCTGTAAACTCATATTCTTCAAATCAAAGTTCTTTAAATTAGGTTTGTATCTCAGGGAAGGTTGTGGCTGTACCTGAGGAAAGGTAAAAGGTAAAAGGAGGTCCTGGTACCTGCTGCCTGCTTCTCCTCCTCCACACAGAGTAAAGTCCTCCCCCCCACGAGGACCCCAGGAATCCGCTGTCGGACCATCGGCTTGGTGGTTTTGATCCGCTGGCTGTACCGACGGGCCAGATTGAGGACTTTGCTTTTTGAGTCAACGTCGTCCAGTGGGTCTGAGTCCTCGGTGACCGGTTCCTCTTTGGACTTCAGCCGGGCAACGCGAAGAACCGGAGCTCTGAGGCTAATCCCCTCTTCCCCAAACACCTTCAGCATCTCCTTCAGACATCCTGTACGACTCTCAGTAGAGGATCTAAGCCGGGGGGGTGAAGAACTAACGGATTCCTCTCTGTGACAGCTGCTGCTGGAGGCCTCAGCCGTGTCTGGCAGGATGATCTTGGCCCCGCTCAGAACTTCTTGGGGCCGTGGAAGACCCCCGGCGTCGCCTTGAGATCGGCCGATCTCTCGCTCCATCGTCTGCCAGACCGTAATCATTTCAGAAGAAGGTCTGAACTCTTCATCATCAGAAGGATTCTCCTGCAAGCTGTGAGACCTTGACCAGCGGATGTCTTCTAGATCCTCTGGATCGGTGCTTCTCTGATCGGACTTGAAAGAGTCCAGGGACTCAGTAGAGGCCATGTGACCCCAGGTATCCGCTGGCAGAGCTGACTCCAGGCTTGAGGGATCGGTGTGGACCGCCTCGTCCTTCGGGATGCTGTTGAGCCGGCTGACGGAGCTCCGGACCAGCCCGGTGGGGATGTACGTCAGACTCTCCCTGCGCTGGAGGCTGAAGGCGGCGTCCTCGCTCTCGGCGTTCTCATAGTAGCTCCTGATTTTGCCGATGAGCAGCTGGTCCTGCTTGGACAGGGCGGAGTCCCGCCTCTGTCGGATCCCCCGATCGACGTCTAAAAAGACGTCTTCCCGTGGGGACAGAAGGGTCAGGTCCGCCGAGGGTTCGGCACAGAAGCTGCCGGTTTGGCTCCGTAACCGTGGCGACCCAGAGCCAAGCGAGTGGCCCTCATCCGGGGCCGACCCGCTTCGCTTCACGCTGCTGAAGTGCTGAGCGATAGCGCCGGCTTTGTCCAGGACGGACGAGGGAAGGATGCTGACGGCTTCGCCCTCCTTTGCCGGCACCTCCTTGGCCTCCTCCTCGTCCTCTGAGGACTCTGCGCTGCTCAGGGTCCTGGAGTCTGAGTCGGTTGTGGCGGAAGTCGGTTGCTCCGTGGACTCCGGATGTCCTTCTGGTTTCTTCTCCTCTGACCTTTGAGGAGGGGCTGCGATCCGGCAATCCTCTGATCCGGAACGTTTGTGTGGATCAGACAAACGTTCCGGATCAGAAGGTTCTGATTCAGGCAGTCCTGTTGGTTCAGAGTCTGGCTTCTTCTGCTTGTCTGAGGAAGACTGAAAAGGAGGACACGGGACACATGGTTAGAAGTTCTGTCAAATCTCTTCCTCACTGAAGAAAAAAGTGCCAGATCCCAGAGTGCTTTTGGCAGCATTGGGTCCAGATCCGGACCGCGGTCACCCAGTTAGTGATGTGTTCACACCAACAATCAACAAATATCAGTGTTGGTTTGTTACGCGAGAAGCTAACTCAGCGAAGTGCGAACGCCACGAGAAGCCACCACCACGAGAAGCTAACACCGCTAACGCCACGAGAAGCTAACACCGCTAACGCCACGAGAAGCTAACACCGCTAACACCGTGAGAAGCTAACACCGCCAACGCAATGAGGCACAGAGGTTCCCGGATTATTTGTCATGTTACTTCACAAAGAGGTGGATCTGGACCTGAGAATCTGTGACATCAAACCTGCGAGCCGCCTGCTGCTCTCTCGTCTACCTGTCCGGTTGATGGTTCGGTTTCACCTGGCTCTTCTTCCTCAGGAAAACAGCCATTTTTCTGCTCACAGCTGTCGAAGGAGACTCTGCATTCGTCCTCCTGCTTCAACAAAAGTCAGATAAAAAGGTTTGAAGTGTTATTAGAGCTGACAACATAAACACGTTAATCTATGCGCATCTGTAGATTAATGCGACAAAACAATTTATTCTAGTAAACCTCCGGGACTGGAAGTAAACAGGAAGTTGACCGTGGAAACAAAGCGGCGGCTAGCTGCTGTTACATCAGAGAAAGCAAGAGAGAGCTTTGTGCGTTGGAAGGAAAACACAGAGGAGCGAAGACAGCGGAGAACTGAGGAATTCCTCCATGTGCCAAACAGAAGTGGTGTGAGTGGCAAACAGACCACTTACTGTAAAGCACCGTTATGCTAAGCTAGCTGCTAGGCTAAGCTAGCTGCTAGGCTACTTCCATCTCAACAGCTAACGTTACCCTGCGCACAGTGTGCAGAGGACAGCACTGTGTCCCTGAAAGAGGTGGTTCCTTTATTATCTCACGTCAGGCCTGGACCTCCTCAGAAGTCAGGTGGGGTTCGTTTCATTCCGTTGTTCTTTGTTCCCGTCGTGGTTCTGGAGGCTCTGATGGGCTCTTCACCACTAGATGGCACCATGAGGCCGCACAAAGAGAGACGATTCATCTGGAAGCTACTTTGTTATTAATAAAAGCTGACGGTTTGGTGTTAGTTCACCATGTGAAGCTCATTAGGCGGATAAACGACTTCTCAGCAGCTTTTAGTGGGTTATGCAGCCGGGACGGTGAGGAGGAAACAGGAAGTAGCTTGTCACCGTGGTAACGCCTGACCAAAACAGAGCCCAGCAGGAGACGGCGGCCAGCACGGAGCTGGTGAAGTCATCCTCCAGCAGGAGGTCCTCAAAGTTGCTGTCTTCCTCCTCCTCCTCCTCCGCCGCCCCAGGAGACCACCGGGGAGGGGGTGCCGTCGTCTCCTCCTCTTCTTCATCATCAGAGAGCTGTCCCGCTGCAGAGTGCTTCCTGCTGCCGAGCTCCTCCTCTTCCTCCGGGTCATCCTCAACCACGCCCAGCGGGAGAGAGCCCCTCCCCCTCTGCCCCCCCCAACCCCCCCCCCCCAAACACACACACACATAAACACCCCCCCATCCCCACACACACACAGAAATACACACAACCCCCCCCCCACACTGTCTTACTGCTGTTTCATCTTTCTGATAACTAATCTGATGCTGAGAGGAAGAGGAGGAAGAGGAGTTGTTGTTTCTTACCTTGACGATGACTGATCATCGGAGGAATCAGCAGAAGAAGAAAAGCACATTATCATCAATATCCTGATTATTTGTATTATTATCATTATTACTATAATTTACATCAACATTATTAATAACATTGTTATTGTTATCTCCAATTAGCAGATTAGCAGAAGCATTAGCATTGTCATTGAAGTCGTCATGGCAACGCTTTAGGGTGGGTGTATTTACCTTTGCTGCTTTTCAGTGTTTTTTGGATTGGCTCTGAAGAAGAAAACAGAACCACATCAAATGTATTGATGGAACAAACTGGATCAAATCTATAAACAGGAAGTAGTTCAAATGTATTCTTGTTTACCGGACTGTCGTTGTCCCTGACGACCGTCCGGTGGAAACTCGTCAGACTGACAGGACAAAGCCTTCTTCAGCCGCTCAGGGCTGTACCGATACCTGGGAGCATCTACAGCGAGGACCACAACGTTCAGTGATACACAGCCCATGTCAGACGAACACCACGACAACGGACCAACAACTATCCCCATGACAACGGACCTTTTCTACCTCATTTTCAAGCAAACATCTGTACAACGTTTAACATTAACTTACATATGGAGTCCATTTCCAAGATGGCCTCTTTAGCCTGAAACACACCAACAATTAATTCCACCTTTGACGCTGCGGTTGATGCTCACTGGTGTGTGTACTAGTACGTGTAGACGGGTTTGTGTGTACTGGTGTGTGTACTAGTACGTGTAGACGGGTTTGTGTGTACTGGTGTGTGTACTAGTACGTGTAGACGGGTTTGTGTGTACTGGTGTGTGTACTAGTACGTGTAGACGGGTTTGTGTGTACTGGTGTGTGTACTAGTACGTGTAGACGGGTTTGTGTGTACTGGTGTGTGTACTAGTACGTGTAGACGGGTTTGTGTGTACTGGTGTGTGTACTAGTACGTGTAGACGGGTTTGTGTGTACTGGTGTGTGTACTAGTACGTGTAGACGGGTTTGTGTGTACTGGTGTGTGTACTAGTACGTGTAGACGGGTTTGTGTGTACTGGTGTGTGTACTGGTGCTAGTGGTGTTGGACCTTCTGAGGGATGACGGCCTTGTGGTTCTCCAGAATTATGCGTTTGATGTGATGAGCCCAAAGCTTTTTCTCCTCCACCGACTTCGCCTGGAATTCAACATGATGGAGTTTGTACTTGGCAACAATATTTACATATGCACACATTTAAAAGTATATAAATTATACCTATATACATTAGTATGTTTAGAAAACACACCAACTATTCAAATGATTGGGTTCCAGGTGAGCAGGTGATCTCACCTGAACGGTGTGGGCTTGCTTGGGGTGTTTGTAATGAGTCACACTGAAGCTCAGAGAGTCTTTGGCGCTTTCGATCAGCATCAGAGTGGAGCACTGAAACCACACAGAGACAGAAATGAACACACAAACAAACTCCAATAGTGCTGCTGAGGGCAGGAGGCCATGTTGTGGGCGGGGCCTCACAGAGATGTGTGTCTTGTACACATAGTGGTCTCCGCGGCGCTTGGTGATGAGCAGCATGCGCTCAAACAGGAACAGCGTCCTCTCGTTCTTCGCCCGGTGGACCTTGAAGGTTCCCTCCAGGACCAGCTCCCCGTAGGTGGTGAGGTCCTGACCCTTCCAGTTCAGCAGCAGAGACTGGACCTCCTGAGGGAGGCAGCACAGTTCATGTACCTCATGCGTGTACCTCAGCAGGGTCCTGTGGGAGTACTGCCACCCACCTGCAGTCTGACGGCGTGCTCGTGCTTCCTCTTCATGTCGTTGATGTACCAGGCGACGCCCGTCATGGTGTAAATGGCCTCCTCCACCACCTCATAGCCTGCCTCCTGGGGGTCAAAGTGCTTTGCTATCTCCTGAGGAAAACACCATCTTCATCAGCATCTTCTTCATCATCATCATCACCATCGTCATCCTCACTATCACCAGAACAATAACCGTCCTCACATCCATCACCTGTGTCTGCATGAGCACATGGTCAGCGTACCTGGAGCAGCAGGTGGTACTTGAGGATCCTCTGGACTGGTTTGAGCAGGTACGAGCCCAGAGGCAGCGAGCGCTTCAGCGACGCCTGCCGGTCACGGAAGAACTTGGCCAGACATTTGTTCCTCATGCAGTCAGTGAGAGAGGCCACGGAGCTGGGGGAGGACAGGTAGAGACAGGTGGTAGATACACATGTACTGTAGTAGTCCATTGTGGGCCGGAGTAGACTTACTTTGGGTAGTTGGTGCAGTACTGTGTGTAGATCTCAAAGTACTCACTCTGAAAAGAACAAACAAGAACTCAGATTGGTTCTGATCTTCATCACCATCCTCCTCATCACCATCTTCATCACCATCACTACCATCCTCCTCCTCATCACCATCTTGATCACCATCAATGCCCATTGATCACCTCTGATTAGTTATTGATCAATATTCACCTTCAGGACGAAGCACCTGGCGACGGCGACCGGGTCGTTGTCACAGAGATCCAAAGCCTGAAGCAGCTCGCTGTGGACAGGAAACGGTCACCATGACAACGTGAACATGATGGTATTTAAACATCTATAATTTAATGCAAGCTCATCATGTGATGGGTTTAGTGAGGTCACATGACCAGCATGGCCTTGTTATTAAAATAAAATAGTTTAATTCTGTTCTCCCTTCAAATATATTCATCAATACACACATTTGTTTTGTGATTTCTCAACAGTTATTGATTATTCTAAACATTGATGAAATCATGTCCTCAGCACACTGCAGAGAAAATGCACCAAAATGAAGCCCAGCGCCACAGAAACGTATTGATTGCTATTTATGATCATTGTGTTTCACCTGTTGAATTCATAGATGTCCTCGATGTTTCCAAACAGGGAACAGACCTGCTCAGGACGGATCGATAGGTCGCACTGATCAATGATGTGAGCCAGGTAGTCCTGTGGGGGGGACAGGGAGGGGGGCCTTGATGAACAAAGACTGTGAGAGATGCAGGACGAGTGTCCCTGTCTCACTGTGTGTTGAGGACATCTTAGACGTCACTCTGCACGTTCAGATCTCCTGGGTCCGGGTTTATCTGTGATCCCTCACTGGGACATAAGCAGCTAATCCATTGGGTCTTAACCGGTTAATTATAGTGTCTACCGGCTTTACCTAAATTACACCTGTCCTCTGGGACACAGTCCTCGGATCTGAAGTCTCTAAATTCTACTACTTTTCTAATGTAGATCTATAAGAACACCCGACCTCTGAGATGTTGTCCTTTCGTGGGGGGCGGGACTAGAACTCACCTCCACAATCATGCGCAGGTCTCTGACATACATCCTCTCGGTCTCGATGATCTCCATGACGACCCGGTCCAAATAGGTCGGCTGAGGGTTCGGCGGCATTCTTTTTGTGGACTCTTTGCTGTCAATATCGCTCCGCCCCTTGGTGTCGGGACCCGGGTACGGCCCCGCCCCCTTCTCAGCCCCCGCAGGGATCAGGTCCAGGTCACCGCTCCGGGAGGATCCGGAGGACAGCATGGAGATTAGGCTCGCAGGGCGGGGGTCGGAGGAGTCGGAGGGCGAGGCTGACGGGGCGCGCTCATTACTGATGGGGGGGGCAGCAGACAGGCAGCAGGAGTCTGAGGGGTGGGGGGCACAAGTCAAGAAACAGCTTTCAGAGCTTCATCCTGTCTCTAAACATGCAGAGAAGAACTTCTACTTGTTTCATTGAAACGTGACTCAAAAGTCAACCAGAAGTTGAAAATAACGACCCCTGACCCCAGCTCATCATGGACCAGTACACACCATGATGGACCAGTACACACCACGATGGACCAGTACACACCATGATGGACCATTACACACCATGATGGACCAGTACACACCATGATGGACCATTACAAACCACCATGGACCATTACACACCATGATGGACCAGTACACACCATGATGGACCATTACACACCATGATGGACCAGTACACACCACCATGGACCAGTACACACCACGATGGACCAGTACACACCACGATGGACCATTACACACCATGATGGACCATTACACACCACGATGGACCAGTACACACCATGATGGACCAGTACACACCATGATGGACCATTACACACCATGATGGACCAGTACACACCATGATGGACCATTACACACCATGATGGACCATTACACACCATGATGGACCATTACACACCATGATGGACCAGTACACACCACCATGGACCAGTACACACCACCATGGACCAGTACACACCATGATGGACCATTACACACCATGATGGACCAGTACACACCATGATGGACCATTACACACCACGATGGACCAGTACACACAATGATGGACAATTACACACCATGATGGACCAGTACACACCATGATGGACCATTACAAACCACCATGATGGACCAGTACACACCACCATGATGGACCAGTACACACCACCATGGACCAGTACAAACCACCATGGACCAGTACACACCATGATGGACCAGTACACACCATGATGGACCAGTACACACCACCATGGACCAGTACAATTCACCATGGACCGGTACAAACCACTATGGACCAGTACACACCACCATAAACAGTACAGTAGTGTGAGGTTGTTGCCATGGTGATGACGTCAACAGAGTGATGCGTCCTATCTTATGTAAGGCTGTATAAAAACTACACTACCCATGAGCCTCGGAAGCGTGGCCAACAAAAAACACCAACGCTGTGATTGGTTAATCTGAAGACCTGACATTTCTATTGACACTGACACAGAGACACACACAGAGACACACACAGAGACACACACGGAAACACACACAGACACACACAGAGACACAGAGACACACACAGAGACACACACAGAGACACACAGAGACACACACAGAGACACACAGAGACACACACGGAGACACACACAGAGACACACACGGAAACACACACAGAGACACAGATACACACAGAGACACACACTGAGACACACGGAGACACACAGAGACACACACAGAGACACACACGGAAACACACACAGAGACACAGATACACACAGAGACACACACTGAGACACACGGAGACACACAGAGACACACACAGAGACACACACCCACACCTCGTCCATCCTAGAAAACATACCTGTCTAGTTCTTTGTCCTGCTGATAGGATCAATAACACGATTAAGTTGTGTAAAATCCCAGCGTACCTCAAACACAGCGTCTGCAGGGTGGCTGAGACGAGGACCCTTATGGACGGCTCAGCTCGGAGGGACCGACCTGCCACTGTGACATCAGAGGGGGGCGGGGCCTAATCCAATTAATCTCAGTGTGAGGGACAGACCTGCCACCTGCCGGACTGAACTCTAAGAAGGTGCTTTATGATGACATCACATTATGAAGGGACTGGATTACGAGAGTGACATCATCTCTTTAGCTTTTGTAGTTTATAGCATGGAATAAAATATTAGACACTATGAATAATAATGATGAGAAATAAGTAATAATTGATTAGTTCCTGATTATTTAAAGGTTTGAACGTACTGATGCATCAGGTGCATCACAGATATTATGAATCTTTAAAAGAGGGCCGAGTCCATTAATGCAGCATTTTAAGATGATTGATAATCAATAAACGTCTGACTTTTTAAACTTTTAAAAATGTTTTTAGTTTTTGAACAGACAGGAGTTAGAAGGTTCAGAGACAGAGGGCATTGTCTTCTGTGTGTGTGATGTCTCTGACGTGGAGCTGTCGGTTCCCTCCACCAACGACTGGAAGAAAGACGGCACTCATGAACGCAGACGACAACAAGGACGGATCTGTGACAGACAGGCCGTCAGAGACACAAGGACACAGTTGGACTGAAGGTAGCTTTATACAAAGACACCTTTGTGATCAGTGTATTGACTCAACGAACAGAGGCCTCTGCTCCGCTGCTCGCATAGTTGAGCTTGTTCTGGACCTTTCATTTACATCTCATGATCTTCCTCAACAGATGGAGGAGTGGAGCCGAGCTCAGAGGAAACATCATGGATCAACTCAGTGCTGGTCAAAGGGCCGCAGCGTCTTTAGATGCTCCAATAAACAGGGATGAGGAGGATGAGGAGCCACTGACCTGCATACATGTGGAGGTCATGAGAGGATCATCACCCCGTCCCCTGGGCAGGGAGACCAGTTACCTGTCTGACCGATGAAGAGGAGGAGGATCAACACCGTCTCCTCGACTGATGTAGCGGAGGAAGAGTGATTATCTCTGAAAATGTTAGTTGTAACTCCTTCAGTCACAATATATCTACAGCAGCCGAATGTGTCCCTGAACGCATCACTGCCTGATGACATCACACTCTCAAAGTCTCTGATAAATAAATACACAAACCACCTGGTGTTCTGGAGTCTTTTAGAACCATTAATTGAAGAAGCAGAAGTAGACTCAGACGCATGGTCCAGTCTTTAGTGGTCAACGTGCATGTCCTGACGTGTGTCCTGACGTGTGTCCTGATGTGTGTTTTGACGTGTCTTCTGGTATGTGTCCTTACGTGTCTCCTGGTATGTGTTCTGATATGTGTCCTGACGTGTCTCCTTACGTGTCTCCTGATATGTGTCTTGACGTGTCTCCTGATGTGTCTCCTTACGTGTGTCCTGACCTGTCTCCTGACGTGTCTCCTGATGTGTCTCCTTACGTGTGTCCTGATGTGTCTCCTTACGTGTCTCCTGATGTGTGTCCTGATGTGTGTCCTTACGTGTCTCCTGATATGTGTCCTGATATGTGTCCTGATGTGTCTCCTTACGTGTGTCCTGACCTGTCTCCTGACGTGTCTCCTGATGTGTGTCCTGATGTGTGTCTTGACGTGTCTCCTGATGTGTCTCCTTACGTGTGTCCTGACCTGTCTCCTGACGTGTCTCCTGATGTGTCTCCTTACGTGTGTCCTGATGTGTCTCCTTACGTGTCTCCTGATGTGTGTCCTGATGTGTGTCTTGACGTGTCTCCTGATGTGTCTCCTTACGTGTGTCCTGATGTGTCTCCTGATGTGTGTCCTGATGTGTCTCCTTACGTGTGTCCTGATGTGTCTCCTGATGTGTGTCCTGATGTGTGTCCTGATGTGTCTCCTGACGTGTCTCCTTACGTGTCTCCTGACGTGTCTCCTGATGTGTGTCCTGATGTGTGTCCTGATGTGTGTCTTGACGTGTCTCCTGACGTGTCTCCTGATGTGTGTCCTGATGTGTCTCCTGACGTGTCTCCTTACGTGTCTCCTGACGTGTCTCCTGATGTGTGTCCTGATGTGTGTCTTGACGTGTCTCCTGATGTGTCTCCTTACGTGTGTCCTGACCTGTCTCCTGACGTGTCTCCTGATGTGTGTCCTGATGTGTGTCTTGACGTGTCTCCTGATGTGTCTCCTTACGTGTGTCCTGACCTGTCTCCTGACGTGTCTCCTGATGTGTCTCCTTACGTGTGTCCTGATGTGTCTCCTTACGTGTCTCCTGATGTGTGTCCTGATGTGTGTCTTGACGTGTCTCCTGATGTGTCTCCTTACGTGTGTCCTGATGTGTCTCCTGATGTGTGTCCTGATGTGTCTCCTTACGTGTGTCCTGATGTGTCTCCTGATGTGTGTCCTGATGTGTGTCCTGATGTGTCTCCTGACGTGTCTCCTTACGTGTCTCCTGACGTGTCTCCTGATGTGTGTCCTGATGTGTGTCTTGACGTGTCTCCTGACGTGTCTCCTGATGTGTGTCCTGATGTGTCTCCTGACGTGTCTCCTGATGTGTCTCCTGATGTGTGTCCTTACGTGTCTCCTGACGTGTCTCCTGATGTGTGTCCTGATGTGTGTCTTGACGTGTCTCCTGAAGTGTCTCCTGATGTGTGTCCTGATGTGTGTCCTGACGTGTCTCCTGATGTGTCTCCTTACGTGTGTCCTGATGTGTCTCCTGATGTGTGTCCTGATGTGTCTCCTGACGTGTCTCCTGACGTGTCTCCTGATGTGTGTCCTGATGTGTGTCCTGACGTGTCTCCTGATGTGTCTCCTTACGTGTGTCCTGATGTGTGTCCTGATGTGTCTCCTGATGTGTGTCCTGATGTGTCTCCTGACGTGTCTCCTTACGTGTCTCCTGACGTGTCTCCTGATGTGTGTCCTGATGTGTGTCCTGACGTGTCTCCTGATGTGTCTCCTTACGTGTGTCCTGATGTGTCTCCTGATGTGTGTCCTGATGTGTGTCCTGATGTGTCTCCTTACGTGTCTCCTGACGTGTCTCCTGATGTGTGTCCTGATGTGTGTCTTGACGTGTCTCCTGACGTGTCTCCTGATGTGTGTCCTGATGTGTGTCCTGACGTGTCTCCTGATGTGTGTCCTGACGTGTCTCCTGATGTGTGTCCTGATGTGTGTCTTGACGTGTCTCCTGACGTGTCTCCTGATGTGTGTCCTGATGTGTGTCTTGACGTGTCTCCTGACGTGTCTCCTGATGTGTGTCCTGATGTGTGTCCTGACGTGTCTCCTTACGTGTCTCCTGACGTGTCTCCTGATGTGTGTCCTGATGTGTGTCCTGACGTGTCTCCTGATGTGTCTCCTTACGTGTGTCCTGATGTGTCTCCTGATGTGTGTCCTGATGTGTCTCCTGACGTGTCTCCTTACGTGTCTCCTGACGTGTCTCCTGATGTGTATCCTGATGTGTGTCCTGACGTGTCTCCTTACGTGTCTCCTGACGTGTGTCCTGACGTGTCTCCTTACGTGTCTCCTGATATGTGTCCTTACGTGTCTCCTGATGTGTGTCTTGACGTGTCTCCTGATGTGTCTCCTTACGTGTGTCCTGACCTGTCTCCTGATGTGTGTCCTGATGTGTGTCCCGATGTGTCTCCTTACGTGTGTCCTGACGTGTGTCCCCGGTGCTTCCTGGTGTTAAATCCGCGGTGGTGAAGGAGCCGTTAAAGTTGTCTTGTTTTTTGTGTCATGGTGTCCACGCCGAATGGAACACGGGCTCATTTGCGTTAACTATAAACTATGAACACAACGAGCAGTAAACTCGTACTCGGTCAGTGGCGTGATGTTGAAATGTGGACATTTCCTGCGTCAGAAGCCGCGCCTCCGACCCGCGAGTCCGAACACGTCGTTCGTGACATTTCTCACAACTTTTTGTGTTTTTTCCCATCAGGGGGAATCGAACCCGCGAGTCGGTTCAGCTTCAAAGTAAAGCAACACTTCGGCGTCCACTTCCGTTTAGAAACATACAAACAGTCTAATGAATGAAGATGAAACGGAGCCTGAACTCACCTCCGTCAGCTTTCATGTAACTCAACGTAGATTTCAGCTCCATCAGCTCCGCCCGTCAGTAAATCTCACAGCTTCTGCGCATGCGCGTCATTTCAAACTGGACAAGGTGAAAGTCCCTCTCAGAACCAGCAGGGTTCCCCAAAAACACCTGTACTCATCCAGAGGTGTACCTGACATGTAGTTAGTATAAAGTACCTCATATATAAAGATCATTTATGTCACAACACAGAGATTTCAATAAAACCATTTATTTATTTGAACATTTAGGAAGTCTAAAGAGCTTTCAGCCGCTGCTAAAGACCTGCCTTCGTTGTCATGGAGACACGTGGTGTTGAAATATTATTTATTCAGAAATATTATACATTTATACATCATGTCAAATATCACAGACTTGAGGTTAAAAACATATTGAAGATTTAAACGACCTGAAACAGCTGAAAACCAAAATATTCATAAATAGATCAGAAACATGACACAGGAAGTACACCCTGACCAGCTGATCCATCGCCATGACGTCACCAATCAGCGCCACCAATGCTATTGACAATCAAGCCCGTTTCGCGGTCGTCTTGGCGACTGCCTCACATGGGTTTGGTGGTGTTGTTGTAGACGAGGGTGTCCTGCTCTGACAGCGCCACGTGGGCGGGGCCTGTGGCCACCGGCCTATGGGAGCGCTCCTTCCTGGACCTCAAGAAGCAGTAGGTCAGCACGGCCAAAAGAGCCAAGATGGCCACCGACAGACAAATGGCCAGCGCGATGTTCCCTAAGGAGGGAGCACACCATCACTCTCAGCGTGTACTAGTACACCAACATGGACAAAAGTACTACGACGTCACCGCCCAGCAGCACAGAACCACCAACTGTCGGCCATGTTTGTGGTTTCAAACGTTCTTACCCGAATTACTTTCCTCCTCCTCCTCCTCGGCCCCAAAGCGAGCAAACATCCCCGGGAAGAAGACGTCATGCTCTGTGGGGACGTGAGGACACGAGGAGTAATGAGACAAGGACACAGGGAGACAAGAACATATAGACATGAGGACACAGGAAGACAAGGATGCAAGCAGAAGAGGACACAAAGACACAGTAAGAGGGTCAAATAAATGAGTAAATTTGGAAAAGAGATATTGGTAAGTGTTCTTTTATTTACAGTGTCTACTGTCTGAAAGCGAGTATAGAGACTAATCAAACTCATAATACACATTTATAAATATCACAATACAATACTCGCTGTGTAGTACCACATGCTGATGTGTACTTGTGTGTACTTGTGTGTACTTGTGTGTACTTGTGTGTACTTGGTACCTGTGACTCCTGCACACGTCTCGCTGCACTCGGCTTCCTCCTCAAAGTTGTTCTCGTTGTCGTCACACCCCCCCCAGGTGAAGCGGGAGCACTTCCTGTCCAGAGGGTCGTAGTACCAGCGGGTAAAACTGGCCCGGCACGCCCCGGTGAGGGGGGGCTCGGCACACCGGGCTGTGGGGGGAGGGGGGGTGTTAGCATGTAGCTGGTTAGCACTCAGAGCTAGTAGGCGGTCACTCACCTTTCTTCTGGTTCACGTGGATGTCCAGCAGGTGGTTAAAGGTTTCGTTCACTGAGGAAGAGGAGGAGGAGGGGGGGTGATCCTTTACCTGTGTGAGTGTGTGTCTGTGGCTTTGTGTGGGTGTGTGCACTTGTGTTACGTTTGCTGCAGGGCTCCTCGTCCGCTCCGTCTTTACACTGCTTCACCTGGTCACATTCCAGACTTCTGTCCAAGCAGCAGTCAGAGTCACAGGTCAGCTGACCAGGACCACAGGGAGACCGACAATCTGGGACACAGGTACACGTTTAACCCCTACATCGTACTCCTGGTGCACAGCTGATATGAAGAGGTGCATTGTGGGACTGACCAGGGACGGCCAGTGAGATGCTTCTCTCTGATGACGCTGAAAACACATAAAACGTAGTATTTAAACTGCTGTGTGTACGATGCATACTACACGTGTACTCTGTGTGTACTGTGTGTACTGTGTGTACCTGAGACCCCTTTGCAGGCGGACACACACTCTTCCTCAGACAGGAAGTTGTTGTCGTTGGACTTACACCCTCCAAACAGGAAGCTCTCACAGGTGCTGGTCGCGGCGTTGTAGCGCCAGCGAGGAAACGCAGCGCGACACGGACCGACCTTCAGCGGGGACAGACAGAAGGCTGGGGACAGAGGACAGGAGGACACTGTACGTCTAACCATGCATTCAAAGGATTATTCAAATGAGTGGTTTCTATTAAATGTTAATAAAATAAAAGCTTCTTCATATTCCCTCAAATAATGATCAATTTTTGATCAACAAACATTAAAAATACTGGAAAAGCACGTATGGATGTGTGTGTGTGTGTGTGTTGTATGGATGTGTGTGTGTGTGTGTGTTGTATGGATGTGTGTGTGTGTGTGTGTTGTGTATGGATGTGTGTGTGTGTGTGTGTGTTGTGTATGGATGTGTGTGTGTGTGTGTGTGTTGTGTATGGATGTGTGTGTGTGTGTTGTGTATGGATGTATGGATGTATGGATGTGTGTGTGTGTGTTGTGTATGGATGTGTGTGTGTGTGTGTATGTGTGGATGTGTATGGATGTGTGTGTGTGTGTGTGTGTTGTGTATGGATGTGTGTGTGTGTTGTGTTGTGTATGGATGTGTGTGTGTGTGTGTGTTGTGTATGGATGTGTGTGTGTGTGTGTGTGTGTGTGTGGATGTGTGTGTGGATGTGTGTGTGTGTGTGTGTTGTGTCGTGTATGGATGTGTGTGTGTTGTGTATGGATGTGTGTGTGTGTGTGTGTGGATGTGTGTGTGTGTGTGTGTGTGTGTGTTGTGTTGTGTATGGATGTGTGTGTGTGTGTGTGTGTTGTGTATGGATGTGTGTGTGTGTTGTGTTGTGTATGGATGTGTGTGTGTGTTGTGTTGTGTATGGATGTGTGTGTGTGTGTATGGATGTGTATGGATGTGTGTGTGTGTGTGTGGATGTGTGTGTGTGTGTGTGTGTGTGTTGTGTTGTGTATGGATGTGTGTGTGTGTGTGTGTGTTGTGTATGGATGTGTGTGTGTGTTGTGTTGTGTATGGATGTGTGTGTGTGTGTATGGATGTGTATGGATGTGTGTGTGTGTGTGTGTGTGTGTATGGATGTGTGTGTGTGTGTGTGTGTGTGTGTTGTGTTGTGTATGGATGTGTGTGTGTGTGTGTGTGTGTGGCAGGATTTCCGGTCGGACCGGTTTTGCGGGTTGAGTCGAGGCGTGGACCAGAATGTCAACAAACACTGATACCGGTCAATAAAGCGGTTAAAGGATCAATATGCTGTCAGCAGAAGGGACTACATTTCCCATGAGCACTCACTGCTGGAGCCCTGCGGGTCGAGGACGACCACAGAGACGTTGGAGGCTCGGGAGCGCTGGTGGTTGGAGTCGATGACGGTCAGCTGGAAGACGAAGGAACCCGACCTCAGGTTGGAGAGTCTCACCTGGTCGGGTTTGTCCGTTTTCTGCAGAACCAAAACCACTTCAACGAATGAGACAAAACGCACTTATATAAATAGCACTTAAACTGTACTTATAATGGCACATGTTTTGAAACTGCTTATTTGATGAAAAATGTACTTTCTTGTTACTTGTTCTTCTGAGTTTGTATCTATGTGGAAATGCACTTATTGTAAGTCGCTTTGGATAAAAGCGTCAGATAAATGACATGTAATGAGATGTAAAAACGGGAGGACGACGTTTAACCTTTAAACAAGATGGAACCTCAGTGAGAAAGGTTCTAACTGGAGTCTAGTACTAGTAGAACGAGTAATGCTGGCGTCTGATTGGTTCCTGAGCTCATTCACATACCTCCATGGTGACATTGGCGTCTCCACTAAACAGACTCCACTGGTACTTGGCGATGTGGGCGTCGTGCATCGCCAGGCTCTGGATGCCACTGAGGGTCACCACCTCGCCGGGCTGGATGATGACATCACGGGGCGTTATGGCGATGGGCAGAGCGCCGTCACCTGTGGGCAGTTAGTCAAATCACAGAGATGATGAGATGATGTCACAGACCTGAGGACAGTTGACAGAGTCAACTGATTCTAATGCAGCATTATATCATATTGGCTCAATACTACTAAATGATCTTCTTGGATTTCTCACATTAAAGTATTGATCCTGATTGATTGGTGTCCTGCTCCTAAATGGTGGAAGGAGCTCTGTGATGACATCAGGACCACAGAGAGCCTTCACCTCTTCAGACTAAACACTAACACACTGTAGACCTTAAGATCCATTATAAGTACAGTTTATCTAAAACAAGTACATCGGCTTATTTGATGAAATACTTTCTTATTACTTGTTCTTCGGAGTTTGTTTCCTTATGGTTGAAATTAACTTATTGTAAATCGATTTGGATAAAAGCCTCAGCTAAATGACGTGGAATGTAATCCTGCTAATTATATATTGATAATGTATAGTTGATAGCCATCTTGTATTGATCCCGTCCTGATTGATCCAAGTGGGACTCACCTGTGGCCCGAGGTCCGCGCAGGTACTTCTGGAACACGGACTCCCGGATGTAGCTCAGGAACCCTTTGAGGTTCACGAACCGGCACACGTAGCGGTTTCTGTACACGCAGTTGAACAGGACGCACTGGCGGTCCTCAGCCGCGTCCGGCCCCCCGCCGCGCGGCTCCAGCAGCGCCAGGTTGCACAGCGGGTCCCCGCAGCACGCGCTCCTGCACGCCTCCGCAGAGCGCACGCGCGCCGTGGACAGCAGCGCGGCGCCCCTCTTCACTGCGTCCTCCTCGTCCAGCACGAAGTCCTCCTGTCCGGACCGGAAGGCCGCGCTGCAATCCGCGTCCTCCGCTCCGGAGAGGCGCACGACGACGAGGAGGAGGAGGAGAAAGAGGGGGGAGAGGGAGGAGGAGCACGGTGGAGGCATTTTGTGAAAAAGATCAAGAACGAACCGGTGTCCGTCACGTGACGTGTCCTGACGGAGGTCAGCTCTAGATGTCCAGGTTTGTCTCCGAGCTCAGACGCTCAGGTGTGTCTCTGTGCTCACAAACAGGAAGAGACGCCGGACACACCCCTGATAGCAGGTTGCTCTGACGTCACTCAGGTGTGGCAACACCTATGATTACCGTCATCAATTTTCTGTGTGATACATTCATAGAAATGTTGGTCAATCTTTTTTATTATAATAGTGTATTTCTATTTAGAGTTAGATTGTAATATGTCACTATGTCATATGTGTTATTGAAGAAATGTGTGCGTTCCGTCACAGTCTGAAGGTTTAACTGATTCATTTTCTGCAGTTGCCCGGGTCGTCCAAATATACAAAATATTAAGTTAGGTTAAGGAGGAGGAGTCAGGGTCAGTCCAGCAGGTCCCGTCAGCTGGGACCTACATCGATCTAGGTTTCATTGAGTCAACCGCCCCCCCCAGCTGGTACCACATCTGTTCACTGGGTTTGGCCCCCTTCACTGTGGTCGGTAGCTGCTGACCCCGTCTTCTTGTCTCTACCTGTAGAGGGGACCAGGTGGGTCCACTGCTGCTGACCCACAGTGGGCGACGGTCCTGGGGACGCTGGGAGGCGTCTGGAGAGCAGAGCAGTTCACTGTCATTTCATTTACTTCTTATTTCATGAGTTAAAGTATATTTATTTCACATATTAGACCTGGTTATTTGCACCTGTCTGCAGCAACATGTTCTCCAGGATGTGGTGGAGGTCCTTGAGTCTTTATCGCTAAAACATGGTCTGATTCTTCTCATTGTTTGTCTCAATGTGTTTTTTCTGTCTAACTGAAGTCCCTTTCAGAGGTTATTGTGAAATGACTCCCTGCTATGAATCATGTGAAGTATGAGTAAGTTAAAGATGCTGTGAGACATGCTGCAGCCTGCAGACTCAGGCAGTTCACACATAGAGACATGCAGCTGCCTGCACAGAGACAGACAGGCTAATGGGGCTTCTGGGTAACTGAACACATTTAAAATCTACTTTTTGTTTGTTAATGATGTCATAGACCTGACAATCAAGTTCGGAGTGACATCACCGGTTAATTCTATAACTTTTCTACAGCACAACAAACTGCTCTTGTTTGAAACACACTGAACTACTGTCATGTCAATAAAGTTAGTTTGAATCTGGAGACAAAAGCAACAGAACTAGACTCCTCCTCCCTACTTCATACCTGAGACAAGGTAAGACAGGGAGGTGGGGGAGGGACGGAGAGAGAGGATAGGGGGAGGAGAGACGGGAGCAGAGGGAGAGTCGAGTATCTGAGGAGGAGAGCAGTAGACTACAACGGACCAACCTGGACTCACCTGGACCCACCTGGAATCTGACAGGCAGGTGAGCTCGGCAGTTTTCCCACACAAACTGTAACTGTTCCACAGAGCTGACTATAGACTGAAGGTCTTCTGCAGAGGTTTCAACATAGATCCTTGTTGAGCTGTGAGGAACCATCTAAAAAAGAGTCACTGTTCTCTGTCCTAAAGAACACTAGAGGTTACATCCCTGTTTCATCAGCAGATAAAGGTTCTCCACAGCACCTCCCTGTAGAACCAGAAAATAGCAATGCTGATATAATGCTGTGTTGAATAAAAAGGGTGGAAACAGATTTCACTAATAAATAAAGTTCCACTATGGCTCTATATGAGTAGCTGTTAGCTCAGCGATAGCTGTTAGCTGTTAGCTGATAGACAGACAGTCTAAAGTGTATGATGTCAGTGGTTATGAATTGTGTTTGGTACATGTTATATTATAATTAGTGCTGGGCAACGATTATCACAAAATTAAATAAGTGTACTGCGCACTTTTATTAATGCCAACTATTTCAATAAGGTGCTTTTAAACAGCAATCCTAATTCACACAATAGCAGTTAAAATGTTTATTTTTAATCTCAACTAAAAAATGAATGAAATCAAATATAAAACCAAAGCTATTTGCCACTGCCAGGGCATTAAGGTTAAAGTACAGTGCGGGCCTTAGGACCCAGGGGGATTCAGGTGAGGGGAACTACCAGGTGAAGAACTGCATGGATGGGCTGCCCCATTAAAGGAATGCAATTAGGGCAGTTTGGTCTCACACTTAAAACAGCAGTGATTATCAATAACTACCAGGGTAGGACATTTACATATTATTTAGGGGGCAACATGCAATTGTCACCAAATGGCAGTAATAAGACTATTAGGCACTAGACTACAGATTCAAAAGTGTTTTCTTAGATTTTGCACCAAAACTAAAAGAACTAAAAAACGTAACTTAACGTAAATCAGATTTTATTTCTTAGTAGTTTCTCGTTTCGTGAAGCCGTGTCAAACAGAACGATTCTCCGCTTGGCTCTCTGCTGCTTCTGTAAAAACAACATTTACACCTTGGAACCTCCAGTCAACTGCAGGCTCTACTCATGGAGGTTAAAACGCCTGATGGGGCCCCTCCCACTCGGATCAACGTCCCCCCCCACTGTCACCCAGTGTGTTGGGGTGTGTATTTAGAGCCAGTGACTCAACCAAGTTTCAAAACAATATCAACCGGGAAAAACTGCTTAAAGTGCATTAAAATAATCTGCATTCTTTGCATTAATTCATTCATGTGGAAAGGCGATAATAAAGCGCAGAGCACTAAATATAATAATATACTATCGTGGTTTTTGTTTGGTGAAACGTCTCTAAACCGTCATTTAATGTCATTTTCAGACTTAAACAGTTGACTCCAGCTGGAACACATCAGTCTCACACAGATACACACACGTGCACAGACGCACACACAGACACACACTCATACATAGACTCACACACACACAGACAGAAAAACACACACACTCATACATAGACTCACACACAGACACACACACTCATCATAATTGTCAGTCAGAATTCTTTTGAGCAACCATCCTGTTCAAAGTGAGTGTGATGAAGCTGTGGTTTCTATGACGACGCTGTCAGTCAGCAGCAGAGCGGGTGCACACTCACGTGCACATTTACACGCATGGACTCACATACACCTTCGTGCACTAAGGTGCACTAAAGAATGCTTACATGAACTAACATGCACGCTCACATGCACTCTCATGCACTAAATGGCAGGCGGTCGATCAAACAGATCTTTTTATGGATGACAGTTATTGATCAGATATCAATGAGATCTTTCGAGGTGTGACAGCCACAGAGTGTGTTGAGGTTCAGCCTCACTGAGAGCTGTCTGGTCATGTTGTGTGTTAGAAGGCTCAGGAATGTCAGTCACACCCTGATTACACACAGCCAGAGACACACTCACACGCAGACACTGAGGCACACACACACAGTAGATGGTATAGTACCTGAGCAGGTAGTATACAGATTACCTCAACAGGCAGTGAGTACCATCGGAGTACAAGTGGTAGTACAGGTTCTTTCTCAGGTGTCTCAGGAGAATGGATGAGTGTCGATCAGCTGACTCCTCGGACCGGACACGTTAGTCTACATCCTCCACCACTCCTTAACAAACAGCAAGAAGAGTTATAAAAAACATGATTCATATATTTACATAGTTACTGGTTCTTTAAGACTTTGATCTCTTTAGCTACTCATACATAAAAATAACTTATAAACACAGTCAAATAAATTATTTATTAAATAAATGCTGAACAAACAGTTATTTTTAAAAGTTATTATTGATGTTGCCTCTAGTCGTGAAAGGTGATTAATGGACATTTATTTGTATTTAAATTGGCATATAAACATCGAGACTGACTTAATATTTGTACTGATTGACAGTTGTAAGAATAGTATGTTCTTAGTTTGTTTATGTAATTTCATATGCATTTATCTATTTGAGTATTTAATACAATAGTTATTTGAATATGAATGAATTCATATTTACTACAATTTATTGTATGCATTTATTTCGTGCGTTCTTATGAACACAGTCAAAACGGCGGCGCTGAGTGAGTTCCTTCTTGTTGCCCCCTCGGGTCTCACTGTCGCAGCGTTGCCACGACGATGTTCCAGCGCAGGAAGAGGAAACGACGGCCGAAGATATCTGCGCCTCAGGACTTCCAGCACCGCGTCCACACATCGTACGACGTCGCCACGGGGCGATATGTTGGCCTGCCGCCACAGTGGCAGAGTGTCATCGACACGCTGAGGAGGCCACGCCCCCTGGTGGACCCGTCCAGAACCACCGAGGTCCATCTCCGAAAGGTAGGATAACATTGATGTGATTATCTATAAGGAGGATGGTTACGATGGAGTCGTTTTCTCATGTCAAAAACAAAAGTCTGAGATCTCGATTACCAAATATGAACTGAGGGGGAGGGAAACAAGAGAGCTGTCAAACAGGGTGTAGCCCCGCCCTAAAGCCTCCCCTGCTTTATGGTCTGTTTCACTCTAAATGGACCATAACACCATGCTGTATTGAAGAAGACGTGAAACTAGAGACTGAGACCATAAACTCATGTTTACAATGTCATAACATTTTCTGTCTGCAGACGATCGTTCGGGGGAGTTTCATTGGTCACGGTGACTACATCTCCCAGGTGATCTCTGAGATGAGCCACCTGTCTGTCACCGCCTCCAACTCTCTGCGCCGATGCAGCCCATCGGCACGGCAACGGGCTCGGTCGCTTGGCCTCCTTGGAGATCTGGCTGACGAGGAGTCGTACCAGTACGAGCAGCTCGATTGCCGCAGCAACAACGTGAAGACGGATTTTTCTACCTACTGGCAGGACAGGATCCAACAGGTGCGCAGACAGAGAGGTGGATCTCTGCAGAAAGCTAAGTCCACCTGCGAGGTAGGCCCTCTGTCCGAGGCCACGCCCCCTATGCCTGGCACCCCGCAAACAGGTGCGATTGGTGTGGGCGGGTCAACAGGTGGACGGGTAGGGCAGAGACCAGGTTCCTGTTACAATCACCTGCAAACCGTGAAGAACAGCAGACCTCACCTGAGACCCAGACCAGCAGTCGCTCACCTGCCCGACCTGCTGTCCTCCTCCAGAGAAACTCCCAGAAGGCCTCACTCCTCTTATGACTTTAATGTAATACACGGTTTTGTTTTGATGTACATTTTATGAATAAAGTTTTTGAAATGAATATCAAGCTACAGACAGCTGGTTAGCTTAGCTTAGCATAAAGATTAAAGTTTATCTTCTTCCCCAGCTTTCCCCCTATGCCTCCTCCCCCCCTAATAGCACCAGCAGTCCCGTCATCGCAGGTCGACCTCAGCATTTGGTGCACCAATCCTCCAGCTTCAACATCGGACTTCCTGCAAAGACCCCCCCCCCCCTGATCAAGCCTCAGTCCTCGCCCCACCCCTCCACCCCCTCCCCCGAGCAGCTGGCACCAGAAGCAGGCGTGAAGGTGAGTCATGAGCAGTTCAAGGAGGCGCTGCAGATGGTGGTGGACCCGGGAGACCCGAGGAACACTCTGGAGAACTTTGTGAAAATCGGAGAAGGTTCCACAGGAGTCGTCTGCATCGCCAGAGAGAGAAGCAGCGGAAGACAAGTAGCAGTGAAGATGATGGACGTGAGGAGGCAACAACGCAGGGAGCTGCTGTTCAACGAGGTATAGTAGTAGTAGTAGAGTAGGGTGGAGTAGTAATGTAAAATATAATGTCAAGTCTGTTAAAGCAAGCTGGAGAAAAATAAATAGAAATAAAATAAAATGAATAAATAACATAAAAACAAAATAATTATAATAAGCAGTCCATGGTATCCGACTGACTGCTGGAAGTTTATCATCTTTCTCCACGCACCTCAATCAGCGGACCAGGGTATACCGATGTTCTGCAGTGATGGCTCTGTTTCATTGGGTGACCTCTGTTTCTGCTCCCTGAGGACATTTTGGAGAAGAGGATCTGTCTTTAGGAAGGGGGTACCGTCAAGTCTGGCAACATGCCCTGCCCATCCAAGGTTTTTCTGTATCAACATTGTCATTGTTTTTTTAGGTTTTCTGAGGTTGATGACATGCCTTAGATGTTGAGCTTGTGAACTATGGCTTTGTATATGGTCCAAGCTCCGTATGTTATCATGGCTGTGGGCTATCAGTGCTGTGTCATCCGCAAACATCAGCTGACCAGCTGCTGCCTCGTTTTTGTCTTGGCTTTGAGCTTCCTGAGGTTGAATGCACAGGGGGACGTGTTTGGATGTGCTCACCCTTTCTGTTCATCTTGTATGCATTCACCAGCACTGTGGATAGGATGATGCTAATGACTTGTTCCAAATTGACAATACATTTATTACACCTGTAACGTTGAAATTGTGCAAAATCTTTGCCGAGTGGACTCCATCCTAATTAAGCAATAAGTTTGCATCCATGTATTCTTCTTACATTCGGGTGTTTCAAGCATTGTGTTAGTGATGATCAGTTTGTTGTCTGTGCAGAAGACCATTGGCTTCTCAATTGAATCAGTTTTTCTGATCCCAAATGTACAAAAGGCTTCGTCCGAGGATACAATGTCTGCTCCAACCCGTGCATTGAAGTCCTCCTTGGATGATATGGTTTGCTGAAGTTGCTGGTAGAAGTGATCTATTTCCTCCTCCGGGTAGATCATTGGCAGTGCATACACACTCACAACGTGAGATAGTCATTGTGGTCTAAAGGTATCTGCGGGGACATAAGACGCTCACTTATGGCTGTTGGTAGTTGCGTTAGGTCTTTGCTGAGTTGGGTCTTGATGGCTGATCCTACTCTGTGCTCTCTTGGTTGACTACTCCAAAGGAATGTGAAGCCAGCTAGAGCCTCTACCAGCGACCCGCTCTCCAGGAATCCTGTTTTACTCAGAGCAGCAATGTCAACGTCGTTATATCTGCAGTTTGTCTCTCTCTGGTCTCTCTATTTCATCAGGTCTGTCAATCAAAGTTTGCACAGTCCACTCGAAATACAATCTGTTTCCTCTTCTCCTAGCATTGTTTGCTAGTAAAAGTATAGAGTATGCAAGATTTCCAGGAACACTTTCTGGGAACAAGCGTTTTGCAGGCAAGGACTGCCGAGACAAGTTCCTTCGTTTTCACCCCTGTGCTTCATACTGTGCACAGTATAGAAAAAAAGTTGTTTTTTTCATTCAAGATTTTTTTTTTATTTCACTATCTATGAATTATTGTCAAAATGTGTGGTTTTGAGCTGTGTGATCAGTTATTGATCACCTTTAAACTGTAGGAATATGTTCTCAATTCATCCAATCAGAAAGGACAAAATCTACAACCTTCAATAAGATTCAAAATGACATAAAATAATTCGATTGATTGATAAACTAAACAGATAATTGATGCATAACAGACACCTTCTGACATCATCAGCAGCCTCACCTGTCCCATGTGTCTCAGGTGGTGATTATGAGGGACTACCGGCACCACAACGTGGTGGAGATGTTTGGCAGTGCTCTGGTGGAAGAGGAACTCTGGGTAATCATGGAGTACCTGCAGGGCGGCGCTCTGACTCAAATTGTCAGCAAGATCAGGTGAGCAGGAAGAGACACCAGGTACTTCTACAGCAGTGGAACGAGGACTCAGACATGAGTACATGAACTGTGTACTCAAGTCCTCAGAATGTGTACAAAAGTAATCTGTGTACTTAAGTACTCGCGCTGTGTAGTAAAGTACTCTGCCTGTGTACAGGCTGGACGAGGAGCAGACAGCGACAGTGTGTCACAGCGTCCTGAAGGCTTTATCTTATCTCCACTCTCAGGGAGTCATTCACAGAGACATCAAGAGCGACTCTATCCTGCTGAGTGCGGACGGGACGGTAACACACACTCAAACACAGAGACAGACACACTCACACAGATACACAATACAACTTGTTTCACCAAAGATTTGTTGTTTGTTGTAGCTTTGCATGTAGCTTAGCATGTAGCTTAGCGTGATGGAAACAGTCAATGAATAATATTTCTGTTCAGACAAACTGAAAGAGATTAAATAAAATAACATCTCCCTCCTCTCTTCCTTCTCCTCCTTGCTTCTCCTTGTTCCTTTACCCCCCCCCCCTCCCCCTCTCCACAGATCAAACTCTCAGACTTTGGTTTCTGCGCTCAGATCAGTAGGGAGGTCCCAAAGAGGAGGTCCCTGGTGGGGACTCCGTACTGGATGGCTCCTGAGGTCATCTCCAAAACCCCGTATGGGACAGAGGTACGCGAGTTCCCTGTTGGAGAACCTGGTTCGTCAGGTTGTGTGTGAGCAGGTAATCGTTGACAGCTTCCTGTTCCCCTCAGGTGGACATCTGGTCTCTGGGCATCATGGTGGTGGAGATGGTGGATGGAGAGCCACCGTATTTCAGCGACACACCCATCACCGCCATGAAGAAGCTGAGAGACGAGGCACCGCCAACTGTGAAGAACATCCACAGGGTCAGACACACACATGCATGTCTTTACAACAAAGGGGGGACACAATAACAGGGCAGGAATTTTGAGGACCAGTCTCTTTCTACAATAAAGAATACCTTTAAAGGTAATAAAGCGGCTATCATAGCGGTTCAGGTCCGCTGGCCTGAACCGCTATGATAGCCGCTTTAAACATTGCTAACGGTTAGTGAACATTGCGTCAGGAATGCTGAGGAGCTAACCAGTAAGTAGTCGTGGGGCACCAGTTGATGACATCATTTTGTGTGCCTCAGATGTCTCCGGTGTTGAAGGACTTCCTGAGCTGCATGCTGACTCGGGACACGCAGCAGCGCTCCACTGCCACCGACCTGCTGGAGCACCCCTTCCTGCTGCAGGCCAGCTCACCATGCTGCCTGGTGTCCCTAGTGGAGCAGCACCGCAAGCGCATGTCCCTTTGCTGAAGGGACTTACCTTGGAAACACTCACCTGAGATACAAATAGGACTCATCAGCAAAAATGTGACACTAACCTGAGAAACCAAGTGAGACTTACCTAAGACCCACTTGGGACTCACCTGAGACACACGTGGGAATCACTTGAGGAAACCTAAGAAACATGCAAGACTTGACTGAGACAAGTGTGGGATTTAGCTGAGATACATGTGACACTCACCTAAGACTCACCACAGATTCACTTGAACCTCACCTGTACCAACCTTCAGACCCTTTAAGATTCATTTGACATATGTTTGTCCTGTCCTTATTTTTCTAGAATGTTCCTATGTTGGCTTCTAAAAAAGCTATTATTCATTTTAAGTATTCATTTTGAACACTGGAAGCTTATTTTGGGCGAGAAGGTTGTAGCTGCAGGGTTGATGGTTCAAACCTCCGCTGCTCCATGTCCCATGTCGAAGTGTCCCCTGAGCAAGACACTCAAGCCCCACCTGCTCCCCGGTGCCTTTAAGACCCCACACTGCTCCCACTGTGTGGGACTGTGTGGGAATGCAGAGAATCATTTCCCCAACGGGCTCAAGAGGAGGAATAAATTAAATTGTCCTTGTTTAAATTAAGAATATACAGTATGTGACTCTTTACTCTGTAACGTAAATTACCTCTGACCTTCAGTGACAATCAAAGGAATTCTGCCCATCTGTCAAAATCAATGATGTAAAACAAACACCTGAGCTTTTTTTATTTTCTCTCTTTACTATTTATTTTTAAGTTTAAGTTTGATCTTGTTAACTCGTCGTCCAAGGAAGATAATCGGCTTCTATTTTAACAACTGTGTGAACGGGCTGAACAAGAACAACTCTTCATCCTCTCAATCTTCTTCTTCATTTAATCTCTTACTTCAAACTTAATTTCTTCAGAATTTATCTAAATAAGTTAATGTTTACCGCTTATTTTTGAACTATTAACAAAACAAACATAACTTCAACAAATCATCCCAATTCTCAGTTAAAATATCTAAAACTAATGGAACTGATTTAATGACTTCTAGCTTCTAAACATTTCTAGACATTAAACTAACTATATATATATATCTGTAGTTATATACATAATAATATTTACATACAAACATTTGCATATGTATGTATATATATATATATATATATACAATATGTCTATATTATATTATACATAGAATACTAATATATATATAAGTAAGTATACATACATATACAGTATGTGTAAGTATATAGACCTATAGATGTTTATAGATGTAAAAAACACTGGAGAGCGTTATGAATCGGAGGTTTGACGTCAGTCAAAGATTAGAACTCATCCTCGATTGTCTGTTTCTATTTTAGAGGGTGATGAGATAAAAAGAGACAAACACTTCAGCCACTCAGTTAACACTCCTCCTACCAGACTCCATGAATTCCATTACAAACATTATATTGTATTAAATTGAAATAGATCAAATTTAATTTAATTGATAGAAATACAAATTAAAATATGAACAGTGTGATACTACAATGGTCTGTCTGCTCGTCCATCAGAGTATGAAGTTTAGTAATTACTGTAGAGAGCAGGACGATGTTGTAGTTAAAGTGACCACTTTGGCACATTGACTATTTTTTCAAAATATGTTTTTAGTGTTCTTAGTGTTCAAAAAACTCTTAAAATGTTTTGATTTTACTGATTTAAATATTCATTTTCATCAAAATAATCAGAAAAATGTTACTAGAAGGGCTCCAGATATAAAAATGAATTGATTTAGGTTTGAAATAAGATAATGCTATATAGAACATAATCTGAATGTTTTAATCATTTAGTGTTTTTTAAGATGCACAAGCTGTTCCTTTATTACTTCCTTTATTGTATACAGGTTTATTTATATTTTAATACGCGTGACACAGAAAGACTGTAAAAAGTAAAATATAGTCTTGGTGTAATGATGAATTATATATTACTAAATATTTTATTACACTCCATAGCTTTAAGTCAGGAACCATTCATGATTAATTGATCTTTTCTGGATCTATTTCATCATCCAAACAGAATCTGATTTGAATAACTTTTCAAATAATGAACAATAATTAAAATGGACCTCAAACCCCAGTAGATACTAATACTGTAGAATGGATGGAGGATGAGCTTCAGTAGAAGAGTCTAAATGTAGAGGTGTGAGGAGTGTCTATCAGCGGTAGATAGGGAGAGAATCTTTCCTCTTCTTCAAATGGACTTTGACAGCCAAAGGTCCTCAATCTGCCCTCATGTGTTGCTCACATCTCCTAATTTGGTCCTAGAGGCGTCTTTATAAAGACCTGCCTGGTGCGAGCATCCGGCATCTCCGCTTCAGAGGCACAAAGACTTGTTCCTTCCTCATAGGATCAATCTCTCATCTGACACTCCGCCATGGGTGACGCTCTGATGGCCGAGTTTGGGAAGGCCGCTCCTTTCCTGAGAAAGTCTGACAAGGAGCGCCTAGAAGCGCAGACCCGAGCCTTCGACATCAAGACCCAATGCTTCGTGGTGGACGACAAGGTAGAATACATGAAGGGACAGATTCAGAGCAAAGATGGTGGGATGGTGACGGTCAGTAAGGAGGATGGAACAACAGCGACCGTGAAGGAGGTGGACGTCCACCCCCAGAACCCGCCCAAGTTTGATAAAATTGAAGACATGGCGATGTTCACCTTCCTTCATGAACCTGCTGTGCTGTTCAACCTTAAGGAGCGCTACGCCGCCTGGATGATCTACACCTACTCTGGGCTTTTCTGCGTCACCGTCAACCCTTACAAGATGCTCCCCGTCTACGATGCAGAGGTGGTGGCAGCATACAGGGGGAAGAAAAGGACCGAGGCTCCCCCTCACATCTTCTCCATCTCCGACAATGCCTACCAGTACATGTTGACCGACCGGGAGAACCAGTCTGTCCTCATCACCGGAGAATCCGGAGCTGGGAAAACTGTGAACACCAAGAGAGTCATCCAGTACTTTGCCAGCATCGCTGCAGTCGGCGGGGGAAAACGCGACACTAGCAAAGGGACGCTGGAGGACCAGATTATCCAGGCCAACCCGGCACTGGAGGCCTTTGGAAATGCCAAAACCCTGAGGAATGACAACTCATCTCGTTTTGGGAAATTCATCCGAATTCATTTTGGTACAAGCGGGAAGCTGTCATCTGCCGATATTGAGACTTACCTGCTGGAAAAGTCCCGGTGCACCTTTCAGCTCAAGGCTGAGAGGAACTACCACATCTTCTACCAGATCCTGTCCAATCAGAAGCCAGAGCTGCTGGACATGCTACTGATTACCAACAACCCTTACGACTACTCCTACATCTCCCAGGGAGAGGTGACAGTGGCCTCCATCAATGACTCGGAGGAGCTGCTAGCCACCGACAGCGCCTTTGACGTGCTGGGCTTCACTCCGGAGGAGAAGATGGGCGTCTATAAACTCACTGGGGCTATCATGCACTACGGCAACATGAGGTTCAAACAAAAGCAGCGCGAGGAGCAGGCTGAGCCGGACGGGACGGAGGCTGCTGATAAAACAGCCTACCTGATGGGGCTGAACTCTGCCGACCTCATCAAGGGGTTGTGTCATCCCAGGGTGAAGGTTGGGAATGAATACGTAACCAAAGGTCAAAGTGTGGACCAAGTCTACTACTCCCTCGGTGCCCTTGCTAAGTCGGTCTATGAAAAGATGTTCAACTGGATGGTGGTGAGGATCAACCACTCGCTGGACACCAAGCAGCATCGTCAGTACTTTATAGGAGTACTGGATATTGCTGGGTTCGAGATCTTTGACTACAACACTTTCGAGCAACTGTGCATCAACTACACTAACGAGAAACTGCAACAGTTTTTCAACCATCACATGTTTGTTCTGGAGCAAGAAGAGTACAAGAAAGAAGGCATTGACTGGGAGTTCATTGACTTTGGGATGGATCTACAAGCGTGCATTGACCTCATTGACAAGCCGCTGGGAATCATGTCAATTCTGGAGGAGGAATGCATGTTTCCCAAAGCCAGTGATCAGACTTTCAAGTCCAAGCTGTACGACAATCATCTGGGAAAGAACAAGATGTTTGAGAAGCCTAGGGCTGCGAAGGGGAAAGCAGAGGCCCATTTTGCCCTGGTTCACTACGCTGGCACGGTGGATTACAACATCACCAATTGGTTGGTCAAAAACAAAGATCCCCTGAATGAAACTGTGGTCGGCCTTTACCAGAAATCCTCTCTGAAGCTGCTCAGTGTGCTGTTTTCCAGCTATTCAGGAACTGACAGCGACAAGGCAAGCGGCAAAGGAGCCAAAAAGAAAGGTTCCTCATTCCAGACTGTGTCAGCGCTTCACAGGGAAAACCTGAACAAGCTGATGAACAACCTGAAGACCACACACCCACACTTTGTCCGCTGTCTTATTCCCAATGAGAAAAAAATTCCGGGGGTGATGGATAACTGCCTGGTGATGCACCAGCTGCGCTGCAATGGCGTCTTGGAAGGCATCAGGATCTGCAGGAAGGGTTTCCCCAACAGGGTGCTCTATGGCGACTTCAAACAGCGATACAGGATCCTGAATGCCTCTGCCATCCCTGAGGGCCAGTTCATTGATTGCAAGAAGAGCGCAGAGAAGCTGCTGGGATCCCTAGACATCGACCACACTCAGTATCGCTTCGGTCACACCAAGGTCTTCTTTAAAGCCGGCCTGCTGGGCACTCTGGAGGAGATGCGTGATGAGCAACTCTCCCGAATTATCACCAGGATTCAGGCCAATGCCCGGGCAATCCTCATGAGGGAAGAATTTGCAAAGCTAATGGAACGCAGAGATGCCCTGATGGTAATTCAGTGGAATCTTCGCTCCTTTCTGGGTGTAAAAAACTGGCCCTGGATGAAACTATTCTTCAAGATCAAACCACTGCTGAAGAGTGCCGAGTCTGAGAAGGAGATGGCCAACATGAAGGATGAGTTCAGCAAGTTGAAAGAAGCTCTGGAGAAATCAGAAACAAGACGTAAGGAACTTGAGGAGAAAATAGTGACTCTTCTTCAAGAGAAGAATGATCTGACTCTACATATTCAGTCTGAACAAGATACACTGACGGATGCTGAAGAACGCTGCGAACAGCTTATCAAGAGCAAAATTCAACTGGATGCAAAACTGAAAGAGATGATCGAGAGGCTGGAAGATGAAGAGGAACTGAATGCAGATCTCACAGCAAAGAAACGGAAGCTTGAAGATGAATCCTCCGAGCTGAAAAAGGACATAGATGATCTGGAGCTGACTTTGGCAAAAGTGGAGAAAGAGAAACACGCCATAGAGAATAAAGTGAAAAACCTGATGGAAGAGATGGCTTCCCAGGACGAAAACATCATGAAGCTAACAAAAGAGAAGAAGGCGCTGCAAGAGGCTCACCAGCAGACACTTGATGACCTTCAAAGTGAAGAAGACAAAGCCAATAGTTTAACCAAAGCCAAAGTTAAGTTGGAGCAGCAGGTGGACGATCAGGAGGCCTCTTTGGAGCAAGAGAAGAAACTCAGGATGGAACTTGAACGCTCAAAGAGGAAGTTTGAAGGAGACCTAAAACTGACTCAAGAGAGCTTGATGGACTTAGAAAACGACAAGCTGCAGCTGGAGGAAAAACTAAAAAAAAAAGACTTTGAGATGGTCCAGATAACTTCAAGACTAGATGACGAGCAGGTTGCTTCAGTTCAGCTCCAGAAGAAGCTGAAGGAAAACCAGGCGAGAATTGAGGAGCTGGAAGAGGAGCTAGATGCTGAGCGAGCAGCCCGTGCCAAAGTCGAGAAGCAGCGGTCTGATCTTTCCCGTGAGCTGGAGGACATCAGCGAGCGCCTGGAGGAGGCAGGCGGAGCAACGTCGGCGCAGGTGGAGATGAACAAAAAGAGAGATGCTGAGTTCCAGAAGCTGCGTAGGGATCTGGAGGAATCCACGCTCCAACACGAGGCCACTGCGGCCTCCCTGAGGAAGAAGCACGCCGACAGCGTGGCCGAGCTAGGGGAGCAGATCGACAACCTGCAGCGAGTGAAGCAGAAGCTGGAGAAGGAGAAGAGTGAGTTGAAGCTGGAGATAGATGACTTGTCTTCCAACATGGAGAGCGTGGTGAAAGCTAAGTCCAACATTGAGAAGATGTGCCGAACTATGGAGGACAACATGAATGAGTACAAGAGCAAATGTGAAGAGTGTCAGCGGGCCGTCAACGACCTGACGACCCAAAGAGCCAAGCTGCTTACTGAGAACAGAGAGTTTGGCCGTCAGTTGGAGGAAAAGGAGAGTCTGATTTCACAGCTGACCAGAGGGAAGAGCTCATACAACCAGCAGGTAGAAGATCTACGTAGACAGCTGGAAGAAGAAGTCAAAGCAAAAAACGCCCTCGCCCACGCGGTGCAATCTGCTCGTCACGACTGTGATCTGCTCCGAGAGCAGTTTGAAGAGGAGCAGGAAGCCAAGGCCGAGCTGCAGAGAGTTCTGTCCAAGTCCAACACAGAGGTCTCAGCATGGAGAACAAAGTATGAAACAGATGGAATCCAGCGAACAGAGGAACTGGAGGAGGCAAAGAAGAAGCTGGTTCAAAGACTGCAGGAGGCAGAGGAGGCCATCGAGGCTGTGAACGCAAAGTGTTCGTCCCTCGAGAAGACCAAGCACCGCCTACAAAATGAAATCGAAGACCTGATGCTGGACCTAGAGAAATCCAATGCTGCGTCTGCAGTCCTGGACAAGAAACAAAGAGCCTTTGACAAAGTCATGGCAGAGTGGAAGCAAAAGTTTGAGGAGTCTCAGTGCGAACTGGAGGCATCTCAGAAGGAGTCTCGGTCTCTGAGCACCGAACTCTTCAAACTGAGGAATGCCTACGAGGAGTCTCTGGATCAACTAGAGACAATAAAGAGGGAGAACAAGAACCTCCAGGAGGAGATTTCGGACCTCTCCGAGCAGTTGGGGGAGGGCGGCAAGAGTGCTCATGAACTGGAGAAGATTCGAAAGCAGCTAGAGCAGGAAAAGGCAGAGCTCCAGTCAGCTCTCGAGGAGGCGGAAGCTTCTTTGGAGCATGAAGAGAGCAAGATCCTCCGAGCCCAGCTGGAGTTTAACCAGGTTAAGGCCGACATGGACCGTAAGGTGGCTGAGAGAGATGAAGAAATGGAGCAGGCCAAGAGAAACTACCAACGGACTCTGGAGTCGCTTCAGTCCTCTCTGGAGTCGGAAACAAGGAGCCGCAATGAGGCCCTAAGGGTCAAGAAGAAGATGGAGGGCGATCTCAACGAAATGGAGATCCAGCTCAGCCAAGCCAACAGGCAGGCGGCCGACGCCTCGAAACAGTTGAAGAGCCTTCAGGCCTTCCTGAAAGACTCTCAGCTGCAGCTGGACGACGTGCAGCACGTGAACGACGACCTGAAGGAGAATATTGCTCTTCTGGAACGCAGGAACAACCTGATCCAGGCTGAGCTCGAGGACCTGAGGGCCGCCCTTGAGCAAACGGAAAGAAGTCGCAAGCTGGCCGAACAGGAGCTAACCGACGCTGCAGAGCGCATGCAGCTGCTCCACTCCCAGAACACCAGCCTTATCAACCAGAAGAAGAAGCATGAGGCGGACCTCTCACACATGCAGGGTGAGATGGAGGATGCCTTGCAGGAGAACCGCAACGCTGAGGAGAAGGCCAAGAAGGCCATCACAGATGCGGCCATGATGGCGGAGGAGCTAAAGAAAGAGCAGGACACAAGCTCCCATCTGGAGCGCATGAAAAAGAACATGGAGCAGACCATCAAAGACTTGCAGCACCGTCTGGACGAGGCCGAGCAGATCGCCATGAAGGGTGGCAAGAAGCAGCTCCAGAAACTGGAGGCTCGCATCAAGGAGCTAGAGAACGAGCTGGAGGCGGAGCAGAGGATGGGAACCGAGTCCACCAAGGGGGTTCGCAAATACGAGCGGCGCCTTAAGGAGCTCACTTACCAGACCGAGGAAGACCGCAAAAATGTGGCCCGCCTCCAGGACCTGGTGGACAAGCTGCAGCTGAAGGTTAAGTCCTACAAACACGCGGCTGAGGAGGCGGAGGAGGGAGCAAACGCCAACATGGCCAAAGTACGCAAGCTGCAGCACGAGCTGGAGGAGGCTGAGGAGAGGGCCGACATTGCAGAGTCGCAGGTCAATAAGCTGAGGGCCAGGACCAGAGACGGGTCCTCCAAGAAGAGCCTGGACGACTAAGGAGTTCCCAGAAGGCGGTTACAGGTGAGGACTCCAGATGTGCTTCATGGCTTCTCTCAGCTGCCTTTTCAGGTCTTTACAGCTTGATTGGTCAGAGATGATCAGGTGTCGTCTCTCAGATGTCATGTGGTGAAAGCTCTGGTACTAAGGTGACCTTGAGTTCAGATGTTAGATGTTTGAGGATGTTGTGAATCCAAATGTTAATTAAGATCTTTCATGGTCGGTGAATCTGCTTTGATGACATGACATGTAATGCTTTGATTGACAGGAGTTCCTGCACCATGTGACCGGAGTTATTGAAGAGGACCCAGAGACAACACAAGTTTATACAAGGAATACTCTTTATTCTTTATTATCCTTTAGAGAATAGTTAGTGAACTTCACTTTCTGAATTTGTGATTCTACTTTTAGAAACAATCAGTTTAACTCTGATTATTAATGAGGTTCAGAAACTTGAAAGAGTAAGTTAAGTTATGAAACATCAAACACACTAGTGGTCCTTCAGATCTTCATTAACTGGATCAACAGATTGATTAATTGATTGATGTTAGTAAGGGTATGTATAAGAAACTTTATTAAAAGGATCTATGACAGTAAACCATCTTTTGAAGAACTCAGTGTGTCATTCTGTCGTTTACAAATAAACGTCATTCTGCAGGAAATTCAGTTTGTATTGATTCTTAACGCAGTAAAAGTTAAGCATCGTCTCCCCCGAAACGAGGTCAGGTTTTAGGAAAACAAAAAGCACTAAGCTGAGAACAGTTTGTAACATACCGTTTGTTTTAAAAATCGATGATAGTTATTTATTACATTTAATAATCCTGAATAAGTGGATGAAAGAAATGTATGACCATCACATAAACACATCCATAAGAAGGTTGACATTACAAACATTCAGGATTGTATTCAAAAGGGTGAAAATAAAACAGCATCAAATAGCCTTATCGTAATCAAACGTCAAGCTTTTATTCTGAAGAGGTGATTTGGGAGCTTCCGGTCCGTATTGAACTCGGTGGACTTCACTCTGCAGGTCTATAAACCGCTGATCAGATGACTCCAGGTGACGGGCACCTGGGGGAGGACTCGTTCCAGGGTCCGGCTCACCTGGACCCCGGGTCCGGCTCAGCGGCCGCTTTACACTGGGAAGCGGAAACGAGGTTGTGTGACCGGAAGTGGGTCCGACCGGTCACCAGACCATAGATATATATAAACATAGATATAAATGCCAAACGTCTCGTCCTCACGTGGCGGCCATATTGGTACAGTCAGCTCGCTCAACATTGTGTTGGTACTTTAAATAATAACTTTTTTCAGGACATTTTCAACCGATTTTCAAACCGTTTGGTTTGTTACAAACGTCAGAGACTGGTGACCCTTTCAAAATAAAATGTGACATCTAATTGTAACCTGAGGTGTCTTCTGGCTGAAATGATGAACTGGTCTAACTACGACCAGAACCAGGTTTCCCCATTATCCATATTATGGACTTATGTCCCATTTGGAACCCGGACCACCTCGACAGGGACACAAGAACTCCAACTTACTACCTTTTCCACTCCACTGTACATACTTTTATATCACTAAATATACTCACATAAAGATGCTCTGGAGTCGGCCCCCCTTTCCAGAACCAGTGACGCTTGAGGGACAATTGGCTGAAAAGCCCTCGTACACGGCGCTCACCTCGATCTGTGGCTCACGGTTTGTTGGAGAGAAACAATAAGAATTTCACTCGATCCATCAAGTCGATGCCAGCGATTCGGTTTCTTTGTTCGCTTCGATGAAAGAAGTTTTAGAACCTGTAACGTGTTTCAACCCATAAGTGAACATTGGAGCAGACGATACCATTTTGAACGGTGTGAAGCGTTCATATGTTCGCTGTACACAATAATCCGGATGGTTCTGGTCCGATTCCAAACCAAAAATGTGAATATTAAAATGTACGACCCGTCAAGTTTTATCTCCAAAGTAGTATGTAAATGGTAGACAACACAAACCAATACTATACACAGGACCAATAATCATAACATAATCAATAGTGATACAGAGAACTATAAAAGCGATAATGTAAATATTAATAATACCAATAGTAATATTAGGAATCAAAGATAACTTAACTCAGTTTATTTGGAGAAGTCAGAAGTTTCAGATGAAAAGAACACAAGGAACAGCTGATGAAATGATGACATCACCACAAGAGACCTTTGACCTTTCACACCTGGTCCCTGTGTGAACGGGACTGAAGGCGGAGCTTCTACCATTAAGAGGTTGGGTCTGTGTTGGGTGTGAGGGGCTAGACAAGGGTTCTAATGGTTCTGGTTCTCCTGATGCGATCCAGAGGACCAGATACGTTAAACTAGTTCCAGTTTAGTCTAAAGCTGGTTTCGTCTTCTTCAGAATCACAACGTGGATTTATTTAAGCGAACAGAAAACAGTGAACAATGAATTATAAGGCAACAGATTCAGCAGAAGAACCAGGACGGGGTTCTGGTCTCAGTCTGACCCGGACGAGGTCACCGCCCTATTGAGAAATGTGAATCCATAAAATGGGTCAAAGATAAATGATCTTTCACTTCCCAAAACATTATTAATCAGCATTAAATATTATATTCTATAATATTGCTTTATAAAAATTAAAATAATAATTGAAATGCTTTTTAGGATGTTATTAATAAATATTGTAGACCAGATGTCATCAAACATCAATATGGATCATCAATGATCAATAACTACCACACTCATCCTTCAGAACATCCTGTGTGTTGGTTTGGACTGAACCGAGCAGCGTCCATCCCCCAGCATGCATCACTGTGAAGAAGACTAGTGTTCAAACAGGAAGTGGACCCTCCTCAGGGTACTGCAAACGTTCCAGATGGTTTTCCTGAAGACGTTCACATTGAGAGGAGCAGAACCACACAGGCACAAACTCCCCTCCAGCAACAGAACCTCAGCCGTATCAGGTGACTGGTACCAGCTCGTCCAATGAGATTCGCTTCTTTGGGTTTTTGGACTTAAAGAACTGTGAAAGCAAGCATCATGTAAAGGTCCTTCTGCGTATGAAACCCAGCTTCTTCACCAACATTAAGACTATCAAACATCTGGTTCGCTGGTTTCCTTACTTCACCATGTTAGCGAGTTAGCTAGTTAGCTAGTTAGCGAGTTAGCTGCTACACGTGATGGAAATGTCTTCTGTTGTGGAAACAAACAGAAGACAGGTAGAAAGCTGCCAACAGGTCAGCTGTTGAAGGCCTGCTCACGTGATGCATATACTTTAAAAGTGCAAGTAGTCTTTTTGGTGCTCAAGTGCATTTGTTTGTCACATTTATGGCTTTTCTTCGCAGCAGGCGCAGCGAGCGGCGCTACAATCTCTTGGTGTGCTTGGAGTTATAGTGGCTCCTCATGTCTTTGCGGAGGCGGAACTTCTCTCCGCAGACGCCGCAGATGTACAAGTGGACGTCCATGTGCTTCTCCAGCTGCTCTCCGCCGGGGAAGATCTGGAAACACACCTGACAGATGGTTTCCCCGGGCGACAGGTGTGAGATCATGTGGCGCACGTGGTCGTGCTTGAGGAAGGTGCCCTGGTCGCACACCGGGCAGACGTAGCGCGCCATGCCTTTGTGCATGTCGGTGTGCAGCCGCAGCTGCCGCTCCCGCAGGAACTGCTTCCCGCAGGTCTGGCAGGTGAACTGCTTCTCCTTGGTGTGGACCGTGTAGTGCTCCCGCAGGTGGCAGCGCTGGTAGAAGCCTTTGCCGCAGATGCCGCAGAAGTGCTTGCGCCGGTGGTCCAGTTCGCCGGCCTCCTCCAGCAGCGCCGGGCGGAAAAGCTCCTGGTCGTGGCAGGACAGCGCGTGCTCCAGCACCGAGCTCTCGCTCTGGAACAGCGCGGCGCAGTGAGGGCAGGCCAGGTCCGAGGCCTCCATCAGCGCCTCCTCCATCTCCTGAGGCTCCTCCAGCAGCGACGCCTCGTCCTCCCCGTGGGAGTCCGACTCGCCGCCCTGGGACTCGCCGCAGCGCTCTGCGTGCTCCTGCAGCTGCCGGCCTTTGATCAGCACCTGGCCGCACCTGCCACAGGCGCAGATGTGGCCCATGTGGTTGGACAGGTAGTGGGCCGACTTGTCTTCCTCCGTCAGCGGAGCGCCGCACAGTTCACAGGGGGCGGAGTCGGCCTCCTGCTGCTCCTCTTTGACCTTACGGAGCTTCGCAGGAATACCTTCATCCTCACCGCTGTTCTCCAGACCCGAGACGCCGGGTTCCGGCTCGCGGTCCGATCCGGTTCTCGGCAGGTCTTTAGACGTGGTGTGGCGGAGGCGGTCTCCGACCCGAACTGCTTCCATCTGGGAGAATGTGCTTCCCTCTGGTTCCGTCTTGATGAAGACACCCCGGGTCGACCCGGCGCCAAGATCGGACTGGGCCTTTGCGTCGGGCCAGTCGTCCTCGCCTTTACAGGTGAACCGAAGCTCCTCGGCGCTCTCGGAGGCGGAGCTCTCGGCTTTGCTGGACTCGTCCCCATCGGCGCCGCCCCTCGGCTGATGGAAGGCCTTCCGGTTGGTGCACGTCAGGATGTGTTCGATCAAAAGCTTCTCGCAGCTGAAGACAAACCCGCAGTCGTCGCAGGTGTAGGTGCGACCAAACCGGGGCCGGTCTTTGAGGGCCGAGCTCCTGGCGCCGGGCCTCTTCCTCAGGTCGCAGGGCTGGTCAGCCGGCCCGTCCACCGCAGGTGGTGCACCTACAAAAGGAGTCGACACCACCTCCTCCGCCGCCGCTCTGCTGACGGTGACAGGACGGCCATCAATGCTGCCGGCTGCTTTTGGTAGAAGCTCCGCCTCCGGGGCGGGGGGGCTCTGCAGCTCGTACATGCGGACGCCGAACATCATCTTGCCGGCGGCCGGGCAGGCTGAAGAGGAGGTGGAGGAGGACGGGGCCAGGGTGGAGCTCCGGATGTCCCGGAGGTCCTCGAGCGAATCGGGGATGTAATACATCTGCAGGTAGGCCATGGAGGCCTTCAGCTCCTCGAACTCGTAGCTGCCCACCACGATGCGACCCAGGTACATGAGCTGGAGGATGAGGTCAAAGCACTCGGCGCTGATCCGCATGTTGCTGAGGTCCAGGCGGCCCGCGCCCTGCTGGTCACGGATGAACATCATCCTGAAGTAGGAGCTGCAGGCCGCCAGCACGGCCTTGTGGGCCCTGAAGTAGATGTCCCCGATGGCGATGAGGCAGTCGCACAGGAAGCCCCACTCGCGCTGGTTGTTGAGCTGCTGGAGGACGTGGTCGCTGTGGCTCGGCCTCGCCATCGCCCTGAAGGACACACGGCCATTACTTTCAGAAGGAAACAACATTTTCATCATTACAACATGCACTCAGGGGCCACTTTATCAGGACACCTGTTCTACGCGTTTATAACCAGCCAATCGCTGCCTTGAGGACGCAGACGTGCTGAAGGTCAAAGCATCACAAGAGGATTTAAGGGAAATAAAAATAACTTTGGTTGGTTTTGTTATTTTTCCACACAAACATTAACATGTTGTCTGTGGGGCAGAAAGCACCAACTAATCCCATCACCGAAGTAGTCGGTCTGGCCCGAGGGAGGGGGGGGGGGAGGGGGGATTTCGCTGAGCATGGCTTATATGCTGCAGCCTACCAGAGTGTTGTTCTGACCATGTCCATCCCTTAATGACCACAGTGTACCATCTTCTGCAGGATGATCATCTCAAACATGAGGAGGAGTTCACTGTATGGCCTCTAAGTCACAACATCTCAACCCAGTAGAGCTCCTTTGGGATGTGGTGGGACGGAGATCTGCATCACAGATGTGCAGCCGACAAACCTGCAGCAGCTGGGTGATGCTGTCACGTCAATATGGACCAAAACCTCTGAGGAATGTTTCCAACACCTTGTAGAACACCAGGAATTAAGAAGAAAAGGGGTCCAACCTTCTACTAGCAAGGTGGACCTGATCCAGTGGCCGGTGGGTGTACTTTGTAGTACTTAATACTGTGTACACACAAAATATACACGCAGCATATACTGTGTACACACACAGTATAAGGCAGAGAGAGAAGGGAGAGGCCGGCCGCACTCACGAGGTAAAATGGAGATTATAGGAGGTTAGCTACGTTAAGCTAAGAGCAGCTACCATCGACACAACCGGAAGTTGTGACGACTTACGCTCCAGAATAAAAATAATAAAACTCGACACGGTGTAAAACAGACAAAATAACAAAATGATTCATTCATTCTTTTTTTAATGATTGATTATTATTACAGTAACGTGGCATTAACGACGATTTTAATATGTTCTAGAGGGATTTAATAGTTACTATCTTTACTCGTTCTTTATTGTGAAAAACTAGACCGGATGTGACACATGCACATCCCATTCACTTGACGCTGCAACAGTGATATCTCTCCCGCAAACAGTCCCGCCACCCCCGCACAATCTCCCGCACACCAGCAGGCCGCGAGGACTTTCTTCATAGTTCACCCCGCCAGGCGGCTCTGAGAGCCGGGCAGGGTCCCGACCACTCACCGTGGGTACCGGAGGAGCGGTAGTGTTTGTGGAGGATTCCTCTCCGGAGACGCGTTGTGTTCGGGCGGACAAGAGGCTTCTTCTTCTTCTTCTTTCTTCTCTTCTTCTTCTTCTGCTGCTGCTGATGTTTCTTCTTCTCCTCTCGCAGGATGAGAGAACTTCCGCACTTTGCCGCTCCGTCAGTGCGCGGGGCCCAAGAAGACAAAATAAAAGACTTCCGGTCAGAATGTCAGCCTTCAGAATAGATGTACATTTATTAATCAACTCCTTGTGTTATATAAAAACGAAGAGGTGTCACTCTGATTCACTTCACTGAACCATTTTGTGTTTCTTGTTGTTCCTTTAATTTTATTTTGTATATCCCAAAATCACATAGAGGGCTTTACAGTCTGTACACATGCCACATCCCATGTCGCAAAACCCTCACGTCTCCAATAACTCCCCCAAAAATGAAATAACTCTTAAACGAGGAGAAGAAAGGCACAAACCTTAGTGAGAAGGGCTGAAGAGGGACCCCCCCCCCCCCCCCTCCTGGGATGGACAGACAATAATGAATGTGTAGAGATAAAATATTCACATCCGATGACAGAAAGGATTCAATAATTCTGCAGTGGAACCTCCATCAGATAGAACCTCCATCAGATAGAACCTCCATCAGATAGAACCTCCATCAGATGTAACCTCCATCAGATAGAACCTCCATCAGATAGAACCTCCATCAGATAGAACCTCCATCAGATGTAACCTCCATCAGATAGAACCTCCATCAGATGTAACCTCCATCAGATAGAACCTCCATCAGATAGAACCTCCATCAGATGTAACCTCCATCAGATAGAACCTCCATCAGATAGAACCTCCATCAGATAGAACCTCCATCAGATGTAACCTCCATCAGATAGAACCTCCATCAGATAGAACCTCCATCAGATGTAACCTCCATCAGATAGAACCTCCATCAGATCCACAGAAGCCTGCAGGAAGGCGAAGCACATACTTCAAAGAAGCATAGTGGGTCATTATTATTATTGATCATGATGACAGTAATAGTAATATGATTCATGTTATTATTATTATTATTCCTTTAACATATTTTTTTCAATATTCAAGATATTTTGGTACATTTCTATATTACGTTGTATCTATTTTAAATCATAATACTGTTGTTTATATTTCTTATATAATAATATGTTTCACAGTAGATTACCTATTTAGACGTGATATATTTTATTACATGATAGTATTTTTATAAGATTATAATGTTTATTTTCCGTTATACTACTTCTCTTTGATATTAGCATGTTTTATCAACTAATGTGTAAAATACAGTATATTATATATGTGTAGTAATACCATTGGCTCCGTTTTTCAATAACAAACTAAATATTTAACGGTTCTGAACATGTGTTTCTTTAAATTTCCCTCCCATCATGCAATGGGGCAGCCGTGTTTGATCACCTCATGTCATTTAATCGATCAAGTAAAACAAGCTCATTTTATTATTTATTTAAATCTACCCGGTTTCTTTCGGATGATCGATTAGGTATGGATAGGTGACATCAACGGGTCATGTGACCAGCCCCTATGACCTTACTCTCGCGAGACTTGACGCGTCTTTCTGCGAGATCATCTCACCAAGAAATCGGATCCAGAACCAGAAGACAATCTGCACATTTCTGCGGTAAGAGGCCGATCGAGCGCCGCGGGGCGCGGTACGCGTGCACGCGCAAACATCAGAGTTTGTGTACGGGCTGCGTGGCCATGTGCACGCGACTGTGATGCGTTTGAGGTACCGAGGACATGCGTGCTGCTGAATTTGAATGAGACGCAGGAGGATGGAGGAGGCTGCAGCCCCACACGACGTGCACGCGCCGTGTTGTTTGGTCGCGCGTGTGTCCTGTTTCCGGTCATTTTGGATCTGTGGCTCAATCCCAATCTCCCCGCTAACCTCTAACCCCTAACCCCTGACCCCTCTGACGTCACGTGGTCAGTGGTGGAGTGTGTGAGGGCTTTAAATGGAGTAAATATGAAGGACAACATTTGCAGCATTTTATATTTCATGAATAGATGAATAAATATCATTTTAAAGCACAAATGTCACTGTTCTTTAAGGTTTATAAAGGGCTCCAATGTCCGAGAGCCTCAATCATTCGACCATGTGACGAAGGGACAGAACCAAACCTCACAGAGTCAGACGGTGTGTGTGTGTGTGTGTGTGTGTGTGTGTGTGTGTGTGTGTGTGAGGGTGCAGGTTGGCCTGTGTGTGAGTATATGTGTGTGTGTGTGTGCTCTTCACTGAGGTCAAAGGGCAGAGGGGCAGACTGATGTCACAAGCACGGTGACCTGCTGTCACAGAGAAGGATGAATATTATTGACATATTATTATTATTATTATTTTGCTGGTACAATTCAACATTGTTGTCCTCTACCGTCCACCAGGCTCTTTGGGTCATTTCCTGGAAGAACTGGACGTCCTTCTGTCCAACTTCCCTGAAAATGGCCCCAACTCATCCTGCTAGGAGCCTTCAACATCCCGACAGAGAAGTCATCTGAGCTCTTACTCCTCTTCTACCACGAACATCACGTCTCTGATCACTTCTTCATCTCCTACTCTCTCTGACTCCGTCAACTGACTCTGTCCCTCATCACGACATTCCCTCCTCTGGTCTCCTCTGTTCTATCAGATCTCCTCTCAACTGACTCCTTCTCACTCTTACACCCCAACGTCGCTGCAGAAACTCTCCTCCCTGTCCTCCTCTCTCTCCTCTCTGTCCTCCTCTCTCTCCTCTCTGTCCTCCTCTCTCTCCTCTGTGTCCTCCTCTCTCTCCTCTCTGTCCTCCTCTCCCTCTCCTCCCTGTCCTCCTCTCTGTCCTCTCTGTCCTCTTAAGACTCGACAGACCGGCAGATCCTTCAATCTATTTCGATGTTTCTATCTCTCCCAAAAGCTACGGATCTAGAATTGAATCCTCATTTTCTCCAACCTGTATAAACCTGTGTGGGCGGATCAGTATGTATTAATCCTAATGAGACGTTTCATCAATTATAGCAGTGGAACATCCAGAAGTTTCTTATGCACCAAATGAACTTTAGGAAAAACACGGCATTCAACGTCTTTCCTAATGTTCTACGCCTCAAACATGTACAGTCTATGGGACAGTATGTGGGACAGTCTATGAGACAGTGTGGGACAGTCTATGGGACAGTATGTGGGACAGTCTATGAGACAGTGTGGGACAGTCTATGGGACAGTATGTGGGACAGTCTATGAGACAGTGTGGGACAGTCTATGGGATAGTATATGTGGGACAGTGTATGAGACAGTGTGGGACAGTCTATGGGATAGTATATGTGGGACAGTGTATGAGACAGTGTGGGACAGTCTATGGGATAGTATATGTGGGACAGTGTATGAGACAGTGTGGGACAGTCTATGGGACAGTATGTGGGACAGTCTATGAGACAGTATGTGGGACAGTCTATGGGACAGTATGTGGGACAGTCTATGAGACAGTGTGGGACAGTCTATGGGACAGTATGTGGGACAGTCTATGAGACAGTGTGGGAAAGTCTATGGGACAGTATGTGGGACAGTCTATGAGACAGTGTGGGACAGTCTATGGGACAGTATGTGGGACAGTCTATGAGACAGTGTGGGACAGTCTATGGGACAGTATGTGGGACAGTCTATGAGACAGTGTGGGACAGTCTATGGGACAGTATGTGGGACAGTCTATGAGACAGTGTGGGACAGTCTATGGGACAGTATGTGGGACAGTCTATGAGACAGTGTGGGACAGTCTATGGGATAGTATATGTGGGACAGTGTATGAGACAGTGTGGGACAGTCTATGGGATAGTATATGTGGGACAGTGTATGAGACAGTGTGGGACATTCTATGGGACAGTATGTGGGACAGTCTATGAGACAGTATGTGGGACAGTCTATGGGACAGTATGTGGGACAGTCTATGGGACAGTCTATGGGACAGTCTATGGGACAGTATGTGAGACAGTCTATGGGACAGTCTATGGGACAGTATGTGGGACAGTCTATGGGACAGTATGTGGGACAGTATGTGAGACAGTCTATGGGACAGTCTATGGGACAGTATGTGAGACAGTCTATGGGACAGTCTATGGGACAGTATGTGAGACAGTCTATGGGACAGTCTATGGGACAGTATGTGGGACAGTCTATGGGACAGTATGTGGGACAGTATGTGGGACAGTCTATGGGACAGTATGTGGGACAGTATGTGGGACAGTCTATGTTATGTGGTCTTCTCCATCTACGGCTCCAGAAGGTCTTCTGGTAAATGAATGATTGTCTTCAGCATCGATAGCGCTCATACAGGGCGTCATCGTGATGTCATAACGGGTCTTTGTGATCTCGGAGATCTCTTTTTATAAAACGTTTATCTAACTGGTGTCGCTCCTTCATCAATGAGGAGGAGAGCTGCCTTTTTTCTGGGGACTGGTGAACTAACCCTGCTGGCTCAAATGAACCTGCGCCGGAGCAGGTTCAAGTTCTTCGATGTAAATTGCTAAAAATGCAGCCTTCTTCTGATCGGGGTAACTGGAGCAGGGCTGCAGTCTGCTTTGTGCTTTAGTTTGTCTTGTTGTCTTGTTTTAGTTTTCTGTGTATCTGTGATTATTCACATCCTTGATTCTCTGACTATTCTGATCCACTTGTGTATGAAGTAACCATGACAACAGGTGTGTGTCTGTGTTGCAGTGGGTCATGGAGTCATCCTCTCACAGCCTCTTCCTGCTGCAGCAGCTTAATGTCCAGAGAGAGTTTGGGTTCCTGTGCGACTGCACCGTCGCCATTGGCAACGTCTACTTCAAAGCTCACCGGGCCGTGCTGGCAGCGTTCTCCAACTACTTCAAGATGATCTTCATCCACCAGACCAGGTCTCTGTAGCCCTAGACCAAAGCTGTGTCTTAGTTCAGGGACTTGCATCCTTGGAGGATCCAGCCTTCTGGTCTACCTGGGCTGGGTCCAACAACCGCATAGGCTGAACTGAGCGGCCTCTGACACGGGGGTCTTGCCTGGGGGGGGGGACTTTCTGCTTGGCAGAAGCATTTATTTTTACACTTCATCGCATAGCGGGCGGAGCTACTTGTGTTACATGTATTGATATTGAATCGTGGTTATAACTTTATAACAACAATGAATAACCCACAACAAACACTCTTTAACAGGGTGAAACACCACAACAGGGTCCCTCTAAGCTCCGGGCAGGTGAGGAGGGTCCTACTAACAGTAGACCTGGTGAGGAGGGTCCTACTAACAGTAGACCAGGTGAGGAGGGTCCTACTAACAGTAGACCTGGTGAGGAGGGTACCTTTAAAAGTAGACCAGGTGAGGAGGGTCCTACTAACAGTAGACTAGGTGAGGAGGGTCCTACTAACAGTAGACTAGGTGAGGAGGGTCCTACTAACAGTAGACCTGGTGGGCAGGGTCCTACTAACAGTAGACCAGGTGGGCAGGGTCCCTTTAACAGTAGACCAGGTTGGAGGGTCCCTCTGACCATAGACCAGGTCCCATGGACCCTATGCTGACCCTCTTGCTCTTGTCCTCAGTGAGTGCATAAAGATCCAGCCCGCCGACATTCAGCCAGACGTGTTCAGCTACCTGCTGCACATCATGTACACCGGGCGCTGCCCCAAGCAGCCGGTGGACCCGAGCCGGCTGCAGGACGGCATCAAGTTCCTTCACGCCTACCAATTGTGCCGGAAACACGCCGAGGGCGCCGCAGACTCCGCCGTGGACGACGACATGGTCCGCATGTCCAACCTGTACGGGATCCAAATCTCATCTCAGCTTGCCAACAAAGAAGCGGGCGGAGCCTCTGAGACCACCTCCGCGCCTCCCGAGGGCCGGAGCGGGGGCTCCCACCCCCAGCTGGCCCTCGCCGCCGGACTGGAGGGGGTCTCGTCTGCAACGCACAACGTGTGCTCCGTGGCGTCCGGGGAGGACTCAAACATCACCGCCTGCATCAAGAAGGAGCGGGTGGAGGAGGAAGAGGAGGAGGAGGACGGCGAGGAGGCGCCCGGGGGGGGGTCTCTGGGTAGCAGCCCCACGCAGGATCTCCTCTTCAAAGACCGAGCCCTGCTCCTGCTGTGCCCCCGCTGTGGGGAGCGCTGCTCCTCTCCCGAGGACCTGAGGGATCACCTTTTCAGCCACGCCCTGGACCCGGGGTCACAGGGCGGCGAGCCGGATACTGGCGGGGAGGAAGGTCCAAAAGAGGTCCGCGAGCCACTAGACGCCGGCTGCCTGGAGGAGGCGCTGAGGCAGAGCCAGGCGTTGGCCAACGAGCTGGCGGCGGAGCTAAGGAGGAGCCGGGGCGGAGGAGGTGGGGCCATCAGCCCCCCCCTCGCCGTTCCCCACTCCCGCAGGCGTAAGATCGCCTGCGCCGTGTGCAGCCTGCGCTTCTCCCACAAGAGCCAACTGCAGGAGCACATGTACGCCCACACCGGCAGGCCGGCCCGCTACCACCGCTACAACCGCCTCTGCAGCCAGCTCTTCCAGGCCTCCGCCCACTTCTGCGAGGGCAGGACCGAGCCCGGGGGCGGAGCCTCATCCGGCGGCGGCGCCCCACTCCCCGAGGAGGTCAACAGGGACCATCAGGACAACGGCAGCTCCTGCTACTCGCTGGACTCCGAGGTCTCCCAGGAGAGCGTGGACGGCGTGCCGGTGGAGTGATGTCATCGGCCTGCTGGTACCTGCGCTGGGATCAGAAACTCAATCTACAATATTCATAGGAAAGCAACTCTGTGGCTTCTTGGGACTATTTGTGTTTTCCTACGATTCATCACTTTGGGCTTTTTTGTGATCAAACAGATGATCAATAACAACAACTCGTCCCACGTCATAGGTTTGTAGAAACTTGATTTTCCACATTCACCAACGGACAGTGAACGCCTCACTTTAAGTTCAAAAGCTCCGCTAATGTGATGATTAGTTGGGTGTGAAGACGTTTTAATGTGAAAAGACGCAGCAGTGCCTTCCTGAAGTTGTATGTGTTGTTTCCATGACAATCTGAAGAGTAAAATATCAATATTATTGATCAGTGCTTCATTATTCTTATCAGAACGTTCATTAAGGGGTAATGTTTAAAGTGAACAATAAAACAGGTGCTGATTCCTTTATTTTGAAAAGGTGTTGAAATGATTACTTAATTTCTTAATAAATCAGTGTTCTCTTCCTTTAACGTCACACAAACAGTCTCCATTGATGAAGAGTTGAGATGTCATTGATTATTGATGAATGGATGCAAGGTTATTAATTATTGATTGTGAATGTTCGTTGTGATCTCGCTGTTAAATAAATCAGTGTTTTCTTTTATACACAAAAGTCTGTTTTTTCACCAACCAAAAGCTGGGTTAGATATACCTGAGACTTACCTATTTTATAGTTTCTTTTATTCATCATGTGTTTTTATCATTTTCACTTTTACAGTTTTTTTCATTTGCTAACAAGCAAAACTCGTCACACATTCATCGACACACGAGTGTAAACAGACCGAACTGTGGATAATATTTCATTCCTTTCAGACAGAATCCATTCAATCACCACATTTTTCATACTCCACAAACAGCAAAACACAGCGTATTTGCAGGATATTTTTCATATGCTGACACACTGCTTTCAAACCTGATAAAACCACATTCAAATCAGAATGATGACACATTTCAAACATTTCTGGAGTAATTATTTTGAAATATAGAAAATCAAAGAATTATCAGTCCAAGCTCAGTAGTTGTACCAATAGTACATATTTTATTCTGGTGCTGGCGAGATGATCCATGTAACAGTACAATAGTCTACATTTTGAAACCTTACAATACAGTAATTGTTGTCTTTTACTGTAGAATCCAACGGTTTCCTCAGAGAGGCTGAAACTTTTCAAATGTGCAGGAAAACCAATAATTTGGGATTTTTTTTTTTTTTTTTTTTTTTTTTTTTTTATATTACATAAGGATGCTTTAGTACATTCAATAGATTAAAAATGGATTAATCAATAATGTTCATTCAATAAAGGTTCATAATTGATGTGATGCTCCGTGTTGCTAGTGTTCTTCAGGGTGCTGTGAGTGACACGTTGACTGAATGAGGATCCGTGGAACGAGCTCATTTTCAGACACTTCTGAAGGGTTTTGTAGGTTTGATTCACTTTTTGGGCAAAATGAATCTTGGAAATGGAGACTGTGAAGAGTTTTGAAAGTGTGGTTTCAGCATTGAACAAAGCTTCTTAGCAATTGAAAAAAACTGTAAGTTCTTCCTCTAAAGAAAGCAACTGGTAAGAAGTTAGTTTCCTGATCTTCTCTCCCTGGGAACATATCCAAATGTCTTCTGAAGCCCTTGAGGGTTCTTTCATCTACATCTCCATGGCAACAGACATAGTCAGACTATACCGGTGCAAAATAAACTTCAGTCCGAGGAGAACAGCTGGTGACGTCACACAGGAAGTGAAGGTCTGTCTTTTGCTTTAGAAGAAGAAGAAGAACGCATCCTTTAGTAATCACCATTTCACATTTAACCCTGCATCCCACTGCCGTAATGCGCCCCGAGGTGAGGGGCCCGTCAACACGGGACATGGAGCGGCAGGGTTCACACCATCAACACGCGACTCCATGTGTGTCCTTAGTGAGAAGAACATGAAGAAGACCACAGAGAAGACTGAACAGCGGTGTCTCTTTTGGCAGGCTGCATCCTTGGAGGACCCCTGGGGGGGGGGGGGGGGGGGGACCACAGAGAGCCTTTACATCTTCAGACTAAACCTCCACTAAAACTCTAACACACTGTAGACCTTAAACTGGACTCATAATGACTCTTATCTCTAAAGAGTATTTGATGAAATTGCACTTTCGCGTTTCTTGTTCTTCTGAGTTTGTTTCCTTATGGTTAAAAATTCACTTATTGTAAGTCGCTTTTCATAAAAGCCTCATTTAAATGACATGTTATGTAACTTTCTGAGAAAGACAAGAAACAAATGTATTTGAAGATATATTTATTAATATATATTCTATTCTATATAGATTCTTCAAGAAATGTTCACTTCCTTGGCTGGTCCTTCATGACGAAGTGCTGAGCGCTCTGTACTGTGTTCTGAAACAAAGGAAATATGTATATGTGTGTAAAAATACACGTGTACAAGTACACAACCATAACCCTAACCCACACACACACACACACATATATACATATATATATATATAGTGTGTCTGATGTATGTACGTATATATATTAGGCATGTCAAAATGAATACATTAAACTATAAAATGATTGTGGCCAAGATTGCTAGGCTACTTCCATCTCAACCTGCAGAGGACACCACTGTATCCCTAAAAGACAGTGGTGTGGAAACGTCCTGCTTAACGTGGGACATTTGACTCTTGAAACGCGTCAAATGATGGAGAGTTGAGAGCAAACAGGAAGAGACGTAGTTCAATATGTTCCACCTCCAACATGATGACATGGGGGCAGTCTACATAACATCTGTATTAGAAAGACTTGATGTAAACTAAAGTATAAAATAAACTACATTACCTCCATCAGCATGGCCACTGTCATAGGCCCCACCCCTCCGGGAACAGGTGTGATGAATCCCGCTCTTTGATTGGCCGAGGCGTAGTGGACGTCCCCAACTACACGTTTTCCGCTCGCCTTGGTCTCATCTGTTTGGAGAAGCAGAGCAGAGGTCAAAGGTTACGCAAAAAAAACCTCAAGGACTCTCTGACCCCTCAGGGACTCTCTGATGGTGTGTGCGTGTGTGTGTGTGTGTGTGTGTGTGAGTGACACACATGAGAGTGAAATCAATAGAGTAAGTAATCTTCAAAGCCACTTGAGTACTAGTGAGTATCACATGTAGTATGTATTTGGTGCTAGTGAGTAACGTGAGTACTAGCAAGTATCAGATGTAGTATGATATAGTACTAGTGAGTAACGTGAGTACTAGTGAGTATCAGATGTAGTATGATATAGTACTGGTGAGTACCGGTGAGTACTAGCGAGTATCAGATGTAGTATCATATAGTACTGGTGAGTACTGGTGAGTACTAGCGAGTATCAGATGTAGTATGATATAGTACTAGTGAGTAAGGTGAGTACTAGCGAGTATCAGATGCAGTATGATATAGTACTAGTGAGTAACGTGAGTACTAGCGAGTATCAGATGTAGTATGATATAGTACTAGTGAGTAAGGTGAGTACTAGCGAGTATCAGATGCAGTATGATATAGTACTAGTGAGTAACGTGAGTACTAGCGAGTATCAGATGCAGTATGATATATTACTAGTGAGTAAGGTGAGTACTAGCGAGTATCAGATGCAGTATGATATAGTACTAGTGAGTAAGGTGAGTACTAGCGAGTATCAGATGCAGTATGATATAGTACTAGTGAGTAAGGTGAGTACTAGCGAGTATCAGATGCAGTATGATATAGTACTAGTGAGTAACGTGAGTACTAGCGAGTATCAGATGCAGTATGATATAGTACTAGTGAGTAAGGTGAGTACTAGCGAGTATCAGATGCAGTATGATATAGTACTAGTGAGTAAGGTGAGTACTAGCGAGTATCAGATGCAGTATGATATAGTACTAGTGAGTAAGGTGAGTACTAGCGAGTATCAGATGCAGTATGATATAGTACTAGTGAGTAACGTGAGTACTAGCGAGTATCAGATGCAGTATGATATAGTACTAGTGAGTAACGTGAGTACTAGCGAGTATCAGATGCAGTATGATATAGTACTAGTGAGTAAGGTGAGTACTAGCGAGTATCAGATGCAGTATGATATAGTACTAGTGAGTAAGGTGAGTACCTGCTATGTGGTTGATTCCACAGTCGATGACCACCACTCCCTCCTTAAGCCACTCCCCTCTCACCATCTCTGCTCGGCCCGCCCCCACCACCAGGATATCGGCCCGGCCCACCTGCCGGACAGGAAACGCATCATCTCACACTACTATGACAGCAGTCCCATATGAAACCACCGTAGAAAGGAGAGGTCTGGTCCTAGTTCTCCTGGTCCAGGGCGATGCGTCACCTGTTCAGGGAGGTCGAGGGTCTTTGAATGACAGGTGGTCACGGTGGCGTGGTTCCACAGCAGCAGGTCGTGCATCGGGGCTCCAACAATCTTACTGCGACCAATCACAACCGCATGTTTCCCCCCCACAGACACACCTGCACAGGTACAGGAAGTAACATGAGTGAGTCTCTGATTGGTCCAGTGAAATGTGACATATTGTGATGTAAGAATAATACAAGATGTTTTATGGACTCACCTGTCTGTCTGATGAGCTCCATGCAGCCGCTGGGGGTGCAGGGGATGAAGCAGTGATCCAGATCCCCTCGAGACAACTTCCCTGCATTGATGCAGCTCAGACTGGACACATGTACACATATGCACATATATGTATGTGTATAAATGTATAGATGTGCGTATAAAGGTATATCAAGAGCGGACTGACCCGTCCACGTCTTTCTCTGGACACACAGCGTTGGTGATGAGTTCCGAGTCGATGGAGGTCACAGAGTCCAGGGGAAGCTGGACTATCAGACCATGGACCAAAGGGTTCTCATTGATGGACAGGATGTGCTGCAGGACCTGCCCGACCAAAGGGAGCCCCAGGTGAAGGTTAAAGGTGGAGTTGTACAGGTGGAGGTTCACAGGTGGAGGAGTGTCACTGACCTCTTCCTGTGTTGTGGTGTTCGGTAATCTCAGATGTTTTGCTTCGATTCCAATCTGCAGATGAGAAAAGAGTTGATTGAAAAACCGTCCTCTGTGGTGATGATGACGATGATGATGATGACAAGCCACCCATTGATGGATCAATAAAGGTGGTGGTGATCTGATTGGTCCTCACCTCAGCTGCAGCTCGTAGCTTGGAGCTGATGTAGAGGTTTGAATCGTCTCTGTCGCCCACCTGCAACACAGTCCACACCTTCATATCGCCATAGCAACACCAGCACTAAATATGAAATATCCATGAATATATATATATATATATATTCATGTAAATTAATGGTGTTATTACTTTAATGTTGCAGCTCATTTTATTTACTTAATATATTACTGGAAGTTTAATTAAAAAAATTACTTGATTAGTTTATGAATTATTCTGAGACATGCAAACAGCTCTACCCCAGTACTGCAGTACTATGTATTAGTACTATGTATTAGTAGTAGGTACTCAGGATGTACAAGATACTGATTCTCAGATCAAAACGCTGAAAGAGTTTGAATCTAAATGTAACGAGCACCATGGGAGGCCTGGGACCAGCAGGTCAAACAGTGGTGGGTCTCTGGGAGGAACTGGTTCTCAGTGGATAGAAGCTGACTGAGAGAAAGAGCAGCTGGGTCAACACAGCTGACAGAGACCAGTTCAGGGGCCAGAGTCCAGGTCCCCTGAGAGCAGCTCACTACATGCTGATTTTACACTTCTTATCTGCTCCACAAAGAGCTTCACTTAAGGCAGAAGAAGAAGAACAAACACAGATCAGCCAAATGCCTCACCTGTAAGACCACAAGACCAGGTCTGAACCCTGAGAAGTGACCCCTCATCTCCTCCACCTGTAGCTTCAGACGCTCCCTCACCAATCTGAGAACATAAACCAGGATCAGATGCCAAAAGAGACCAGGATCAGATCTAAAATAGACCAGGATCAGATCTAAAATAGACCAGGATCAGATCTAAAACAGACCAGGATCAGATCTAAAAGAGACCAGGATCAGATCTCACCTGGAGGTCTTGCTCCCGGAGACAACAGTTGCCATGTAGCACCTGATTTGTTGGCAACATGAGGACCAGAGATGGTGCGAGGTGACGGCCAATGAGAACATATCTGGGCGACAGACAGGTGAGACGTTAAATGTGGAATATTAACAGTTTAAATGACTTGTCTTCAAGCTGATGTTTAACTAAAATAAATTAGTAAAATAAAAATGTGTCTCAGTGAAACTTAAGGCTGCAGCTCACACCACTGACGACTGCAAGAAACGTTCCCATCATGCATCTGTGCAGCTGCAGACACGCATGAAGACGTGTTGAACAACGTGTGTGTTTATTTGTGGAGAGAGAGACTCACCTGAAGGAGAGAGGCCACGTCTGGCAGCCTGATGTTTGCTCCGTGCTGTGGGAGGACGTCAGGATACGGAGGCTCAGAGGGGACAAAATACTGCCACACATATACGTACATTCACACATATGTGTACTGAACACACAGTATGTGTGTCTCACCAATGTAGTACTAGTAGAGCAGTATAAACGAGAAAACTTTTAGAGCTCGGTTAATGTGTGTGTGTTTGACTAGTGAAGAGAAGGGAGGGTAAAGGTCAATACAGACAGGTACTGTATATATACACACACACACATATATATATATACATATATATATATAAATATATGTGCACACATATATACACATCAACAACAGAAACACCCACAATCAACTGTTTATTGATCGCTGTGAGTTGGTTTTAACTTCTTTAGACAGTGTGACCTCTGCTGGTCACATCAGAGTCACACGGCTTCTCTGTTTCTGGTCTGTTTCATAAAGAAACAGCAGAGTCACAAACAGGTTCTTTATGGCACAGCTCCAGGGTCCATGGGGCCACACCACAGAAAGAAAACGTTTTACTTTGAAAATTGACAGGATTCTCTAAGAATTACGTGAGTTGGTTCCTTTTATATTTCCCAAGTTAGCGAACGTTAAATAAATCAGGATCAGGATCTGATGAATAAACTAGTATACAGTAATTCACTAAGGTTAAAGTTAGATAAAAAAACTTTATTTATCCTTTATTTGTTAATGAATAAAATGTATTTTGACATATAAAATATTATTTAGAAACCCTGTCATCTCATTAAGAGGCTGAAAGACATTCAAATCAGAGCTAAACATATTCACTAAATTCCCTCAATTGCAAATCCTATTTTGTGAGGTTGTCATGGTGACGTGACGTCATATTTCCATCATTTAAAGCTCCCGCCCTCAACCAGACTTCCGTTATTACACAGTTGGGATTTTTATTTAACTTTTATTTTTGTAAGAGCAGCAGTTATGTGCTTTAACTATTGATGCACGCGCTCAGATGGCCTAGTACCCGCTGACCTCTGACCTCTGGCCCCGCCCACACCCTGAAGGACCGATTCACCGCGAAGAAGAAATACTCAACTTTCTCCAACCGACCAAACGACAGACATCGGGACACCGGACAGATCCCCCGGTAAGGACACCCGTTAAAGTCCCGTTAAAGTCCGAATCGTTAAAGTCCGTTAAATCCCGTTAAAGTCCGTTAAATCCCGTTAAAGTGCGTCCCGTTAAAGTCCGAATCGTTAAAGTCCGTTAAATCCCGTTAAAGTCCGTTAAATCCCGTTTAAATCCGTCCCGTTAAAGTCCGAGCCGTTAAAGTCCTTTAAATCCCGTTTAAATCCGTCCCGTTGAAGTCCGAGCCGTTAAAGTCCTTTAAATCCCGTTTAAATCCGTCCCGTTGAAGTCCGAGCCGTTAATGCTGTAAAGGATCGATGGATGTGTCCTCGGCCGCGTTCAGAGGAGCCGACGGAACGGGACAGACGAGTCGCAGCGGAAGTGACGTATGCGGTCGACGAATGCGTCCTTAAGGACGCAGTCTAGCGACTTTGAGACACAGCTACTGTACACACACACACACACACACACACACACACACACACACACACACACACACACACACACACACACACACACCTACACTAGAGTCACATGGGAATATGAATATTCAAATTCTGAGTTTTTTGTTATAAAGTGAGTAGATAAGAAAATTATTGATTACTTCACATCCGTTCTTGTTTGTTTATTATTATTATTTATTTTAATACACATTAATTTGTTGATTAACACAAGAAACATTGTTTTGTTTTCTGACAAAACATTCCAAACTGGACCGTCTCTCTGCAGCTTCCTGTCGTCATGGCAGCCAAAACCAAATGGGGGTTCCTGAAAGGCCGCTTAAAACGAACCCCGAGCCACGACCTAGAGGCCAACCTGGAGAACGCAGAGCCTGAACTCTGCATCAGACTGCTGCAGGTAGTAACCCCCCCAGGTTGAATGAGCTGAATCAATGGGACGGGGTCTAGAAGGTCCAGGGTCCAGGAATACGAGTGTAACTGATGTCAATCAGGTACGAAGGGGAGACCACTCCAGAGATCTTCTGTTTGATATTCACTGGCACCTGCACAGAAGAAACGTACTTCTCCCAACACTATGAGGTGGACCAGGTGGACCTAGTGGCGTTTGGGCAGGAAGGCTGAACTTATAAAAGCAGAGTTAGCATTGGTTGAACAAAATAAGAAGAGAAAATTGATTTTGATGAAATATTAAACTGGAAGAAAAACTGAACACCTCACACCGGCTCCCTCTTAGCTGGTCTGGGTGGATCCCACGTGATCCTATAAGTTAGATAGATGGATAGATAGATCCTTTGTTAACCATTGGGGGGGGATTCTGATAAGGAAGCCATTACTCCGGACTGGAGCTGCCTGCTTGATATTGAAAAGGGTTTCTCTCTTTGAATTTGAAAGACCCCTCCATGATCCCTTCAGGTCCCCACCGTCGTTAACTACTCTGGTCTGCGGCAACGGTTAGAGACCAGTGATCAGGCCTGGATGGTCCAGTTTCTGGAGCTTGGAGGTTTGGACCTGCTGATGGAGGTTCTGGAGCGTCTGTCTGGTCGTGGCTGCCCTCGCATTGCCGACGCTCTGATGCAGCTCACCTGCGTGACCTGCATCCGAGCTGTGATGAACTCATCCGAAGGTCTGCACTTTATTCTGGAGAACCTGGGCTACGTCAAGAACCTGTCCCAGGGTGGGTTCATCAGCTCACCGCCTCTCTTTTACACCGTCCTACTTTTGCTACTCTTTCCTACGGAGTCCTTCTGCTCCTGATAAGCTCTTATCTAATCTACATCCTATTTAATGCTTACTCAGTTAAAATAACTCCTACCTTTAACAACATCTCTGGGTCTTTCTAATTCTGTGTTCCCTTGATGACGAGACGAATGTTTGTTAGACTTATTAGACTTAGACAACTCTGACCTCCTTAATCAATGGCTTTTCTACAACCCTTCCACTGGTCCTCTCCTTACACTAGTTCTTCTTTCCTTCCATTGGTCCTTCTCTCATTCCACTGGTCCTTCTTTCCTCCTGTTGGTCCTTCTTTCCTTGCATCCTCCTCTGGTTCGTTCTTCAGGTATTTCTGATAATAGTCAATGCGTTTCATCTTTTGATTTCTTATTGAAGTCACAAGAAATGTTTGTGCATCCTCACATTCTCACCTGTGTGTCCTCAGCTCTGGACACGTCTAACGTCATGGTGAAGATGCAGGTCTTTGACCTGCTGGCAGCCCTGGCTCTGTTTGACCCTAAGGGACACCACCTGGCCCTGGAGGCCCTGGACCACTACAAGGTAACCACACAGAACACTCTTCATTTCATTTCATCTGTCTCTAATCGCAAAAGAGCCCTATGGTGTTTGAGTACCTTCTGGTATATATAAATAGTAAGGCTGTCAACATATACAAGTTAATCTATGAGATTAATGTAGCCAAGATTAATACAACAAAAAATGTAACGTACTTAACATTCTTTTGTTTACTAATCTAATGTCTAATACCGGAAACAAAGCGGCGGCTAGCTGCTGTTACATCAGAGAGAGCAAGACGGAAGCTCAAGAAGGAGAGAGCTTTGTGCGTTGGAAGGAAAACACAGAGGAGCGAAGACAGCGGAGAACTGAGGAATTCCTCCATGTGCCAAACAGAAGTGGTGTGAGTGGCAAACAGACCACTTACTGTAAAGCACCGTTATGCTAAGCTAGCTGGAAGAGTTGCTAATTCAACATGTTCCACTGCCTCCGAGATGATCAAACGTGTGTAGTTTTGTAACAACAACAACAACATTCATTCATTCGAGATCAATGAATTTCAAAATGTGCAATTCATTAGTTAATCTTTTTTAATCTATTGACAGCCTGAGTAAATAGTATTGAAGGAAATCCTGATTTGACTACTTCTGACATATTTTAGTATTTTTCATTGATGTTTTTCTGGTGTGTTGTCTCTATTGCAGAAAATCTGAATATTTAAAATATATAAACAAGGCTGTGAAGTCACTACTTTACATCTAGATGGTTATAAAACGAGACTGAGATGAGTCGTTTGCTGAGCTTCATTATCAGCTATGAACCTCTCGTTCTCGTTGTTGTCCTTCTGAATGACAGCAGATAAGACCAGATGTTCCTGCCATCCACAACTGATGCATGATGGGATAGCTGTGTATGCTGTCTCTCCACTGATCAGATATCTGAGAATGTTTTATAACTGCCAGAGGCTGTGAGGATACCACTCTCACACAGAGAGGTCAAACAATGACCTTGACCACAGGCCCAATTGCAATGTCCTTTGTGTTGTGTGTGCAGAGTGTGAAGAAGCAGCAGTATCGCTTCAGCGTGATCATGAACGAGCTCCACGGCACCACCAACCTCCCCTACATCGTAACACTCATGAGCTTCATCAACATGCTGGTGATGGGACGAGAAGACCTGAGAAGGAGGAGCCGCCTGAGGCAGGAGTTCATCGGTGAGACCAGTGTGATGATTCTCACCACAATATTGTAGATTATAGGAATAATACGGCCGCTCTGTTTATCTGCATCTGTCAAAAAAATGTGCGCCACCTGTATGCAGAGAGCGCTGCCTGCACGACATCCAATCACTGCAGTCCATTTTACCGTATCAACGAGACAGCTCGTTCATGGTTACAAAAATCGGGATTTTTGAACCCGGATTCAGACTCCGATGGAAATCCTCGCCAACATTATGTCAACGTCCGTTTTAAAGTACTCTAACACAGTCACAGTCGATCCACCATTACCCTTCCCTTCGTAGTCTAGGTCTGTGAGGCAGCGCACCATCACCCAGGGTTCCCCGTCCCCACTATAATAAAAGGACTTGAAATGACTCAAAACTAAAATGGTACGACTTGTGACTCGACTTGAGACTTGTTGGCTGTGACTTTGGACTCGACTTGGGACTTGCCTCATCTTTGACTCGACTTGACTCGGGACTCGAGGGCAACGACTTGAGACATACTTTTGACTTGCATAACAATGACTTTGTCCCACCTCTGCATTTCACGCATGCGCAGTGTGACAAATTATTCAGGTCAGGTTGAAGACCAGTCGAGCTGCTGCATTCTGGATGAGCTGCAGTGGTCGTATGGCGGTACCTGGGAGACCCGCCAGCAGAGAGTTACAGTAGTCAAGGCGGGAGATGACAAGAGCCTGAATCAGTACCTGTGCCGCCTTCTAAGTGAGAAGGGGTCTTATTCTCCTGATGTTGTAGAGCGTGGACCTACAGGATCGTGTTGTCGCTGTGATGTTGGCAGTCAGGGAGAGTTGGCAGTCAAGTGTCACTCTGAGTGTGATGGCCCGGAGGCAGCCACACATGTGATGAGCGGTGACCTGACGCACACATGCATACATACATACACACACTCATTAATAGTTCTTGTAATTTGTCGTTTAGTATTTTATTATTTATTTCATGCGCTCAATAGTTTCTGTTCATATAGTTAGTTGGCAATAATACTCAGACACGGTTTGACGTGCACACCATCAAGTTCGTGTTGTGCAGTATTCACCTTGATTGATGTTTCGTTCTATTGAGTTTAAGTTGTCACTGTGTTGCTGAGGAGCGGAGCGCTGGAGCTTCAGAGGATCGGCTGGTTCCGTCGGGGTCCGCATGAAATGGGGGCCGGCGGGTCGCTTCAACGGGAACTTTAGTTCCGCTGGCCGCTACCAAGCAACAGATTAATGGAGAGGGGGGGTTGAATGGATGGTGTTGCTACATTATTTCCTGGTTTCTTGTTCCATTGCTTAGATTTGTTAATGATGGTAAAATATACACTTATTTTTAGTGTAATTATGTAACGTGCCTCGGTATTGATTTTGTTGTGTTTATTGGGAAGTGTGTTGGGTTTTTCTTCCCAAGGGATGTATAAATGTGTCCCTGATATTTGACTGAAAGGCAGGGTCAGTTCATGTGGGTCGAGAAGCACGCAGTTTTCGAATTCCGGTTGTTCTGCTGACCACATTTATGGGCCTAAACATTTGGTTCCGTTGATTATGGACATTGTTTCCGTATTTGAAACTGTTGTAAATGCAGGATTGAAACAGTAAAATGGATTGTCGGGAAATATGACTATGACCCTCATTTCTTGGCTGCTTGGTCCCTCACACCGAGGTTCCTGGCACTCTGAGTGGGCGTTAACACGGAGTCGCCGAAGTTAACAGTCAGGTCCTGAGTGGGAGAGTTTTTTCCAGGGAAGAAAAGTAGTTCGGTCTTGTCGGGGTTGATCTTCAGATGATGAGCGAACATCCACTGGGAGATGTCAGTCAGACATGCAGAGATCCGTGCCGCCACCTGAGTGTCCGAGTCGGGGAAGGAGAGAATTAGTTGCGTGTCGTCGGCATAGCTGTGATAGGAAAAACCATGCGAGCGAATGACGGAGCCAAGGGAGTTGGTGTAAATTGAGAAGAGGAGGGGACCCAGGACGGAGCCCAGAGGAACTCCAGTAGTAAGAGGACAAGGTTCCGACACTGATCCTCTCCAAGTTACCCGGTAGGTGCGGCCATCAAGGTAGGATGAGAGAAGAGAGCGAGCGGATCCTGTGACACTGTGTTGAATGCTGCAGAAAGGTCCAGAAGGATGAGGACGGAGGAGAGAGAGGCGGCTCTAGCAGCGTGGAGTTTCTCCGAGACAACTTATCCAATTAGGGGTCAGGTGTCTTGCTCAGGGACACTTTGACATGGCAAGAGGTCTTGGTCCTTTTGTCCGGGGTGAGAGGGGTCGGCTCTCTTTAGCTCGCTCCAGGGTCCTGTAAGCGAACACGTCCTGGAGGGACGGCACTTTGCAGCCGATCACACTCTCCAAATGACATTGGTTCTGTTGCCATGGAGATCAGGATCAAATTCTCTCACAAAAACCATGTTGTTACAGGACTGCAGCTGCTGGGTGAGCTCCCCAAACTGAGGTAAAGACATAGTCCATTCCATCGCAAATTATCACAAATGAACATCTCCATCATTGTGGGACCTCCGTCTGTCTCTCACTGTCCAGGGAGATGGAGGACCATGACCTGAACATCCAGTGTGATGCCTTTGAGGATTCACTGACGGAGGACGAGGAAGAGATGGAGAAGCTCTACGGAGGCATCGACATGAGCAGCCACCAGCAGGTCTTCACCTCTCTGTTCACCAAGGTAGCCCCCAACCACAGAGGTGGAGGAGCTCATTGAGCTCATTGAGCTCCTCCACATGAGGATGTTTCATGATGACGTTTCAACAGTGTCTGATCACATGATACACTGGTTTAGTGCTGCAGTGGGAAGTATCAGCAGAAACGAGTTTGTCCATTTGGATTAAATGCTGTACTTTCCTTTGACTTTCCTCTTTTTGCAGAGCGTCACTTGTTCCTTATTTTTATCACCCGTCCCTTTCTCTCGCTTTCTCCATCTCACTTGTGTCTCTTTTCCTTCCTTCTGTCTTTTTATTTGTAATTTGCCGCCTTCTCTCTAATCTGTCTCTACTGTTGAGACAAAAGTATCAGTGGTCTGTTCTTTAAGCCACTAAGACCAAGGCAACCAATAGAAGTCAGGTTTTAAATCAAAACAGTGTGTTTTAGCTTTAGGTCTGGGTCCTGATCCTGACCTTTGAAATACACAATAAAACCACCCACCCTGTGTTTAGGTGGCCAGCAGCCCGTCGTCGGCCCAGCTGCTGTCCGTCCTGCAGGCCTTGCTGGTGCTGGACCCGGGGACGTCTGAGGTGTGGCTGGCTCTGGAGCTTCTGGTTGATAGACTCACACTGATGTCGCAGCCCTGTAAGTTTTGATTTTATAAGTGGAGATGGACCAGACAGGTAGAACCAGGATCTCCTTCTGTCCTCATCACTGTCTTTTCTTTTGAAATGAGATCAGTCAGTCAGCATTAAATGTTGTTATGTTCCTCCATCACAACTTACTGACCCATTTGTCCTCACAAAGCCTCCTGACTACACAGCTTGTGTGTTTTGTAGTTGACCCGTCTACCAACTCTCTGCTGGACAGACTCCTCCCCCACAAGTCCCTCTCAGCCAATCACAGGATACAAACCATCGACAGGGCGGCTCAGACACGACAAGCAGAAGGTTCATCTGGTTCTCCATGGGTTCCTTCCTCCCCCTTACCGGGAATAGGAGCTCCTCCCCCTCCTCCTCCCTTACCTGGAATGGGAGCTCCTCCCCCTCCACCCTTACCTGGAATGGGAGCTCCTCCCCCTCCACCCTTACCTGAAATGGGAGCCCCTCCCCTCTTACCTGGAATGGGAGATCCTCCCCCTCCTCCTCCCTTACCTGGAATGGGAGCTCCTCTCCCTCCTCCCCCCTTACCTGGAATGGGAGCTCCTCCCCCTCCTCCTCCCTTACCTGGAATGGGATCTCCTCCCCCTCCTCCCCCCTTACCTGGAATGGGATCTCCTCCCCCTCCTCCCCCCTTACCTGGAATGGGAGCTCCTCCCCCTCCTCCCCCCTTACCTGGAATGGGAGCTCCTCCCCCTCCACCCTTACCTGGAATGGGAGCTCCTCCCCCTCCCCCGGGTGATATCTGCCTGGGGTCATTTTACAGCCCCGCCCCCTGGCCCACCCTCCGTATGAAGAAACTGAACTGGCAGAAGCTCCCGTCCAGGGCAGTGACAGGTGAGTGATGTGGGGTTAGCATCGTTGTGCATTTATGTCTGTAACACACAATAGTGTAATCCGTGTATTTATGTCATAACGTGTCTCAGCAGCACCACAGTCCCTGTGGACGTTGGTGTCTTTAGAATCACTAGAACCAGATTACTGCAGCATTGAGCAGCTCTTCAGTCTTCCCCCAACTGAGACCACAATCAAAGCCCAGGCCAAGCCCAAAGAGGTACAAACCACACCTGAGACATAGACAGGTCCATTTTGGCTGTCCTCACCTAACTGTCTCTTTGTCCACAGATTTCATTCATCGATGCCAAGAAAAGTCTACACCTCAACATCTTCCTGAGGCAGTTCAAATGGTGACCAATTTTCTCGAAAAGAAACATCACGAGACATCATCCTCAGTCCCAAGACGTCTGAGACAAAGGACTGGTGAAGTCTCTCACCTGTCCTTTGGGTTCTTCCTAACATGCCCTCAACGTGTCCTTTATGTTCTACCTGTGTGTCCGATCTCACCTGTCTCTGACAGTGTCCTGTGTGTCCGATCTCACCTGTCTCTTACTTGTAGCGACCTGTCTTCAAATAAACAGTCGCTGAGAGGCTAAGTGATGGGTGTAGCGGATTGTGACGCGCTGTACCAAAGAAAAAGTCCGCTCCGATCCAATGATGCGTTTTGACAGGTTTATTGAAGTATTAGTCCAACATAATCCGGTATGCATAACATGCTCAAAGTAAAGAAAAATCACAACGTAGCAGCGTAGCAAACAGCGGCGCCGCAGCAGCAAGCAACAGCGTCAATAGCGGTCAATAGTAGCAACAATAGCGTAGCAACAATAGTGATAGCGCCAACAGCGTCAATAGCGTTAGCGATAGCGGTCAATAGCGCCAATAGCGTTCAACAAGCGCAGATAGCGGTCAACAAAAATACGGCGTCCCCGTCACTCACCCTCTCTCTTTCCACCCTCGCTACTTCCGTCTGTGCCTGCTATTATAATCCGTCCTTAGGTTACCGCCCCCAATTACGGTGAAATGCAATTAACAAACCCAACCAAATATAACAACCCAAGTGTCCCAAATATAAACCATTAAACTATCATATCAACTATCATTTTATATTAGACAGAACATATATAATAATCACCTTCCTGGCTCCTACACTTACTGGTGATGTCATATTCTTTACCCGTCCTCCACCTGTCTTCAGGAATCAGGAATATTTCTGAGTATATTTTAATTTATGAGTGATGGTGTGTATTTACATATGGAATATGGAGGGATGTGCAGGGGAGTGTCCAGTGGAAAAAGGGACGTCACAGTCAGTCAGTGGGGGACCTTGGCTCTGTCCGTGTGGCAGGAGGTCTTGGTCCTGATGGACCTCGACCTCCTGCCGGATCGAAGGGACACAAGGGTCGGCTACAATCTTTGTAGCTGCTTCAGGGTTCTGGCAGACGTGTCCATGACCACGTCTTTCTTACACCTGGGCTACACCGGCCCTTCAATTGGTCCTCATTATTTCGTACATCTTCCTGTCTGTCTCTCTTTCAGTTCCCATGAGGACTTTGTGTCTCTAATCTGGAAGGGAGACAGATCCAGGTTTGACGTTGAGCTGCTGAAGCAACTGATAAAACTCCTACCTGAGAAGCATGAGGTCAGAGGTCACAGTGACTAAAACACTTGTCCTCCATCTTTCTTTGACATGTCTCATCCCTGTCTGTCTTCTGTCCTTTCTGCATGGTTGTCTTGTACGTTATCAGCCTGACTGTGACCTTTACATCACTGCATGTATTAATGCGCATGAAATTAAATGAAAAACAATGATAATAATAATTCATTAAACAAACTAAAGAGTGCATGATGAGAACATTCACTTTTATTTTTTAGGTTATAAAATACTGAATATTGAGCAGTAAACTTCTGTTCTTTAGATGAATAATCTGAATAAATAATATTCACCTTCACAGAGCGATAAAACCCTCGTACACAACTCTTCATGTCATCAAATGTTTCCAACTTATTACATGATGACTTCATTCATTCATTTCCACAGACAATAATACGACTTTTTCTTGTGATAAAATCACTATTTGATTATATATTTTGGCATACTATTCTATGACCTTTTTAAATGATTGCAGGGTATTCTTAAGTATTTTTGCCTATTTTTCCGGGTATCCTTTGATGTTTTTTAAATCAGCTTTAAACTTCACCTGTTCCCCGTCTCACTTATCTCTCCTCAGGTAGGGAACCTGAAGTCTCACCAGGCCGCCAAGGACACGTTGTCCCCGGTGGACCAGTTTTATCTGAAGCTGCTGGATGTCCCTTGGTAGGAACTGCAATGAGTTCACGCAGTTTATAATTAGCATGCTAAGCTAACAGACTTCCTTCAGTCAAATGTCATCAAAACCTTTCTAAACCGTGTGTGTGTGTGTGTGTGTGTCTAGTTACCCTCTGAGGGTCGAGTGCATGTTGTTGTGTGAGGAGAGCAGCTCTCTGTTGGAGACCCTGAAGCCCAAAGTTGAGCTGCTGGGCCGAGCCTGCCATAGTCTGTATACAAACCCAATACACAAAGTCACCCACTGAATCCACTGCGATTGGTTGAGTATTGTACACACGTACCACATGAGGCCGTGTTGTGTGTCCAGGTGTGAGGAAGAGCTCTCGTCTGCCCGCCTTCTGTAAACTCATCCTGAGTGTGGGGAACTTTCTCAATTATGTGAGGTTATTCTTCATTACTATCAGTGCATGACATCACCATGTTTATAGTGCTGCTGTTTTTTATATCCATTAAGAAACACAAAAATTGAAGTCTGTGGATAAAAAGTGAATATCAAAGGAATTCTTTCTTTGAAATGTTCCTGTGATGTCATCATATCAGGGGACTCACACAGGAAACGCACAAGGTTTTAAGATCAACGCTCTGCTCAGACTGACAGAAACCAGAGCCAACAAGTCCAGAATCACCCTGCTGCACCACATCCTGCAGGTAACCCTCCTGACACACACCACACTGGTCTTACTGGTCCTACTGGGCCTCTTGGTGACACTGGTTCTTTGTAACTCCCGTGCTGTGGTTGGTGTTGTCGACAGGAGGCAGAGCAGAACCATCCGGACCTGTTGAATCTGCCGGATGACTTGAAAATCTGTGAAGAGGCTGCTGGGTAAAAATGAGACCTTCGTCACGAGGACATTCTGTTGCCTCGATGTCCAATGTTGAGTGTGTTTGTTTTATAGTTTGAATCTGGATTCGATTCAGTCTGAGAGCAACACTGTGACCAACAAGCTGAGGAGTTCACAGAGTAAGGTATGCTGTTCCTCGGAGGACCTGAAGGAGCAGTACCTGCCCCCACTCCAGGTAGACTGCGCCTCCTGGAGGAGCTCTAGTCTCCTCTCATGTTCTCAGGTTCACAGGTCTGTGGGTTTCCCTGCTCCTTGCTTCCTTCTTCTTGTGGTGTGTCTCCAGGAGGGCCTGGATGCATGTGAGCAGCTGCAGCAGCTGTTGTCCTCGTTAGAGGACCAGAGGACAGATCTTTCTGTCTACTTGTGTGAGGACAGCAGTGGCTTCTCCATTGACGAGCTATTCAACACCATCAAGACCTTCAGAGGCTTGTTCCTCAGAGCCATAAAGGTCGGCAGCCAATCACAGGCCGGCGTGCAATGAGGAAAACAGGAAGTGAACCACATGATTATTAATGAAAGGAATCTCTTCCTGGGTGATGATGGGGATTGTGTTCTTCAGGAGAACGAGAGTTGCATGCAGCAGGAGAAGCGGAGGAAGCTGCAAGAGGAGGACAGAAAACTCAAAGCAGACACCAACAAGATCCGTGAGTCCACCCTAAATTCAGCTCAGAATATTTAGAACACAGTGATATATGGTGAAAGTGTCTGTCGTCCAGTCAGAAACGACGTGTCCAATCAGGGCGCAGGCTGCATCATCGACGACCTGCTGTCTGAGATCAGGAGTGGCCACAACCTGAAGAGGACCAGACCACCAGCTCACAGGGGCGGCAGCGTCCATGGTGAGGACTGTGATTGACTCTGGTGGTCTGTCAAGCGTCTGACTCTGTGTTATCGTCATCAGATCACCCTGGGGTCATACAGAGATCATTGGCTGTGAACCAGCCTGATTCGTCTGTTTTCAGCCAATCAGAGAAGCCTGCAGAAACACTAAAGAATGTCCAGACCCCCTCAGAACCCCAGGCCGAAACAACACCAGAACCAGGCTCATCTCAGATTGATGGCTGTCTCCCAGAGACCTGGAAGTCCTCTGAACCCTACACCTCTACCGCTGCTGCCACCAGAGAGCAGGACGAGAGCCAGACGGGACTCTGGAACAGTGAGGTGGACTCTGTCGGTCTGGAAAACAACGAAGATCCACGTTCTCTGGAACCAGCAAGGAATTCCAGGACCAGTCCTGAAGTTAGTAGATGGCCCTCGTTAACGGGTAAGTGGACGTCCCCTCGTTAACGGGTAAGTGGACGTCCCCTCGTTAACGGGTAAGTGGGTGTCTCCTTGTTAAGGGGTAAGTGGGCGTCTCCTCGTTAACGGGTAAGTGGGCGTTGTCTCGTTAAGGGATAAGTGGGCGTCTCCTCGTTAAGGGTAAGTGGGCGTCTCCTCGTTAACGGGTAAGTGGGCATCTCCTCGTTAAGGGTAAGTGGGCGTCTCCTCGTTAACGGGTAAGTGGGCGTCTCCTCGTTAACGGGTAAGTGGGCGTCTCCTCATTAACGGGTAAGTAGGCGTCGCCTCAATAAAGGCCCACTTTCCGTGGATGTCTACCTCACTAATCAGAGTGTGTGTTTGACCTGCAGATTCAGACCTGGCATCCAATCACAGAGGATGTGTGTCACACTAAGGACTTCCTCGTCCCTGATTGGCTGATGAAAGTTCCCCTGAGCAGGTGCTCATGGTTAATATTATTATTTTTGGTGTTGTTGTTAATGTTGGTTTTATTATTGTTAATGTTTTCAGCGTGAGGTTTTACTGAGAAGAAATGTTGTTCACTTATTACTGTTGATTAATCAGTTTGATTGTATCTTTTATCAGTTAAAGTACTACATTCAGAAAGTTCTCACTTTGTAGCATTGTCTGTATTCTGATATGATTGGATAATTAACATGATTAACACGTGTTTTAGGAGCAAGAACTTCTTCATAAAATGTTTAGTTGTTAAAACATTGTGTCTAAGCACTTCATAATACTTCATAATAAAGGCAAAAAACAGATACAATTGTTTATTATTTTTCTTTCTTGCTGTCTTGCTGCGTGTATACTTTGAAATTTAAAAACAGAGTTTAACAAAGGATTTTGAATTTACTTTAAGTATAAGTTGGAAAACTTTAAATATATTGATGGATGTTTTCAATCTAAAAGAACACACAATTTCAAGTTCCTCCAATTTAATCTGAACTTCAGTACCTGTGTAGATGCCATTATCAAATGAAATATTTTAGGTACTGTTAACTCGAGTGTATTAGTAGGTCTGAATAACAATAGGGCATTGAGCAAACTTAGCGAGTTGACACGACATTAGTTGAGTTCACTCAAAAAACATTGAAATATAGGATAATTAGCTAACTTTGTACAGTAAAAGTATTCCTTTTTTGTACAAGAGTATAGTCAAGATCCCGAACACACATTCTTCAGTCATTGTACAAAATCCTTTTATTCAATATATTATTTCGGTTATTTGTTTAATACTGTAAATGTCATCACAAACGTGCACTAAGATTCAAGTGTCTGCTGAGTGACTTCAAGCACTTTTATAATTTATAAAAGCATTAAGGCACTTGAGGCAGTACTTAAAGTACAGCCTCTCGTACCGTATTGCTTAAATCAAATATGAGTATTGATTAAAAACTTTCTTACCATTATCAACATTATTATCTAACAAACACAATACACATTCTTTATTATATTAAACTCAATGTTATGATTATGAGTGTAACTGAAATTCAGCTTCTGTTTGCTTCAAATTGACACTTCGGATCAATAAGGATTTTCTTCAGTTTATTGATAATCTGTCGAACCGGAAGTAGAAACCTACTAGTGTTAAAATGTGATTATTATAAAATTGCTTTATGTACCCGAATTCTAGACTTATCTATAATTGATTTGACGTAAACATTGATGATCTGATGTTTATTATTCAGTGATCCAGATTTTCTTCCTCGGGCTTTTATTTTGAAGTCTTCCGGTGCGCGTTGACGCAGCGGGTGGCAGCTGGTGCGTCAGGAGGAGACCGAGATGCCACAACAGCAGCATCACCGGCCGCTGACTCCGTCTCATCTGCTCCCCGTCGGTTCCGCTCCTTACTGGGTCGCCGCTCATGCTTTGGCCGCGTAGCAGCGCGTCAGTCCGGGCCGTGATCGGAGGAGAGAAGCGTCGGAGCGGCGGCAGCATCTGGAGGTGAGAGATGGAGGGGGAGGGGGGGGGGAGTAGGGCGTGGAAGAGGGGACCAGTCTGTCTGCATGTCGGCCCGGTCTCTCACCCCTCCCTTGTCGGTCCTTGGGTAAACCGAATCCAAAGATGAGGCCCTTTTTATCTCAACCGCGAGCGCGCGCGCGTGTGTGTGTGTGTGCGTGTTGTATTAGACGACGATGATGATGATGTCATACACACGAACAGGTTGACTTCTCCAAGGACACGTCAGGTCTCATGATGTGCGACATTATACTACTTATAAAATGTATAATATATATGTAAACAGATATTTGTGTATGTAATATACATATGTATTAATATTAATATAATAGAGCTAAATTTGAAGCAGTCATGGCTCAAACATGACATTAACAGTTAAAGTTATTTTCTGGTTTCCGAGGATAAAACATGTCTCACTTGGCTCACCTGTCTACCTCTTTTTCCCAGGATGCTCTGGGGTTTCCCAGCAGCCCCTTGAAGATGAGTGTGACGTCATGGTTCCTGGTGAGCAGCTCGGGGACTCGGCACCGCCTTCCCAGGGAGATGATATTTGTGGGCCGAGAGGACTGCGAGCTCATGCTGCAGGTGAGTCATTGATCAGCCCATTGATCAACTGATAAGGTGATCAGGGTCATCCATCACTCTTTTGATTAAAGGCGAAATTTGATTAATTTTAGGATTAGGGTGAGATGAAGTGACCAAACAGAGAAATTAAACCAAATGTAAAACATCAAAATATCTAAAGATTGTTTCAGTGTATATATACATGTATATATATACTGTATATATATATATATATATATATATATATATATATATATATATATATATATATATATATATATATATATATATATTATTTATGGTTTTTGGTATATATATATACCAAAAAAAATCCATCAGCCGCCACTGATATATATATATATATATATATATATATATATATATATATATATATATATCTATATATATAGATAGATAGATAGATAGATAGATATCTATATATATATATATATATATATATATATATATATATCAGTGGCGGCTGATGGATTTTTTTTGGTAGTTTCAGTAAAAACATTCCAGTATGATTCAATGCAAAAAAGGGAATCAAACACGCATTATTACTTTGCAGTTAAATATTTAACATTTAAGGACATAATAAGGACAATATGTAACAATATTCAGAATATGATATAACTATAAATATCCAATATAAACATCATCAATGTCATAAAATGAATATATTATATTAAAGAATGAAATATATATATATTTATATATGGATCATATAGATTTATATAAAATATATTAGAACGTGTATGTGTATATATATGTATAGATAAGTATATCAATACATATATGCGTCCTGGTTGTGTGTCCTGTGTGTGTCGCAGCTGGGTAGCCATGTTAACTTTAACATGGTGACGCGCCGTTAGCATGTAGCTAACTAGCTAGCTAAAACTCCCAGTTGTAGAAGTCTCTACAGAAGCGTCATGTGTGCGGCTTCCCTTTCACGCCGGTCCGTGGTCCGGTTGTGAGTTCGGGCTGATCTGGGTCCAGCTGTTTTACCTCTAGTTTCTCCTAAAGTTCTTCTCTCGTACCGAGTTCGGGTCGGGTCTTCTTGGGAGGACGCTGCTGCTGGTCGCTCTTGTTCTGTTGTTAAAGGGCGCATAGAGACTCGCCCTGACAAGAGGCAGCGGAAGGCGGTGAAGGGCAAGCCCAAATCTCAATGTATTTTAGGACGCTAAAATCATAATGTCACTCAATATCTTTATCAGTGATTGGATAACTGCTTCTTAGACTCAGCATGACACAGGTGAGAGGTCAATGAGAGCTGATATATCAGATCTATTAGAGGCAGAAAGAAGTGTCCGAAGCAAAATTAAGGAAAACAGGAGACGCTCAAAATTATAAGTACGTTTGGAGATTAATTTAGCTTTGAGGGAAATCCGAAATAATTCTTTTAAAAGGCTGGTCTGGATTTAATTGTCTCTTTTGTCTTCAGTCTCGCAGCGTCGACAAACAACATGCCGTCATCAACTACAATCTCACCACCGACGAGCACCTGGTGAAGGACCTGGGCAGCCTGAACGGGGTGAGACAGGAAGTCACGCTGTGACTTGACAGCCAGAAACCAATCAACAACAGTAAAGTAGTTGCTGAGGGGCTGGGTGCACATGGAGAGGTGGTTACTATGGAAACGTGGGTCAGGTGGTTAGTGAGTGGGGTGGGATGGTGAGTTGAGGGGCAGGACGTTGTCTCTTCAGATCTGTAACCTGACCCATTCCCCCTCCCTCCACATCATTTCCTCTAAGTCGTTTCAATATATTTATTGTCATGTATACAGTTTAACAGGTGACTGTACAATGACATTCTTGTTTTGCTATGCCCTCCTTCCCCATAGCTACAGATGAAAAAAAGTTCTTTAAAGGGAAGTCTGTCCTTGATGTGTTAAAGTTGTGGCCCCCAGGGAGAATAGCGGCTGCTAAGGCTAATGGGGATCTAATTATTAAACTAAGACACCAGGGGGGGAGACTCCTCTGGTCCAACAAATGACTCTACTTCTCTCTTGATTTATTCCCCCAGTAAACATTGTAAACATGATGTTCTCAGTTCATGGTCTCAGTCTTTAGTTTCAAGTCTTCTTCAATGCAGCATGATGTTCATTTAGTGAATGATGGTCCATTTAGAGTCAAACATACCATGAAGCAGGGGATGCTTTAGGGCGGGGCTACACAATGATTGACAGCTGTCTAACAGAGATGTATACGACGTGTCTACGTCCTCTTCTGTCCTTATATGGTCAGTTCCTCTTGACTGGTCTAAAAAATAAGATGGAAGAATTAAAGAATCTGAGGCTTCAAAACCCTCTGCCGACTACGTGCACTTCTTACATATGGTCTATAATGTAAACAGATGGCTTGATTTGAGCTGCCTGTATTCTTGTAATAATGTGACAAAAAATACTTTGTGTTGTTCAACGCAGACGTTCGTGAACGACCTGAGGATCCCTGATCAGACGTACATCACCCTCAAACTGTCCGACATCATCCGTTTTGGATACGATATCCTTCATCAGTGTGTGTGTGTGTGTGTGTGTGTCTTTTATAACGTCACTCCGTTTCTTAACCTCTTTCTTACATTCTCATGTCTACATTCTGGAGAAAAGTCAACACAAAGTCCCAGAGGAGGCTCTGAAGGTCAGTGTCTCTTTGAGTCTCTCTGTGTGTGTGTCTGTGTGTGTCTCTGAGTGTGTGTCCTCTTATTCCAGCATGAGAAGTACAGCAGTCAGCTGCAGATGAGCCTGAAGTCTTCAGAGAAGGAGACGGATGTGGAGGACCGAGCAAGACTGGAGAAAACCCTTAGTACAAAGAGTACACAAGGTACATCAAAGTACATCAATTTACTTCCAACTACGTCAAAATTCTGTGGATATACAAATAATCAGAACATGTCTGCAGCGTCCTGTCCAATCAGAGGCCAGGGGACACTTCAACAGGCTGACATAAAAACATTTACACTGTGTGTGTCCGTGTACTTCAGAGATCCCGGTGAGTCGGCCCACTCCTTTGTACGGTCAGCCATCTTGGTGGGGAGAAGAGGATTATCCAAGTAAAGTTCAAACCAGCGACGAACCTTATGAAGGTAAACCTATATTTACAATAACATTACTTTTTTCAAAGCGACTTACAATAAGTATATTCAAACCAAAGGGAAAAGAACCAGAACAACAAAAATCAAGAAAGTACATTTTTTTTCAAGAAAGCCATATATATATAAATATATGTATGGTTCACTATGTAAAATGCAGCAGAAAGGTCAAGAAGGATAATGACAAAAAAGAAAAAGGCTGCTTTGGCAGTGTGGATTGAATCAGAGAGCAAGGTGGGCAGTTTCTGTTGCGTCCTACCTTGAATCCAGTCTGAAGGCTGTTGTGGTGGAGATAGGAGGAGAACTGGTTAAAGATAGCTCGCTCTAGAGTTTGGGAAAAAAGGGCAGAAGAGTGACAGGCCTGTAGTTGTTAAGTTCAGACGGATCAAGGCTGGGTTTCTTCAAGAAAGGGTTCACCATTGCCACAGGCCTGCAAGCTAATTACAGGAGACTCCTCCCCAGGTCTGATCAGCAGACTTTCACACACCTCCACCGCCCAGCCAACATCAAAGAACCTCCTACACAACCTGCTTCCTTCTCAACTCTCCCAATCGACCCCCAGTGGCACTGAAGATATGCAAAGAAGATTACATCCTCCATCACAACATGAAATCGCAATAATTTTGGCCACATTAAACGCATAGACTAACACGTTAATTTTTATAGCCCTAATTGCTGCAGTATCTTAACGTGTTGACATACCCAGCAGTTATTATAAATTGCCACATCAACAAACAGTTTAGTGAAACGTATAATGTAAAGGTTGTTATTATATTTACTTAAGTTTCCATGGTACCTAAATCATCAATGTTGTTAATATTAAATCTTGGTTTCTGTCAGAAGTCCAGAGAGATGCTTCGTTGGTGGACCTGGACTTTACCGGATCTGAATCTCTTGCAGAACCCCAACCAAAGACCGCGTTCCCCCCGTACCACCGAGAGCCCAGCTACTTTGAGATTCCCACCAAGGACTTCCAACAGCCTAACACTTTGGGCTTGGAGCTTCACGAGATTCCCACCAAGGACACGGACACACCTAGAGCCTCTTCGCCCCCTCCAACTGCGACCCCGCCGGTGGTCCAAAGCCACGCCTCTTTCACCATCGAATTTGACAACTGCATGCCAGGCAGGATCAAGATCAAGGACCACGTAACCAAGTTCACCAACCGGCAGGGGAAGCAGCAGGCTCCGCTCAACTGCCATGCCCTCACCAAAGCCACACCCACAGACATGATGTCAGTGGAAAGCAAAGTGGCTGATTGGCTGGTCCACAGCGATGTCAGCATCATGAGAAGACGTCCGACGTGTGAAGATACTTACAGCACCAAGAGCGACCTAGCCGTCAACATCAAGACGCTTAGAGGTCAGAGGTTACCCAAAGCACCGCGAGACGGGTGGGGAGGTAACATGTCGATTAACAGAGTGTTCTCTTCTCATCAGGTCACCATCACGAGGACGGGACACAGAGCGACTCAGAGGACCCTGTACTTTCAGATGGAAGAAGTAAGTCTCACCACTCCATCAAATCAGAGCAGTCAGATGCGCCGCACCCATCAGAGCCCTCTGTCCATGCCCAGTCGCCTCCATCGCAGCCACTCAGCGAGCCGGTGCGGTTCTCTCCACTTGGACCTGCACCTTCTCTACCTTTCCCTACTGAGCATCTTCTTTCCCAGAGTCCTCCTCAGGATCAGTGTCCCGCCACAGACAAGCCTAAACAGTGCCCCCCAGAGCACCTCACCCAGCAGGCCTTTGTCATCGAGTTCTTTGACGACAACCCCCGCAAAAAGCGCTCACAGTCCTTTACACACAACCCGGGCCATGCTGATTCCTACTCCGCCCTGAAAGCCAAGCTGGAGCGCCGGAAGGGCGGCGAGAGGCCGGCGTCTGTGCACGGTCACCTCCCTCACACCCAGCAGGTGACAGTTCCTCTGAAGGGCCAAGGTCACGGCGGCCCCCAAAGGTCGAGCTCTCTGAAGAGGGAGAAGACCGAGGGGGAGGTGGCCCCCTCCGGATCCTCCTCACGCTCCTCCTCAGGTATCACCGTCAAACCCTTCGGCAGCGTTGGGAAGAAGTCCAAGCTGGCCCAAGAGTTTGCTGCTGAGTTCTTGAAGGATTCTATCAGGCAGGATTCCTCCCCGACGAAGGATAAGATGCCACCCCCCCCGATGTCTGCCCCACCAGTGATGGTGTCGCCTGCGCGGGGCAGAATTCCCTCCCCCCAAGAGTCTCTGGCACCTTCCTTGGTGTCCTTTCCCACTTCCCACTTGCAGCCCCCAGCAACGTCAAAGTCCTCGACCCCCCTCCATGCTGCTATCCAGAACCCCTCTCCAGTCCACTCCTGCGGGCCTCCCGTGTCCCCCGTGCTGCCCTTGGGCATCCGACTAGGAGACCCCAAAGTTTCCCCGAGGATGATTAGGAACGAGGAGGACGACAGCCTGAGTGACGCAGGGACCTACACCATCGAGACAGAGTCGCAGGACCAAGAGGTGGAGGAAGCTCGCAACATGATCGATCAGGTGACCCCAAAGTGACCTTAAACTGTTGTTAACGTCTCACCCGGCACAGGATTTTCTATGAAGCAGCGTTCCTGATTCATACTGCTGATGTAAAAGAGTAGAGACAATATTTCCTTGTGTAAGAGAGGTTTTTAGGTTCTGTTAACTTCAGTAAAAGACACAAACATCCTTTTAGAGTGTTTTAGTTAGGGGTACCGGTAAAGATTTGTGTTACCTCGAAATAAGTTCCCAAACTACACCCCCCACCCCTCTGCCCCCATCTCGAAAGCCATCAAAAGCGATCCATATATAACTGTCAAAACGAACATTGCCGAAAAGGTTCTTTAAATGTATCGGAGAGGTAGAAATATGTACGTGTGCTGTGCTTGAATAAACAGTAGGTTTTAAATGGCTTTAGGGACGCATGGAACCTCTTATCCTTCCTGCGCCTTCCTGCCCCTCCTCATGCATGCCCTGTGCTCTGACAGGTGTTTGGTGTCCTCGACTCTCCAGAGTACAGTGGTGTGAACACTGGAGTCTATAGACCTGTAATAAATGATGGCAAGGATGAGCAAGCTAACCTGCCTAGTGATGGTAGCACTGTGGACCAGTTGCATGGCTTTATCCCAACTGCTATCAGCGGCCCCCCAACAGTCCCCACGCAGGTAAAAAAACAGTAAGAACAGGACCAGAACCGTGGAAAACACACCTGTGTAGAATGTTCTAATCCCAGTTCATAAAGTCTAGGTTAATCCCTCAGATTCTCCTGGTACATAATTTATTAAACTCTTTGGTCTCTTGTGTCTCCGGTCCGGTGTAGTTCATCGTGCTTTTCTGCTCTTCAGGTTCCGTCTGCTCAGCCAGCAGGTCCAGACAGACCGAAGTGGGTCTCACGTTGGGCAAGTCTGGCGGATGGTTACGCTGAGCCCGGCTCCAATGTGCCTCAGGGGGAATGTATGGAAGGTACTGCTTCTGTCTCTGCAGTTTATCAGAAGATGATGTAACAAAGACTTGGTTAACAAACAAATATTGTTGTACCACATGTTTATCTTCTATCAACCTTAGAGTCTCATTTAATATTAATTCCAATATTAAGAGTTAGACAATCCAATCTGATAATAATGCAGAACTTTAAAGGCACCTCTTGACCCCACATGGTTCATGTTGGAGAGCAGATGGACTCATGTGATCTTGTGGTGTATTTATATTCGTGCCTTAAAACATGTTTTGAAGCACATATGTCAAACGGTCAGCGCCACCCATGGCCATACCATTCGCCGGTCGGATCGTCAGCGCCACCCTCCCTATGATTTTAATAGTCTAGTGTTCGTTCGAAGTGGGCAGTATCTGGCCCGAACCTGAAATGAGTTTGACACTCTTGTTTTAAAGTAAATATAGTATATTTATGATCATTTTATTTGAAAAGATGACCTGAATTGTATTTGTAGATTTGCGCTTGGTGAGCCGGTCGATGGTGAATAACAGCTACGATAATTCGGAGTCGGAGTCGAGCCACAGCTCCAGAACCAGAAGGCTGCTTCCCCAAGTGCCTCCAGAAAAGCTAGACAGCATTTCCCCGAGTATCCTAATCTGCCACGAGGGCTTGCAGGAACCTCTGGATAGGGTCACCAATCCTCCATATACACAGGACTCCACCCTGCGCCTGTGCGTTCAGGATGATGTGGACCCGGACAGCCTGAGTGACGCTAGTCGCTCAGATGATGGGCCAGTTCTGGAGAACACAAGTAAAAAACAGCCCAAGACCGGATCTTTGTCCAAGGGGGTAGCCGGTCCTCCGTTCAAGGATCCAGAGAAAGTGTCTCCCTCCTCCAAACCTACCTGCTTCTACATCGGTTCTGACGACGGTCCTGGAAAATCCGACCAGGCCTGGAGCCCGGTGCAGTTGGACAGGACCCGCGATCCCCCAACAAAACCTCCCGCTACCACCGTGCTTATCCGACACCTGAGCGGACATGAACCCAGGAAGGCCGGCGTCAAACCCAACAGCTCCGCTCCGGATCTCAAGATACAGGACAAGGATTACGTCCCTACTACAGACGTCTGCGTGTCCTCCATTGTCCGGCAGGAGAGCTTCACAAAGGACCGGCCCAGCGATACCGTACAGATGAAGAAGCTCCCGCACATCTCCAGCCACCCATCCCTCAGAGATATGGAGCAGAGGAGGGAGGCCATCCAGGACCCGGGGTCCTTCCTTCGGGAGGGAACTCCGACCTCCCTGGACTCTAAGTTACCCTCGTCTGGCTCTGGTCGTAGCTCGAAGAAAGGTGGCTCCTCCACCCACATGGACGACTCCTTGTCCGGTGAGTCGGACGTCGACACTGCGAGCACCGTGAGCCAGGTGAGCAGCAAGAACGCCCCAATAAGCTCCACCTCCAAGAAGTGCGCCTCCATTGGTGTACTCCAGAAGGAGAAGTCCTCCTCTGGCTCTTCGGTCCAGCAGAAGGGACGACAGCTCTCCGCCCGCGAACGTCTATCTGAGAAACGCCGGAACCAGACAGTCGTGGACCCGTCCAGCAAAGCGGAGGCAGCAAAGCGCTTCCAGATGCGGCGCAGCACAGGGACCCGCGGGTCTCTGGACCTCTCGCAGGGTAAACGGGGATCTACTCAACACTGGACCGAAACGACATCATCCGATCATGAGGTCTCCCGGCCTACTGGCCGCGGCAAGAAAACGGTCGCTCCTTTTCAGAAGGAAGACGATGGGAAGACACCCAGGGCCGCGACTCAGCAAGTTCTGACTCGGTCCAACAGCCTCTCTGCACCGCGGCCTACTCGCGCCTCCATGCTCCGCCGTGCCCGCCTTGGTGAGACCTCAGACAACGAAGGTGCGGAGACGGACCGGGGCTCCCAGAACTCCGATCACGTTGCCGCAACAAAAGTGTCGGCCGACGGGAGGAAGCTGTCCCGGCTAGATATCCTGGCGATGCCGAGGAAGAGGACCGGCTCTTTCACGGCTCCCAGCGACACAGAGACTGCTTCCGCCAGCCGCTCTGCCAACCACAACTCAGAACCCGGCACCCGGATGAGGTCCGTGGGCGACGCCCGCCAGACCGCCAGTAAAGGGGGAGTAGTTACAGGGAAGCAATCGCGGACTCGGTCTAGTGGAGCCAAGTACACCACCGCCGGTGAGTCTTGGCCACATTCAAATTATTCTGCTTCTCCAATATTGACATCTTGTCTTTTTAATAATGACTTCGCTCTATCATCTGTACAATATCACTTTGGATGATAAGTCTTAAAAATATGATTTATTATTCATAAAATTATACATTTTACACAAGAATACATTTTTTTGCTTGATGAATGTGTGATGGATCTTACAGTTGTCGAACCTGTTGCAGACACAGCTTAGCAGATTGGTCTCTCTTATGTCCTCTGCCATGTTTGGAATAAAAATGTGACTAATCACATCCTGGCTGTTAATGTAATGTAACCAACATAAAAATGAGTCTAAATGTTCTCCAGGTTCCCGCCGCAGACAGAAGGGGTCCGACTCCTCCTCCTCTGAGGGTGAGTGCCCAAACGGTGTCGTGAATCCCAAAACCAAGCGCTCATCCCACCCGCCTTCCGCCACCCAGACGCAGCGCCACCGGGCCAATGCCACCCGGTCTAAGTCAGTATCCGTGGAGACGGAGGAGGACGCGGACCCAAGTGAAGTGGACCCGTATCAGAACTGGTCCACGCACAGCGCAGAGATCGCCAAGTAAACACCAACAACAAAAACAACAAACAAATACAGAGTTATGTTTGCTGAAGGAGTCTGTGACCTTACCCAGTTTCCACTGCAGGCTCAGTCAGGATCTGGCTAAGGATCTGGCCATCCTTGCAAAGGAGATCCACGATGTCGCCGGAGATGGAGATGGAGACTCGCCCAGCGTAGAGAACACCACCTACCACAACATGCCAGCCTCCACCATCTCCGCCAAGGAGGAGGTTGGTGAAGCTACACCACCACTACAAAAAAAACTCCATCCACTGCTTCGCCATCCACAGCTACTCCACCACACATTCAGTACACCATCACAACAACACCATCACCGGGCTCCACTATTTCCGTCAGGAAGAAGGTGGGTGAAGCTACTGCTACACCACCACCGCTAGTTTTGCACCAAAAAAAGATCATGCGGCTACATTACTCAACCCACCAAACCGCCACATCTAAAACACCCCCACAGCATATGCAGTACACCACTATTGTTCTCCCTTGTGACGTGTTTAATATCCGATTGATCCTGATCAGCTGATGTCATCATTTTAAATTTAGTAAAACATTTTGTAATTGTCTCTACAATATTAAAAAAATAGTGAGGGAATGTTGTTCTGGGTTTAGGTTCCAGATGATGTCTTCATGCTGTGGATTCTCATGGTTAATTTCTTTGTTGTGCTGCCCAGAGGGCATCTTATCCATACCTGTGTGGGGTTGGACCAGCTAAGGTGTCTTACTCTAACTCATCACTCCTCCCACAGTGTGATTGGTTTCTTCTCCATCATGTCCCTGCCATCACTGATCCAAACACTCCCCTCCGACCAGTTGGATTGTTCTGAAGCACAAGATTTTCTGATTTGAGTGGATTGGTTCAAAGTAAAGATCAGAACAAATCCAATTGGATTAGGGTATGAATTGATCGACAGGTGAACAACTCTATTCAACTCTACTAAACTAACGGATTCTACCAGATCCAATTCTGCTGGACTCTTTCCAGCTCTGGCAGACTCTACTGGTCTTTACCGGACTCCATCTGACTCTATCAAACTTGGATATTTATTGAAGTCTGATTTCTGATCAGATTGGTTTTGCGTTTCCATTAACTTCCATTGGCCTGCACAATGAATGAACTGGCTTGACTGGTTTTGTGACAGTTCATGGAGCTGGGGCTGACCAGTATGACCCTCCTGCACTGCTGAACCTCCCTGTTAACGTGACACGTTGTATCCCAGCACCACTAAAACTCACTGCCCTCCTCCATTGAGCTGCACGTTGCATGTGGCCTTTAAGCCTGTCGCTCGCCAGTTCAATACCCAATAATCAGTATTTGTATCACCGGATCCCTTTACTCTCTTTCCAGCTGGTCCAACATATCCCCGAAGCCAGTTTAAATTACCAGAAGGTTCCTCCGGGTTCTGCCGCCATCTCGGATCTGGACTTGAACATGAATGAGCCAGAGCCCGGTTCAAAGCTCCGCCGCCTGTGCAACCGTGAAGAGGTCACCATTTAATACTCGAGGCAGTGTCCATGTGTTTATTGTGATTTAATAGAACTTAAAAACAAATCACCTAAAAGTAAAGTACAATGGACTTCCCAACAGCCAACTTGTTGTCAGCTAACTCTTCTGTTGGTAGTCTGACTCGGTTCTCTGGGTGACGTTCATAGATATATATAAAGGCTAGATGTCTTACGACGGAGTATAAGACGTCCGCACATGGCGGCCATCTTGGCAGGAGCAGCTCGCTCACCCATAACATTGTGTTGGTAGTGGTACATATAGTTTAAATCAGTGATTCTCAACTGGTGGGTCGCGGACCCGTTTTTAATGGGTCCTGGGCCTTTGCATGGGAAAATAAAAATTTGAATTAAAAAAAAAATCACAAAAAAATTCATCCTGTAATATTATTTTGAAGGGACTTTTTTAATGCAGCGGAGTGTCGTTTTTTTTGCCTGCTCGTCTGTCCATGTTTTCAGCCGCGTGTGCCAGGTTGGGTCAAACCATTCTGATATGGGGGAGACAGGTTTTTAGGATAATTAAACATCCTGAATATAAAATCTAAAATTCAGCTTATGAACTTGATTTTGAATTAATTTGAGAAGTTGAGAATGTTCCTCGATTTGGGTCGCAGCTTGTCATTAAGGGGTGATGGTGGGTCCCGGAGCCAGACCAGTTGAGAACCACTGGTTTAAATAACCATAACTTGCTCAATTTTCAACTGATTTTTAGACGGTTTGGTTTTTTATCAATGTAAGAGATGTAGTTATCACTACCAACACAAAATCATGAGTGAGACCCTACCAAGATGGCTGCCATGTACGGACGTATGACTCTTTTGGCCGGCAACACAGACGAGACATTCAATTGAATTAAATTCAATTCAATTAATTTTATTTTGTATAGCCCAAAATACAAATTTGCCTCAGAGGGCTTTACAGTCTGTACACATGCAACATCCTCTGTCCCAAAACCCTCACATCGGCACAGGAAAAACTCCCCAAAATATGAAAAAACCCTTCAATGGGGAAAAAAGGAGAGACAGCGAGATCCTCCTTGTGGCACTGGCAAGCAATGGCAACCGAGTGGCACCGTGTGGCACCGAGTGGCACGCAGTGGCACGTCAGTGGCAAAACAAGGCAAGCGAGTGGCAATTGCCAGTAATTCAGTGGCAAGTCCGGAGCGAGCGTCTCAGTGGCACGCTGAGTGGGCGGAGCCAAGTTTTCCTAGAAAACGGCCGTTGACGTTAATACCTTTTTATTTGATTTTTTTTATTTATTTGAGACAAATGAGCGCTCGTTTTCCAGAGCAGGGGCTCGTTATAGCTTTGGACCAGATACTGGCCACTGCGATCTCATGTCTGCGGGTTCCATGTGGGGGCGGGCGGGGGTCCGTGTGGAGGTTCCGCGGGGATGTGGTGGTCCTCGGAACACGCCAAAACCCCCCCTCACGGAGCCCCCCGCAACCCCGCCGTGTCGCTCCCGGCCGAGGACCACCACATCCCCGCGGAACCTCCACACGGACCCCCGCCCGCCCCCACACGGAACCCGCAGACATGAGATCGCAGTGGCCAGTATCTGGTCCAAAGCTAAAACGAGCACCTGCTCTGGAAAACGAGCGGTCACTTGTCTCAAATAAATAAAAATAAATAAATAAAAGGTATTAACGTCAACGGCCGTTTTCTAGGAAAACTTGGCTCCGCCCACTCAGCGTGCCACTGAGACGCTCGCTCCGGACTTGCCACTGAATTACTGGCAATTTCCACTCGCTTGCCTTGTTTTGCCACTGACGTGCCACTGCGTGCCACTCGGTGCCACACGGTGCCACTCGGTTGCCATTGCTTGCCAGTGCCACAAGGAGGATCTCGGCCCTGCTGGAAAAAAGGGAAGAAACCTTAGGGAGAACGTCAGAGGAGGGATCCCTCTCCCGGGATGGACAGACTGCAATGGATGTCATGTGTACAGAATCAACAATGTAAAAGATGTACAATACATTCAACTCCTCTAACAGAAATCATACAAGTAATTGCAAGTAGCAGAACAAGTGTACGGCAGGACCACTGCAGGGACAACCTCCATCAGATAGAACCTGATGGTGGTTGTCCCTACATCTAGCCTTTATATATATATATATATATGGTGAAGTTAGTCTAGTGCATCTAGAGGCTAAAATCCTCTTTTCTGCAACAATATACAAATAATATAAAAAAGTAAATATATATAAATGTATGTCAAAGTGTAGAAACACGTGTAAAGTTTTGGCGCTAAAGGTCAGCGATTTGTTCACATCTTGATATCCAGACTCTGGCCGTTCAGAGATAAGAAGACAACATAACACTAATATTTTTAACTTCCTGAGACTGCAGTGTGAACATTTCTAAAACTCATCACACTAAAGGAGACTGATGCAGTTAGTTTTGGTGCGCTGGGAGATCAGAAGATAAAGCTGCTGTTGATGTCAGTGGTGACGTCTCAGACTCATGCGGTTCCCTCTGTATGAACGCAGGTTATTCTGGACAACCTGATGTTGAACCCCGTGTCCCAGCTGTCTCAGGCCATTCGGGAGAACACGGAACAGCTGGCAGACAAAATGAAGTAAGGGAGACCTCAATGAGGTTTTGGCAAACCTTTTGAGCAGGGGTGCCCAATAGGTCGATCGCCAACGCAGTGCTGGTAGATCGCCTCTCAGTAAAAAGTCTAGTTAGGTCACTACGCTTGCTCTCGACTGCAGGAGCTAACCTTGGATTCCTTGCTTACTAACAGAAACACTTAACTCGGTTATCTGACTACAAACCCCACCCCCTTCCCCAGCGAGGCTGACGGGGGAAGGTAGTGAAGTAGATCACCATTACTTGGTCAATTGAAAAGTAGCTTGCAAGCCGAAAAAGAGCGGGCACCCCTGCTTTAGAACGATATTGAGTTTTTATTTAAGGATTCAGTTCTGGACAACCCTTCAAGATACAGGAATTAGTCTGCACGGGTTGTGACCCCACGGTGTGTTTTCAGGGTTCTTTTCCAGAACAAGGCTGGGGTCTGGGAGGAGATCGAGGCTAAGATCAACGCTGAGAACGAAGTCCCCATCCTGAAAACCTCTAACAAGGTTCTTCTGTAACCCAAGTGTGTTACTTTGAGGATGTGATCAATGCACAGCTGGAATTTTTTACAGTTTTTTCTATTCCCATTTGCAGGAAATTACATCGATTCTGAAAGAGCTGAGACGAGTCCAGAGACAACTGGAAGGTAAACAAAATTTACACCCAACATTTTCGGCTTTGTTTTTGTATCAGACATAACGTTTATATCCTCATGATATCCAACCATTATTTCACAGACACTTACCTTGCCTGAAAGACATTTTTTCTGCATTCTTTGGAACATAAAACAAAGTATACAGAGTCCAACTTCAGTGGCCCATGCTAAGCACTGTCTGTGCGAGCCAGGGTGTCCCCTTTGTGTGTAAGGCTATGCAAACCACTTTGTGCTAAACTAGGCCAACCACTATTTGTGCTACCCACACTGTGCTGAGCTAAAGCAATTACTAATAATGCTGGGCAATGCTCACCACTGCTCCTTCATTTGTTCTAGTGATAAACACCATCGTGGAACCCGGCGGGGTTCTCCAGATAGCGGCTGCCGGGACGTCGTCTCTCGCTCAGACTCGATCGTACACCCGGGAGAAGAAACCTGCTTCCAAACCGCACAGCGCCACCCCGACCTCCAACGCCAACACAAGCACCAGAAGACCACCTCGTGGACCCGAAGGGGCCCATTATGTGGCCTGAGCCGCCCCGCTTGCTGAAGCACCCGTGGGGCGTAGCCATGAATTCTCACAGTCGCCGCCACATGCCCAGCCTCTTTCCAGTGATCAGCTGACCGGGTTACCAGCTGTAGCACCCGTGAACACCAAATCCATATGGCGGTTGACCAGCTGTGTCCCAGTTCCATACCAAACACCAATAGTATACTGTGCTACTCCTTTCTCATAGTATGGTGTACTAGTACACCGATGGAGGTCAAACCAGAACCCAGAGTTCAATGTGTGGGTTCGACTGCCCTTTAAGCCGGTGGTGAGGAGGAAGACTGCAGTCCACTGAATGTTTAGATACATCCTCCAGATGATTAGACACAGTAATTCATAATATATCAGGGTCCTACTCATATATCCTCCTGTTTGATCACTAAACGGAAAGTAATGCCTTTCTACAACCTGAACATAAGTTTAACAAGAAGAACTTTTTCTGAAAGAATCAATAAGATTATTCATGACTTTCTGGTTCCCGGTCTTCCTGGGGGGGTTCACGGTGCTCCAGATCCTGCAGGGGGTCCTAAGGTGGTCCTAATCTTTCTGGGTGTCACAAGGTGTTCCCTTGGAGCAGTGCATTTGAGGACATCAGTCATTAGTAGCTGGGACACAACTGAAGTTAATGACTTATCCCATTGTCACATGTCCCATTGTGGGACACCTGCTGCTCCGCAGACGCTCGTTGAGTTGTGAATTCATGGTTCAATAAAATAAGTCTGTAGAAGCTTTGGCGTTGCTGAACAACATTTATTGAAATACACAACCTGTTGATCGATCGGCTTTGTGCTTTAATCATCTGCTGCGGCACCTCATTTGATCAGATGATCTGTTGTGTTTTTGTATGTAGAAGAAGTCTTGTTATATTGACTGTAAATGGTCTGAATGCCTGGAGTTCAAACAGTCGATTACCCTGATGGTCCTTAAATGCATCGCCTTCCTCAAATGCAACTGATGAAAAGATGTTGTGTTTTTGTTTCACTTTTGTCAAACTGTGAACTGTACTAGGAATGATAATAATAACAATAATAATAAGATACAGAAGCTTTGAGATAAATACAATCATTATTATGTGTTCAGTTTGGAAAGATCCAACCAGAGAAACACAACCACAGACGATCTACCTGACCTGTCTCATGGGTTCAGTTCATTCACATAGGTTTATATGTGAACAACCCATAATAACCTCCTGTCTGACAATAGAAACCATGAGTGTGAAATCATCTTGAGGTATAGGGGTTCTTCATCTACATAGTTTAATGAATGAAAATTGAGCCAGATGTTTTTATGTAAACATGCTGACAAAAAACAGGAATTTAGGAGGTAACAACGTATTTATAGTTTCACCTGCTGGGAACACCTACTCAGTGTGTGTGTGTGTGTTTGTTCACATTTCATATTTCATTGGGTTCATCGGGTCTAGGACCCAGTTAGCCTAGCTTAGCACAAAGAATGGAGGCGGACGGAAACTGCTGAAACTTTTATTTTGTAAGGTGAATGTTTCCTGTAGGCAGTGAGGGATTGAGGCCAGTTCACCAAATGTGCACTTTTTTATTTAACAGACACCTGGCTTTTTATTTTGACAGTTGTGCTTTTTTATTTTGACAGTCCATTGAGTTTATCGGCCCACAATACAAACCTGAATGGCAGCTGCTGTGATGATTTTATTGCTGCTGTAGCAGGTGATTGGTCGGCTGTGTTTTGTTGCATGTGACTGTTTCCTGTTAAAAAAAAGCTTTTTTATGCTCATTTATTTATTGTTTGTATCATAGAATCATTTGTAATAAAGTGGTCTCATCTGATGCTTGATGACATGAACCTAAAATCTGTGTTTGAATACAACAAACTAGTTTTCTGTGTTTTATCCTGTCCACCAGGTGTTTTATTGATCATCTGTCCACCAGGTGTTTTATTGACCATCTGTCCACCAGGTGTTTTATTGATCATCTGTCCACCAGGTGTTTTAATGACCATCTGTCCACCAGGTGTTTTATTGACCATCTGTCCACCAGGTGTTTTATTGACCATCTGTCCACCAGGTGTTTTAATGATCATCTGTCCACCAGGTGTTTTATTGATCATCTGTCCACCAGGTGTTTTATTGACCATCTGTCCACCAGGTGTTTTATTGACCATCTGTCCACCAGGTGTTTTATTGACCATCTGTCCACCAGGTGTTTTATTGATCATCTGTCCACCAGGTGTTTTATTGATCATCTGTCCACCAGGTGTTTTATTGATCATCTGTCCACCAGGTGTTTTAATGACCATCTGTCCACCAGGTGTTTTAATGATCATCTGTCCACCAGGTGTTTTATTGACCATCTGTCCACCAGGTGTTTTAATGATCATCTGTCCACCAGGTGTTTTATTGACCATCTGTCCACCAGGTGTTTTAATGATCATCTGTCCACCAGGTGTTTTATTGATCATCTGTCCACCAGGTGTTTTATTGACCATCTGTCCACCAGGTGTTTTAATGACCATCTGTCCACCAGGTGTTTTATTGATCATCTGTCCACCAGGTGTTTTATTGACCATCTGTCCACCAGGTGTTTTATTGACCATCTGTCCACCAGGTGTTTTATTGATCATCTGTCCACCAGGTGTTTTATTGATCATCTGTCCACCAGGTGTTTTATTGATCATCTGTCCACCAGGTGTTTTAATGACCATCTGTCCACCAGGTGTTTTAATGATCATCTGTCCACCAGGTGTTTTATTGACCATCTGTCCACCAGGTGTTTTAATGATCATCTGTCCACCAGGTGTTTTATTGACCATCTGTCCACCAGGTGTTTTAATGATCATCTGTCCACCAGGTGTTTTATTGATCATCTGTCCACCAGGTGTTTTATTGACCATCTGTCCACCAGGTGTTTTAATGACCATCTGTCCACCAGGTGTTTTATTGATCATCTGTCCACCAGGTGTTTTATTGACCATCTGTCCACCAGGTGTTTTATTGACCATCTGTCCACCAGGTGTTTTATTGACCATCTGTCCACCAGATGTTTTATTGACCATCTGTCCACCAGGTGTTTTAATGATCATCTGTCCACCAGGTGTTTTAATGACCATCTGTCCACCAGGTGTTTTAATGATCATCTGTCCACCAGGTGTTTTAATGACCATCTGTCCACCAGGTGTTTTAATGACCATCTGTCCACCAGGTGTTTTATTGATCATCTGTCCACCAGGTGTTTTATTGACCATCTGTCCACCAGGTGTTTTATTGATCATCTGTCCACCAGGTGTTTTATTGACCATCTGTCCACCAGGTGTTTTATTGACCATCTGTCCACCAGGTGTTTTAATGATCATCTGTCCACCAGGTGTTTTATTGATCATCTGTCCACCAGGTGTTTTATTGACCATCTGTCCACCAGGTGTTTTATTGATCATCTGTCCACCAGGTGTTTTATTGATCATCTGTCCACCAGGTGTTTTATTGACCATCTGTCCACCAGGTGTTTTATTGATCATCTGTCCACCAGGTGTTTTAATGATCATCTGTCCACCAGGTGTTTTAATGACCATCTGTCCACCAGGTGTTTTAATGATCATCTGTCCACCAGGTGTTTTATTGATCATCTGTCCACCAGGTGTTTTATTGATCATCTGTCCACCAGGTGTTTTAATGATCATCTGTCCACCAGGTGTTTTAATGATCATCTGTCCACCAGGTGTTTTAATGATCATCTGTCCACCAGGTGTTTTAATGATCATCTGTCCACCAGGTGTTTTATTGAACATCTGTCCACCAGGTGTTTTATTGATAATCTGTCCACCAGGTGTTTTAATGATCATCTGTCCACCAGGTGTTTTAATGATCATCTGTCCACCAGGTGTTTTAATGATCATCTGTCCACCAGGTGTTTTATTGACCATCTGTCCACCAGGTGTTTTAATGATCATCTGTCCACCAGGTGTTTTAATGATCATCTGTCCACCAGGTGTTTTAATGATCATCTGTCCACCAGGTGTTTTAATGATCATCTGTCCACCAGGTGTTTTATTGACCATCTGTCCACCAGGTGTTTTAATGATCATCTGTCCACCAGGTGTTTTATTGAACATCTGTCCACCAGGTGTTTTATTGATAATCTGTCCACCAGGTGTTTTAATGATCATCTGTCCACCAGGTGTTTTAATGATCATCTGTCCACCAGGTGTTTTAATGATCATCTGTCCACCAGGTGTTTTATTGACCATCTGTCCACCAGGTGTTTTAATGATCATCTGTCCACCAGGTGTTTTAATGATCATCTGTCCACCAGGTGTTTTAATGATCATCTGTCCACCAGGTGTTTTAATGATCATCTGTCCACCAGGTGTTTTAATGATCATCTGTCCACCAGGTGTTTTATTGTTTTTCCTTGATCACATTTTATAGTTTGATCACCTGGCCTGCTAGGGTCCATTTCATTGTATCCTTGAGCAAGGCACTTAACCCAAACATTGCCCCTGTGTAACCACGTGGTGTGAATGATAGTCACTGATGGACAGGTGTGTGACACACCTGTCCATCAGTGACTATCATTCACACACTAAGGAGGAACCGTGTGTGAATGAGTGAATGAGGACGTAGTGTTAAAGAGCTGTGAGTGGTCAGAAGAAAAGAAAAAATCAAGTCCAGGATTATGAAGGTCATTTCTCACCTTGGAGGAGCTAAAGAAAGAATAAGCAGCTGAGATCAGACTCCAGGTGGATGCAAAGTTGCTCAGGGTTCCATCCTGGGCCCTGTTCAGGAGGAAGTACCCAGGAGGTGGTAGTCATACAGCAGTACCTGAGGCATACACCTACCCTGAGACCGAACCTAACGGCCGTGAGGTGCTTGGTCGGAGCACCGGTTTGATTCCTATGGAAGCAAAAAAAAAGAAGGTTTAGAAAGTCGAAATTATGATTTAATTTCCTTGCAGCGGGTTGTTGACGTCACTAAGGTCAGAGAGGTGTCGTTCGCGTTTTAACGTCTCGCTATTGAACCGGAAACTTTGAATCTGTGAATATCTGTAAACGTTCTACGGACACTTGCACCCACTCAGTACCCCCCCCCCCTCAAAACCAACAGTGAGGAACAGGGACCTCTAACGTACTGTGATCAGCTTTTAGCAGAGTCTAAATTATCTTCGGTATTTCCGAGTCCGAGATGAATCAAACTTATTGGGATATAAAATACAGTCCGGGTGGTAATTCAGTAGTTGTCATGATTAGTAACGATTGAAAAGTCCTGAATAAAGTTCTCTCTTTATGGAACCAGTGTATGGCCAGTTCCTCAACGAGGAAAGCCGCTGCAGAATCAGCGGCGGCTTTGCGCATGCGCGCTGCCTGTCAGTCTGGACGTGACGTGTGTCTCTCTGCGCTCTGCAGCTGGACTGCTGCAAGCCGCGAGATTTCTGTGAGACTCGCTGAGGACAGAAACTGCAAAACAACACGTGATTTCACGTTAGACACCACAAAAGTCTCCAATTAATCCAGATCGCTGGATTCATCGCTGGTCGCTTTTGACAAAAAGTCGCCAAAAGGGTTTGGAAAGTAAATCTACCAAACAACGAAGGAGCCTGCGCATGCGCATATCTTAAGTCATAATTTCGACTTTCTAACCCTTCTTATTTTCTGGCGGAAATGAGCTTCCATAGGAATATAACAGTGATTTGGGACAGAAGGCGGTGACGCTGTCCTGTCTTTCTGTCCAGTCACCCTAGCAACAACAGACGCCGCCGCTTGGCTTCACTAGCCAATCACCCAGCACGCAGTGTCTACGTCATATCCTGTCTACGCTCCGGGTGTGCGGAGTCCGCCATTTTGGTTGCTGCTAGCCGAGCGGCTAGCACAGAGTCTCTGCGGAGAGGATGAGGAGTACCTGAACGAACCGAGCCCCGCTGAGCTGTCAGAACCGAACCAGAGAGCAGCAACCCTCACTGGACCGGCTCTGGTCTCGGAAACATTAGCCTCCCGTCCGCATGCTGCTACCTTAGTCAGTAAAGAAACTGTTGCTTCGGTTCCGTTTCGATCAATTTTGGGTAAAAACTACCGGAAAAGAAGCCGTGCCGTGCCCAGCCGATCAAGATAACCTTCCGGTCCTGTAGTCAGGGCTGGAACCAGTGATGCCGGGGGGTAAACAGGACCTGGAGGTAAACCAGCCCGCTACAGGTCGTTAAAACGTCAGCAGGCGTTCCGGGTCATACAGGCGGCTGCCCGGAACCCCCCCACTGACCCGGGTAACATGTCCAGTAGAACCCCCTTGCCCACCGTCAACGAACGGGACACCGACACCGTGAGTTCTTCTCTTTGTTTGTTATTTAACTTTTTTATAAATATCAAAAAATGTTCTCTTAAGGAATCTGCCAAAATACGGAATAGAACTATACAGTTAGTCCACAGGACAGAGTCTAGTCTTGTGGAGGCCTGCAGGTAACTCACCTGAGGCTGTCCGTCCTATTTTCCCAGCATGCCCTAGTGGAGGATGGGCGTGGCCAGGTGTCGTCCCGGTCTGTCCGATCTGCTCGATGTAAAAACTTTCCGTCCATAGCTGATGAGACGCCGCAAGTCGGAAAATACCGACTCCTGAAAACCATCGGGAAGGGAAACTTTGCTAAAGTCAAGTTAGCACGACACGTCCCCACAGGACGAGAGGTGAGACGAGGGGTGAGACAGAACGAAAAGTGAGACGAGGGGTGGGACAGGACGAGGGGTGAGACAGAACGAAAGGTGAGACGAGGGGTGGGACAGAACGAAAGGTGAGACGAGGGGTGGGACAGAACGAAAGGTGAGACGAGGGGTGGGACAGGACGAAAGGTGAGACGAGGGGTGGGACAGAACGAAAGGTGAGACGAGGGGTGAGACAGGACGAGAGGTGAGACGAGGGGTGAGACAGAACGAAAGGTGAGACGAGGGGTGGGACAGAACGAAAGGTGAGACGAGGGGTGAGACAGAACGAAAGGTGAGACGAGGGGTGAGACAGGACGAGAGGTGAGACGAGGGGTGGGACAGGATAACGGGATCTTAGAATTAATAATATAATGATAATGTTATTGATGTCAGCATCCAATGAAACTGGATTTAACTGTCAATCATCTTTTGTTCCTTTTAAGGTGGCAATCAAAATCATTGATAAGACTCAGCTGAACCCCAGCAGCCTGCAGAAGGTGATACGGAGACCAGTTCAGACCCTAATGATCACTAAATGAAGAGACGTCACAAGATCAGAGTGTTGTAGACATGTTGATGTAATAACCTGTCTGTCTCTTCCTGTCTGTCTGTCAGCTCTTCAGAGAGGTCAGAATAATGAAGATCTTAAATCACCCAAACATTGGTGAGTAACACATCATCCCCTAAAACCTTCTTTTTAAATTGCACACTTGTTCATGGGGGGGGGCTCTGTGATGATGGTAGGAGAAACACTAATGTCTAACCTGTCTGTCCCTCTCACCTGTGTCTCTCAACTTTCACCTGTGTGTGTGTCCACAGTGAAGCTGTTTGAGGTGATCGAGACTGAGAAGACTCTGTACCTGGTGATGGAATATGCCAGTGGAGGTCAGTCACACCTTTGACCTTTAGCCAGCATCACGTTCCCACGGTGTTGATGAGTGTGTGTGTGTGTGTGTGTGTGTGTGTGTGTGCAGGTGAAGTGTTTGATTACCTCGTAGCTCATGGGAGGATGAAGGAGAAGGAGGCCAGAGCCAAATTCAGACAGGTAACGCTCTCCCTTGTCTAAAGCGTTACCATGGTAACAGAGTTTCACCAGGATTTCATAGTTTATATTTACCAGGTTAGAATGATGTTGATCTGTCTGTCTTTGCAGATTGTGTCTGCAGTTCAGTACTGTCATCAGAGGCACATCGTTCACCGCGACCTCAAGGTACCAAACTGTGACCTCACGCAGCGCTAATACCAACAATACTTCACATGGCACCGAGTTAGAACTCAGACGCCTTTACAATCTGTACAAATGCAACACTGCATTGTGCAGGTGTTCAGCAGGACCACTGCAGGGACCACCACCATCAGGTGGAGCCCAGTCCCAGCCACGCTGGGCCGTCACTCAATCCACTGGTCAATCTTTCCCGCCTCACCTACGGTCATGACTGAAAGAACTAGGTCGGTTGTAGCATCTACAGCCGAACCCGCTAAGATAACAAGTCCCAATGGACTATGAAGGCACAATGCTGGCCTTCAGTTTGGGAACATTTTGTCTTGAAGCTGAATGAGAAAACGAGCCTACTCGGTTCCTCCAGGCCGATTGTTACCTCCCGGCTGCATTGAATCATAGCAACACATTCCTGTTTGTTCTAAAGCGTCTCCATCTTGTGCTCCCGGCTCGCTCTCTGCATCTAACATCACATCTCATGCATTTACATTGCATTATGAGCCATGCGTTACTCTTTGCCTGGGGAGCGTTTAGGGGTCAGGTGTCAGGGACACTTCGACATGTCGCCACCAGACTGCAACACGCTGCGGCTTCAGGGGTCAGGGGTCAACGCAGACCAAAAGTAAACAAAGCTGCGTTCAAATATTTGATTGCATTAATCTCCTTTGAGCACCTTTTAATAATACCCCCACAACAAAGAGAACGGGGTGCTATGGACTGAGGATCTAGTCTAGGTTTTGGGTTCATAAGGCTGGACATGAAGAGACATTTAAATCCACCTCTTTCTCCTCATCTTCCTTCTGGTCCTCCTGCAGGCAGAGAACCTCCTCCTGGATGCTGACATGAATATTAAAATAGCAGATTTTGGGTTCAGTAACGAGTTCACTCTGGGTGGGAAACTGGACACGTTCTGTGGTTCTCCTCCGTATGCGGCTCCTGAGCTCTTCCAGGTACTTTACTCCTCACTCAGCCCGTCGCTGTCACTTGACCTTTTGACCTCTAAGTCACTTTGTCATCTCTCTTTCAGGGTAAGAAGTATGATGGTCCAGAGGTGGATGTGTGGAGTCTGGGAGTGATCCTCTACACTCTGGTCAGTGGATCGCTGCCCTTTGACGGACAGAACCTCAAGGTCAGTGTCCCGCGTGGTGGCGTTGATGTGATGTCATGTGTCTCTTTGTCTCTGAGCTCGTTCTTCATGTGGATTGATCTACGGTTGGATGGTGTTGGATGGTGTTGTAGGGTAAGCCTCACCCAACTGACTCAAAGCCAGGGGCATTTTTTGAAACTTGTTAAAACAATAAATATATTTATTTGGGCTTAGTGTTTAGGCAAATGGCAGCAATACGACTATTAGGCAGTAGTCTACATATTCAATATGTCTCTCATTCCTGAGCTCATTACTTCATGCTTCTGTAAAAACAAAGAACATTTAATAATTGTACTTTACCCAGATAGAGGATTGTCTGTTAACCACAAGGTGGCAGTAGCTGATGAGGAGACGTCTCTGACTGTGGTTTGTTGCTCAGTCGTATTTCTTCATGTTTTCCCCCTTAATGAAGTCTGAAGAATTCGCGATGCTGGTTGACAACAACGACGTTCGACTCCCTCGGCTTCTTAGCAAAAGCTGTGGGTGCTTCTCTTGTGGTCTTGTGGTCTTCCTCCATCCAAAGCTACATTTTTCGATGGGTGTGTTTTTTCTTTTGAGCCTGAGATGGTGACGGAGGCTGAAGGTGCTCTTTGTCGCACCAACATCAGTCAAAGGAGAGAATCCAAAAGATTCTTTGGCAAATGGAGCATCTGATGACTTCAGAGCAGGGCTTTCCTCTCCTTCTCTTCTAAAGACCAGAACCAGAAGGCCCGTCTCCCTGCAAACGGACCAATGAGCAGCCGCTGTGCTTGTTTGCAGGAGCTGAGAGAGCGAGTCCTTCGGGGTAAATACCGGATCCCCTTCTACATGTCCACTGACTGTGAAAGTCTGCTCAAACGCTTCCTGGTGCTGAACCCAGGAAAAAGAGGAACTCTAGAGGTGAACACCTGAACACATCACCTGTTAGTGAGCACCTGGACACACCTCAAGTGATTGGTGAGTTTATTGATCACAGTATTAATATTCCTTAGGTAATCATGAGGGACCGTTGGATCAATGTCGGCTCTGATGAAGAATCATTGAAACCTTTTGTGGAGCCGCAGCTGGACGTCAGAGACCAGGAGAGGATCGGTACTCCCTCACTCACAGTACAAGTACACGTGATGTGTGTGTTTATGTACACATGTCAACCTTTACCTGTTCACATATGCCATTAATTGATCAAATATCTGAGTGGTTCCATCGGAGAAAGCGAGACGCTAGCGGAAGATAAAGAGCTTTTTGGAAGTAGAACCGACACGTGACCCACACGAGGGGGATGACTGCTATGCTAAGCTAGCTGCTAGGCTACTTCCATCTCAACATCTACCTGCAGAGGACCTCTACTGTGGAGACGACCTGCTAAATGTGGGACATTGTTGCCACTTTAAACATGTTAAATGATGGAGGACAACAGGAAGAGACGTAGTTCAACATGTGTGTAGGTAACAAGTGTCTAAAATACACGCTTACTCATGAGTGCTCATTACTTTAGGTTTAGTCTTTATAAGGAAAACATTCAGTAACAACAAACATGAATTAATCGCGATTCATTTCAAAATGTAGAATGAATTAGTTCATTTTTTGAAATCTACTGCGCGCCTTATAACCCGGAGCGCCATATATATGGATTAATTGGTTGATCCATATATATGGATCAATTGGTTGATCTCGGGACCGTCTGTTCCAGCGCTGCCTCTCGGTGCAAGATGGAAGAAAAGCATTAATCAAGAACGAGGTTCAGAGATATTGTTCATATCCACATTAATGTTTGAACAACGTTACCATGGGACTGAAGAGTTGTCAGAACGCTTAATAACGTTTGATGTAGCACAGATCTTCATATAATGCAGCAGTCCACAGCTGAAGGTGCCTCCTGTGTTGGTGTTGCAGACCTCATGGTGGGGATGGGTTACTCTAGAGAGGACATCAATGATTCGCTCACCAAGATGAAGTATGATGACATCACAGCTGCCTACCTGCTGCTAGGTCGCCAGGCTGCTGAGGTCAGAGGTGGTTTCCATGGTGACAGCAGCAGTGACGCACAGAGAGGCCGGGCGGTGATGGTAACTGTGTTTGTTGTTCAGGTGGAGGTGAGTGAATCCAGCAGAGCGTGTCATTCTCCTGCCCACCTCCTCAACCATCGCTCCTCCTCCAAACAGAGGAGGCATAGCGACCAAGGTACCCACCAGAACCCCAACGCCATCCAAGACCACAATGTGATCCTCACTGTAACTCCCTTCTCCCCCCTCAGTCTGTCCCGCCCCCTCGGTGGACAAGAGGAGTCACAATGCAGCGTGTGCAGAGGAGGAGGTGAAGCAGGAAGTGGGGGGTTCCAACAAGAAGTCCAGTCCTCTGGATGGAGGCAATCCGCTGCTAGGCAACGCCAACAACCCCAACATGGCTGACATCCCTGAGCATAGGAAAACGTCAGCCACGCCCACCTTAAGTTCAAAGGTCAGACTGATTGATTTTTGTATTTCCCTCGGTGTGGGGACCTGATCGCTATCAATACATTGATGCCCAGAGAGTGCAAGCTGATCCAGGAGGGTTTTTGGCTCTCGTTTGTCTCAGAGCGCGTCGTCCAGCATGACGAGGAGGAACACGTATGTTTGTACTGAGAGTAAATCTGCAGAGCGACGCTCTGTGGTCCCCAACGGCAAAGAGAACAGGTGTGAGTCCACCAGGTGAGCCCCTCTGGTCTAAAGCTGTACCGCGTAGTGACGAACCCTCCCCCCTCCTCCCCTCAGCGCTGCTGCAAACCCCCCTGAGAGGTCAGTGGGCGGAGTCTCCACCCACATTGTGAGCAGCGGAGCGACACCACCCGACCGGCTGCGTTTCCCTCGAGGGACGGCGAGTCGCAGCACCTTCCACGCCGGTCAGCTGAGAGACAAACGAAGCCCCGCCCACAACAGCCCACCCGCCTCGCCCAGCCTTTCCCATGACGCCCAATCACGAGCCAGAGGGTCGACCAACCTGTTTTCCAAACTCACCTTTAAACTCACACGCAGGTAAGACCCCCCCCCCCCCCCCCTCCGGTGACACGTTCAAAGACATAAACGTGTTCATCCCCCTCCCTGCTTTTCCTGCTTTGTTTTATTACAACCTGGAATTAAAAAAGAAACTTCCCTTCCCTTGTGTAGTCGCAACATATCATGTGATCAGAAGGAGGATCCAGGTTCTCCTGCTGCTCCACAGCTGAGGGAGTCGAAACCTCGCTCCCTGAGGTTCACCTGGAGTATGAAGACCACTTCCTCCATGGAGGCTCAGGACATGATGAAGGAGATCAGGAAGATTCTGGATGCCAATAACTGCGACTACGAGCAGCGTGAGCGCTTCCTGCTGCTCTGTGTCCATGGCGACGGACACCTAGACAGCCTCGTCCAATGGGAGATGGAGGTCTGCAAACTTCCCCGCCTCTCGCTCAACGGTGTCCGCTTCAAGCGGGTATCAGGAGCGTCCATCGCCTTCAAGAACATCGCTTCCAAGATCGCCAACGAACTTAAGCTATAGAGACAGGGAGACAGGTCAGAGAAAGACAGGGAGATGGGTCAGAGACGGATGTGGAGACAGGTAGGGAGGGAGACAGGTCAGAGACAGACAGGGAGACAGGTCAGAGGGAGACAGGTCAGAGACAGACAGGGAGGGAGACGGGTAAGAGACGGACAGGTAGGGGGAGGGAGAGACGGAGAGACGCGGTCTGTGTTGATTCAAAGCAGCTGATCAATATTAAAAGTCATTGATGAGTTGATTCGCTTGTCTCTGCGTATCAGCGAAAAGTCCACATCAAACTTCTGATTGTGCGGCAAAGGAAGTTGGGATTTGGAGTCGAGTGTTATGAAGGGCACAGAAATACACTTGTTTTATTTTGAAAAGCCCTCAGCCATGACTCACCTGCTGGCGACCTAAAGAAGGCGGGGCCACGGCCAGGGGGAGGGGCCATGTCTGTGAATGTAAATAGTTTGTGTGACTGCTTCCGTTGTGTTCTTTTGTATGTCAGCAGTCAGCTGAGGTTCACTTATGTGTCATTAAACACTTTGAACGCATCACAACTTCCTGTCTGACACCTCTGTGAATCGCAGTACAACACAGGTACTGGTACTTCACTTAATACTGCTCCTGTACATTAGTACCACCACTTAATATTATTTTTACTCCTGTAATAATGCTCAGTCAAGGTACTAGTACATCACTTTCTACTCATGTACTAGTACTTCACTGTAGTACATTTCAGAGGTTCGTAATTTCTACCGTTTTATATCTGAGGTACATATAATACCTCATACTATACTACATCTCAGACACATAGCACTTCTTACTGTATTACATCTCAGAGGTACATATACTACTTAGTAAATCTCAGGGGTACTTACAGTACTTGTTGCTGTATTATATATCAGGTACATATAGTACTCATAGGTACTAGGTGTTGGTGCAGAATGAAGACAGGGGAGCTCCAGCGTTTAGTCGGGGCCACGTAGACTTTATTAGGTATTTCATGTGTTAGATTGGTCCAACAGGAAATAGAAAATCCTTCACATTGGACTGAAGTCTAACTGGGCGGCTTTAGGACGGATTCTGATTGGTTACAGTGAGCGAGGGTATGGTTGGGTGAGTGGGGGGGTGAGGAGAGGTGTGTCACAGGTTAGAGGTTACAGTGACCGTTCACTTCTGATCTGGTATGATGTCATCGATGCTCTCTCCGGCCTCCAGGCGTTTCTCCATGTCCACCAGCAGGTTGACACCATCCACCACCATCTGCACCAGCTCCACCTCGGAAAAGCCCAGACGGTCAGCGTTGGAAATATCGAAGACTCCACCCACCGCCGCTGTGTCCACGCCCCCTGAGAGACAGACAAGTGATGTCACAGGTATGTCTTCAGTTCATCAGGGAGAAGCCTCTTCAGGCTTCGTGATGTCCACTGTGTCCCCACCTGTCTGTCTGTACCTGTCCCCCCAACTGTCTTTACCTGTCTCCCCACCTGTCTGTCTTTACCTGTCTCTCAACCCATCTGTACCTGTCTCTCAGCCTGTCCGTCTGTACCTGTCCCCCCAACTGTCTTTACCTGTCTCCCCACCTGTCTGTACCTGTCTCTCAGCCTGTCTGTCTGTACCTGTCCCCCCAACTGTCTTTACCTGTCTCCCCACCTGTCTGTCTTTACCTGTCTCTCAACCCATCTGTACATGTCTCTCAGCCTGTCCGTCTGTACCTGTCCCCCCACCTGTCTGTACCTGTCTCCCCACCTGTCTGTTTTTACCTGTCTCTCAACCCCTCAACCCATCTGTACCTGTCTCTCAGCCTGTCCGTCTGTACCTGTCCCCCCAACTGTCTTTACCTGTCTCCCCACCTGTCTGTACCTGTCTCTCAGCCTGTCTGTCTGTACCTGTCCCCCCAACTGTCTTTACCTGTCTCCCCACCTGTCTGTACCTGTCTCTCAGCCTGTCTGTCTGTACCTGTCCCCCCAACTGTCTTTACCTGTCTCTCCACCCGTCTGTCTGTACCTGTCTCTCAACCTGTCTGTCTGTACCTGTCTCTCCACCTGTCTGTCTGTACCTGTCTCCCCACCTGTCTGTCTGTACCTGTCTCTCCACCTGTCTGTCTGTACCTGTCTCCCCACCTGTCTGTGAGCTTACCTGTGCCCCTCTTCTGCAGCCTCAGCCTCTTCAGGATCTCTCCGAACTTCTCGTGCTTGCTGACGTTGGGCAGCTTGACATGGACTCCGGCCCTCAGTCCCGTCCCCAGGTTGGACGGACAGGTGAGGACGTAGCCCAGGTGTTCGTTCCACATGAACTCGTGACCTCGTTCCTTAAACAAGCCCTCAATCTGCCGGAGAGAGAGAGAGGGAGAGGGTGGTCAGGTGAGGAGCACCGGTGATGTCATTGGTGTAGAACGAGGGAAGTGGGCGTGCAGGTGTCCACCTTGGTGAGTCCGGTGCAGAAGCGGTTGAAGACCTCCTTCATGTTTCCTCCTTTCTGCATGCTGATGACCCGCAGGTGATCCTCCTCGTTCACCCAAACCAGGAAGGTCTTGTTGTCGTTGTGCCTGTAGGTGAAAGATGGAGGTTAGTTACACTGAGACAGGAAGTGAGTCACCTGTCCAGGTGTCTTTGGTACTGACCAGATGCCGCGGCCGTCGGGCCAGTCGCGGGCCATGCCAGAGGCTAGCAGCAGGGGGGAGACGGGCTTATCAAACAGGAAGTGGTCATCGATCAGCTGCTGCTGCTCCTCCTCTGTCATGTTCTTCAGAGCGTAGTACTTCCCCTTTAAGTCCCCATCCAGCACATCCAGACCTGCAGGGGTTAGAGGTCACGGGTGGAGCTCAGGTGAGTCCATGTGCTCAACAGTCACCTTTTCAAATTAAGGTTCAGACATTTACTGAAGTACGACTCTTCAGACCAAGCAAAGCAGGTCAGCTCAACGTGATGAAGACACCCAGCAGATTAATATCAATGTGGCTTTATGATAAATAATATAAACACTATGAATGTTATTATGCATTTTTATAAATGTGAAGCGCAGGCGAAGAGAGAGCTCGTCTCAGCGGGTTCAGGCCGGTTGTCTTTGTTATGAAGAGTTATGCAACACTTTGATCTGCTCAGTGACAATCACTGATGCCTCTAAATACAGAGCACATCTTGATAAGAGATGGATTATCCGCCTAATTCATCACGTCATCACAGAACTGATCCAGAGTCAGTTCTGCTAACTCAAAGTCAGCTTATTGGCTTTCTGCTGTAGCTTCCAACGTCACATAATAACTAAGAGTGAGAAGAGTGACCACGTGTGACAAGTGACACGAACGAGAAGAGAGCAAAGAAACGAGTTAGAAGAGCAACACAAGCAAAGAGGGACCTCGAATACATTACAAAATGTATGTAGTAAATGTATGTATATATATATATATATACATATATGTGTATATAACCTGTGTATATACATATGTAGTAAATGTGTATATATATATATGTGTATATCTCATTTTCTAGCTGATGAGGGAAGTGATGTCATACTTTCCAAGGACAGGTTCTCGATGGCGCGGCGTTCTCCTCGGCTGCAGTGAGGAGGCAGACAGAAGCCCCGGATGCTCCGACCTGTCCGGACACGAGAGCTCAGGACGTAGTCTGGATCCAGATCATCTCCTCCCTTAAACAAAGGGATGCAGAAGAACTAGTTCATGCATTTGTTACTTCTAGACTGGATTACTGTAATTCTTTGTTACCAGGCTGCTCTTGTAAATCTCTTAAACCTCTCCAGCTGATTCAGAATGCTGCAGCACGTGTATTAACAAGAACTAAGAAATGGGATCATATAACTCCTGTGTTAACTTCTCTGAACTCCCTGTTTAAATCAAGAATAGAATTGAAGGTACTTCTCCTCACCTACAAGGCACTTAAAAGGTTCCTCTTAGGGCTGGCTCAGGTGAGCCTGGACCAGCCCTTGGTTAAGCTGCTATAGGCCTGGAATGCTGGAGGACTTCTGAGGACACTGAGCTCCTCCCTCCTATAATTATACACATCTTAATCATTTACATCTCTAGCAGCTGGTCCTGCTGCTGCTATCATTGTTATTATTGATAATAATCACGTTATTTATTATCATAAACCAACATTACAGACTTTGCTTCTTTTCCAAAGTAGTTGGGCTTTCCCTCCCCACAGGTTTCTGTGGGTGGTGGTTACATCTGATTGTGTCTATCTGATGGAGGTTCTATATCTGAAGGCGGTTCTATATCTGAAGGAGGTTCTATATCTGAAGGCGGTTCTATATCTAATAGAGGTTCTACATCTGAAGGAGGTTCTATATCTGAAGAAGGTTCTACATCTGATGGAGGTTCTATATCTGATGGAGGTTCTATATCTAATGGAGGTTCTATATCTGATGGAGGTTCTATATCTGAAGGCAGTTCTACATCTGATGGAGGTTCTATATCTAATGGAGGTTCTACATCTGATGGAGGTTCTATATCTGATGGAGGTTCTATATCTAATGGAGGTTCTATATCTGATGGAGGTTCTATATCTGAAGGCAGTTCTACATCTGATGGAGGTTCTATATCTAATGGAGGTTCTATATCTGATGGAGGTTCTATATCTAATGGAGGTTCTACATCTGAGGGAGGTTCTATATCTGATGGAGGTTCTATATCTGGAGGAGGTTCTACATCTGAAGGAGGTTCTATATCTAATGGAGGTTCTATATCTGATGGAGGTTCTATATCTGAAGGAGGTTCTACATCTGATGGAGGTTCTATATCTAATGGAGGTTCTATATCTGATGGAGGTTCTATATCTGAAGGAGGTTCTATATCTGAAGGAGTTTCTATATCTGATGGAGGTTCTATATCTGAAGGTGGTTCTATATCTGAAGGAGGTTCTATATCTGATGGAGGTTCTATATCTGGAGGAGGTTCTACATCTGATGGAGGTTCTATATCTGAAGGAGGTTCTATATCTGAAGGAGGTTCTATATCTGATGGAGGTTCTACATCTGAAGGAGGTTCTATATCTGGAGGAGGTTCTACATCTGAAGGAGGTTCTATATCTGGAGGAGGTTCTATATCTGGAGGAGGTTCTACATCTGAAGGAGGTTCTATATCTGATGGAGGTTGTCGATGCAGTGTACTCCTACTAATATTTGTATCATGTCTGTTATTTTTATAAAGTCTCTAAACACAACTGAACCTTGTTGGTTCCGGACGGTTTGTTGTTGTTTACCTGCAGGTTCTCAGGGTTCAGGTCAGTCTTGTGTTTGTCCGATGGTTTGTATCCTCCGTGACGGTCTTCAATCACCGGGTCCAGCAGCTCTTTGAAGACCTCGTATGTCTCCTCGTCTCCAGCGACGCAGCCCACCGTCATGATGAACGGGTGACCTGCAGGAAACAAAATGCACCAACTTTCTGACTCCTGGTGCATTGTGGGGGAACTCAAATGGACCAGAATGATGCGGTGGAAGTAGACTTTTAGGTTTCGTGTAAATTGTGCTGGTAGTTTTTACATTTGCTATCTGCTTAACAATTGTATTTATTTTTAGTGTGTTGCTAATTTAATGGATTGGGTTGGAAGCAAAGGATCTAGAGATCAGACAGGAAGTTCTCACAACGTCCTTGTGGGGTATTAAACAAGCAGAAATTAACCTGGTTTCTTGAGTTAATCCAATTAACAAGCAGCTAAAGATCTCTGCATGAAGGTGACCCACAAACCACCAGGAGCTACCTGCTTCAACGGGTTGTCGAGTTTCGTTAAGGGATTATCTGGTGAAGTTGAGGGGTTACCAGGTAGCTTCTAAGCTAGCCCAGGATGCTACCTGGCTCAGACAGGAGAACTTGGTACCTGGGTTGTCGATGCCGGTCTGAATGATGTCGTCCAGAGTAAAGCCGCTGGGCGTCTCCTTGTCTCTCAGGTGTTCGTACATCTCAGGTGTGAGCACCTTGGCCATGTGGTTGTTGTGCTGGCTGAGGTCGGGGTACTCCTGCTCCGACGAGTACTTCATCTTCAGCTTGTTGTGGGTATTTCCGAAAGGCATGATGACCTCTGACCTGGTAACAAATAAGCTTCTGATGTAACATTTGTGTTTTAAGAGTTATTTTCTCTTCTCACATCAATTCTTAAATAAGTCACCTAATATTAGTGATCCTTGTATATTATTCATATTTATGTCATTGAATTAACATAAAGGAAATAGGCGGCTTGTCGTTATTGTGACGTGACATCCGTTGTGTCTTGTGAACATACGAGGGTTCAAAGGATGGCAGATGTGTAACTATTAAGCCCTCTGAAGATAATTTGTAATTTTGCACTTTACAAAATGAATAGAATAGAGAATTATTTGTTAAATCTAAATAAAATATAATAGAAACCAAACTATTGTATTTTCAAACAGCAAAACGCTGTATTACTACTCAATATCTAAACATGATTACAAATACTGCTATTTATAATAATATTACCAACAATCTCATTTTCCATTGTGATATTATATATAAATGTATATATATATGTGTGTGTGTGTGTGTGTGTGTGTGTGTGTGCGTGCATGTGCATGCGTGTGCGCGGGCTGGTGTACGTAGTTAATCTTCACCATATTGTGGTCCCTGAAATGATCCTGGATCGGATTTTATGGTCCAGACCAGCTGCATCATAAGGTCATGTGACTCATCCGAACCTCTGCAGGGGTCTGACCCGGTTCGGGCCGGCCTGGATCAGGGCGGGTCGAGCCGGTCTGGGAGGCCGCAGAGTGACGCAGCTCCAATCCGCCGTTAACCCCTCAGACTCCGGTCACCTTCAACCGGTGCTGCGCGCACTGAGCGGCACGTGACCCGGGCTCGTGCTCATTAAGCCGGAATCATCTCGTTTAAGTTGGAAATCGAGCCGATGATACAATTAAAGATGATACAAGTTTGAGGTAGAAGATTTAATGTTGAAGTTGAACATTTTATTCAAAGCTGCACATTGAAGCATCAAAATATCTTAACGAATCTGTTGATATTTGAATTTTAAACTACAGCACGCGACGTGGAGGAGCTGTGACTGCGCAGCACCTGCAGACGGGCTGCAAGGTCGTTTGGATGCAGAGCGACAGACGGGCCGCAGTGAGACAGACAGACAGGCGGGCTCTGTGCAGCTCAGCAGCAGACAGACAGACAGACAGACAGTCCGGTCTTTGTTCCGGGGACCCTGCAGCATTCGGACACCTTCTGCATGTGTGATGCCCGCTTAGCGCGAGCCTCTTCCTCGCTGAGGAGCCAATAACTGGGAGCATTGATGAGTTGATCAGCTGTGATTGGTCAGTGTGAGAGGTGTTCTTACCTGTTAGTTCAGTTTGTGGTGAAGTGGTCTCAAGCGGATCCGATGCTGCTGCTGCGGATTAAAGATGCGCTCAGCCTTTTATACCCGCCCCCTATTCCTGATTGGCTCCTATTTACAGTTCATTCATTCCATTGGAGGGAGATCGCTCTGGAGGTCACGTGGTCTCTCTCTCTCTCTCTCTCTCTCTCTGCAGCTTCAGATCAAAAGTGTCTCTGAACAACTAACCACAGACAGTCTAGTGTCTGATAACAGGAGAACATTATGGTGTCTTTGGTTAGTTAAAGTAGGAAGGTCTAGTGTCTATGTTTAGTTCAGGTGGCTGTGTAGGTCAACCTCAACAAACCACGCCCACTTTATGTGGCGCAATCACAGATTATGTGATGAGGTGTGGAAGAGGAAGAGGAAGTTGAGGAGGAAGAAGGAGGAGGAGGAGGAGGAGGGGTTGTCCGGTGGTGACAAAGCACTCTCTCCTGCAGCTTTAAATTATTACTCACCTTCAGGAGACCGTGTGTGTGTGTGTGTGTGTGTGTGTGTGTATTGTCATGTATATATTTATATAAATTGAAGGTGATCATGATGAGACATATTTTAGTTATGGAGATGAACTGGATCTAGCTTTGGGATCAATTGGTTTAGGTGAGTCAAACACACACACACACACACGCATATCTATATATATGTGTGTGTGTGTGTGTGTGTGTGTGTGTGTGTAAGTGAATAACTGAGCAGTAACAACGTGATGAGAGCTGAATACAAACCAGATACACCACCCCTCCCCCATCCTCCATCAGCATGTACAGCGGCTGCATCCAAGCTCCTCCATCTTCCTCATGTCTGTCATTTCATCTCGACTGAACAGTCAGACCTGTAATCTCCCAGTATGAGAACCCTGTATCTTCCCAGTATGAGAACCCTGTATCTTCCCAGTATGAGAACCCTGTATCTTCCCAGTATGAGAACCCTGTATCTTCCCAGTATGAGAACCCTGTATCTTCCCAGTATGAGAACCCTGTATCTTCCCAGTATGAGAACCCTGTATCTTCCCAGTATGAGAACCCTGTATCTTCCCAGTATGAGAACCCTGTATCTTCCCAGTATGAGAACCCTGTATCTTCCCAGTATGAGAACCCTGTATCTTCCCAGTATGAGAACCCTGTATCTTCCCAGTATGAGAACCCTGTATCTTCCCAGTATGAGAACCCTGTATCTTCCCAGTATGAGAACCCTGTATCTCCCAGTATGAGCCCTGTATCTCCCAGTATGGTTAATGGCATCAGCTAAATGACATGTGATGTAATGTTAAGAAAACGTACTTCAGCAGCAATGACGTCAGCTCCACCTTCTCCTGCCTGCAGCCAATCAGGAGCCTCCTCAGCCTTTTAGTATTGAGGTTGTTAACAGGATGGTGTGGTTCACGAGTCACTGAATGCCTCACAGAACCTGAACACAACACACGAATGAGTGATGCTTGTTGTTTAAGGGAAAAATTACTACAACCAACCTGTCATCTTTCTGTTTGACAAGCAGCGTCCAATCCTGTGATCTAAATCAAGTCAGTGGGCGGGGCTTCATTTTAAATGTATCCCAATTTCGTTCATAATATTTAAATAATGAAACATAAAATAATTATTTTCATTTAGTGGTCATAGTGATATTATAATTGAAAAACATTTATATTATAATAACTAAAAATATATATTTAATTGTAAATATTAAGACACATTTTTTGGTAGGGGAAAAAGCCTCGTAAATATTTATAATACAAAACCAATATTTTAAATGTATTACTTGAAGGTAAATTCAATAAACGATGAAATCAATAATCCTAAAGTTATTATTATTATTATATTATAAATATATTTTAGATTTTGTGGATCTGAATTTTAAATAAAGTTTGTGTGTCTGAACAAAGCAACTTACTGTCTCGTCGTTCGTGTGGCCGGTCGAGCCCATAGATATATAAATATATATATATATATGTAAATAAAGGCCTTTATACCTATATAAAGGCCTTTATATGGATATAAAGGCCTTTATACCTCTCTCCGAGACGCGTTACCAGGCAACAAGCAGCCGGCGGCCATGACTGCTTTGTTCTTCAGGGGGCTGAGAGCTGAGAAGAGGTTCCTTTGGTTTCTAGTTTCCAAAGAAGAGTTAAGAATCTCATCGTTTCCAAAACATTGAACACTTTCTGCTGTTTACACATTTTTATATAAACTGTATTTCGGATAAATACGAGTTTTACAGTTACATTACATGTCATTTAACTGAGGCTTTACAATAAGTGCATTTCAACCATAAGGAAACAAACTCAGATGAACAGAAGCAAGAAAGTGAAATTTCATCATATTAGCCGAGGAACAACTTGCAATAGATAAGAGCCATTATTATTATTATTATAAGTACAATCTAAGTGCTACAGTTTGTTAGTGTTTTAGTTTTAGTAATGAATCATTTGGGGGCAGAAAAATTGATGTAACTGCCTTCAATGCAGAGAGTCAACTCAACATGAACTGATGAAAAAACTAAAACATAAATGAGATTCAGAGCAGTTCACTGAATATTTAATATTAAATAAAATATTAATTATACTTTGGTTGCACAGATGGAGACAAGCCGTAAAAACGCGTTGACTTGACCCAAACTGTGTCGACAACGACATCTATTTGCACCATTGGCACTTTGCACTATCACATCAGTGTTGTCTTTTTGTACAGTTTATGTTCACATATATCCTTTTGCAGAGGTGTGGACTCGAGTCATGTGACTTGGACTCGAGTCAGACTCGAGTCATGAATTTGATGACTTGAGACTCGACTCGACAAAACGTACAAAGACTTGCAACTCGACTTGGACTTGAACACCGATGACTCGTGACTTGACTTGGACTCGAGCCTTTTGACTCGAGAAGACTTGCTACTTCCCATGAAAACTGGGGGAAAACATTTTCACACCACCGCGCCGCTCTGTTTATCTGCATCTGTCAAAAAAATATGCGCCACCTGTATGCAGAGAGCGCTGCCTGCACGACATCCAATCACTGCAGTGCATTTGACCGTATTATTAAAGTTATTAGTTAATCAGTTATGCAGATGTTGCATGTGTTCACGTTATGCACTGTTACCAGCTGTAGTTACGCGAGACAACCCGAGTTTTGGGGGGCCGTGTATGCGGAAGTGTTCGTTCGGCGTGGTGACGGCCAACAGTGACCGAAGTTGAGTTGTTTTATATAAATAAATGCAGCGGAGTTGCAAGCCAGTCATCGCCTCCTTATTTACGCTGCAGCATTGGGGTGAGCGTTACAGTACTATAACACAGTCACAGTCGATCCACCGTTACCCTTCGTAGTCTAGGTCTGTGAGGCAGCGCACCATCACCCAGGGTTCCCCGTCCCCACTATAATAAAATGACTCGAAATGACTCGAAACTAAAATGGTACGACTTGTGACTCGACTTGAGACTTGTTGGCTGTGACTTGTGACTCGACTTGGGACTTGCTTCGTCTTTGACTCGACTTGACTCGGGACTCGAGGGCAATGACTTGAGACTTGCTTGTGACTTGCCTAACAGTGACTTGTTCCCACCTCTGTCCTTTTGTGATATACATATCACTGTACACTGTTGGGCTGCTTCTGGTCCCCTGTGACCTTTGTCGCCTCCTGCTGGTGGCAGCACTGCAACTACACCAACAGCCACATTACATTTCATCACATGTCATTTAGCTGATGCTTTTATCCAAAGCGACTAATAATAACTGCATTTCAAAATGACCATAACAAATAAGCTGATGTACAACTTGTTATAGATAAGATCCATTATGAGTCCAGTTTAAGGTCTACAGTGTGTTAGTGTTTAGTCTGAAGAGGTGTGTCTTTAGTCTAAAGATGTGAAGGCTCTCTGTGGTCCTGATGTCATCACAGAGCTCCTTCCACCATCTAGGAGCAGGACAGCAAAGAGTGGAGATCTAGTCCAGTGTTTTGCTCTCAATGAGCTAGCCAGCTAGTCACAGAGGGCCCAGGTTATCAGGCTGATGGCCACATGACACCCCCCCCCCTCCCAATCCTACACATGAAAAAGCAACATCAATAATAACAAGCATCTAAATGTTGGTATTTCGATTTTTATATAAGAAGACAAATCACAACATAAATACCTACATGTTGATAAACCTGCCATCAAATGACTTGTGTTCATGTATGCAAAAAAAAACTTTAAAATAATCACAGTTTAGTTTACTGTGGAACATACGCTAGCTGTTTCTATACACGTCCAGGCTTAATGCTAAGCTAAGCTAACCATTTATATAGAGATAATCCAAATATTGGACTGTTCCTTTAAGAAGAGTACCTTCTGCTGGATGCTGATAGGCTGGATGTCTGATTCATTATCATAATATCCTGATTCAGTTGTATGAACTAAAAAAAAAACATATTGTATTTGAACAAAGTATTATATTTGAGGTGCACTCAAACTCTGGATAGGATGACAGAGCAAAGAGACCACTAGCAGGTTGAGACCACACCCACCTCAAATAGGCCACGCCCCATGACTAACTTTAAGCCTCAATTAAGATAATCAGCCCTTTAGTTGTTGTGAAGAGGTGTGTTAGCTTCAGGGACCATGTTTAGGAGGAGACTGTAAACGTGTTCCCTTCACCATAGACCTCTATGATAACCATCTAGTGGATAGTTCAAGGAACTGCCCTTTTTTGGTCCTTTGGCTTCATTTCTCAGTGTTTCTCGTTTTTATTTTATTTTAGGCCAACCATCCTTTCACAGAGGAGGATGATGAACGTCATTGATCCACATCAGGTTTTAGTAGGACATTCATCAGCTCGGATTCTAATGTTTGCATTCTAACACGCTAAACTGTAGCGTTTAGCTCCAATGCCAGGTCACGGAGCTTCTAACATGACATGTAAACCCTTGAGCTGGCAGAAAGGCTGTAAACATAACGTGCTAGCAGCATAAAAACCATGAGATACTTAGTCACACAAAGATGTTATAACTTCCATCAGAAGGCCACAAATCTGCCGAACGTTTGACAAACTTCACAAACTGAAGGCGTTGAATACTGAATGTGGGAGGAACCGATTACGGATCCTCCTCAGAGCTTCCTGTTGTTGAGACCCGAGTACGAGTTCTCAGGAAGCATCAACAGAGCTAGAGGTTCTGAACCTGTTCAGCTTGGTCCCGGATCTTCTAGAGGTCGATGGCTCCTCTGGATGTTAGCCAGTAACAGGGGTACAGACACGGCGGGACAGCACCTCCTGCTCGACAATGGCAGTCGGGACGTTGATGTTCGGGTCATTGTCCACCTGGTAACACTTTCCCATGTTTTTGATGATGTTAAAGTTGGAACGGGCTGTTTCCGCCAGGCTGTTTTCCAGAATCCAACCGTCAACCTCTGACTCAGGATCGCCCAGGTGGAGAACATTCTCCATGGTTGTCTGCAGGTAACGGACTCCTGTCAGAACCAGCAGCTGGTAGGAGAAGAACATGGAGTCTAGTGAAATGAGTGCGACCACATCTTAATGTGATGGGTGAGACGGGTTAGAGGGTAAGACAGGATAGGAGGGTGAGATGGGTCAGACGGTTCAGAAAGGTTAAAAGAGTCAGACGGGTCAGATGGGCCCCTCCAATGTGGATGTGGATCTGGTGGGTGAGTGTGTCGGAACCTCAAAGAGCCAGATGAGGAGAACGGTGAGGCCAATGGACTGCATGAGGCCTGTGTAGTGGTCCAACAGCGCCTGTCGGCAGCCCCTCCTCCACAGGTTCAACTGCTGGCTCCGCTGGTCGTAGTTGAAGTGAATCGACCTGTCGCTGACCTTCTGCTGGATGCAGGGCCGGGGGGACAAGGTACTGCAGCAGCTGAAGGGAACGCCATCCATCAGGTACTTCCCCTCCACATTACTCCTCAGGCGGCTGTAAGGAGAGCAGGGAGTCAGAAACTACTGCTAGGACTACTGCTAGTACTGATGGAATCTACCTTCAGCCAAAACACCTCCAGAGAATCCACCGAAACGAACAACCGGGTCCTACCAGAACTGAGTTGTTCTTTTGGGTTCTGGAGATCTTTAGACTCCTTTCAGGTACAATGGAATCCACCAGAATCCAGCCAGGTCTTCTAGAGTCTATGAAGGTTTGAATGACATCAGCTTTAGACCAGATTTCTAGGGTATGTTCTGGTTCCTGTTTCTTTGTTACATGAGTCAAACAGTTTGGGTTGAACTACATTCATGCTGAGTGAAACTATTTGTACCTGGAATTCATCTACCTTTTTTTTAAACTTTGAATGAGCTCCAGATTCATTCTGAACTGATCATTAAAACTCTCAACTAAAACCGCAAAAAATCACTGAAATCCTCATCTTGGTTCATACAAATCTCCACCAGAAACGCATGGAATCCAGTAGATTTACTGATATCAACAGAGATTGAGATCTCAAGAGAATTACTCCACCACGCTGCTGCTGGTCATGTCCAGGTAGCGGTTGCTGATCCACTGGACATGGAACCAGTCCCGGTACCCAGAGATCCCGCAGCACTGGAACTGGATCTGCAGAAGGTCCAGGGTCTTCTTCAGGTAGCAGCGCCCGGGCGTGTCCGTGTCCTTGTAGTAGCGCATGGCGTTTCTCAGGCCCCCCGACAGTGACTCCTCAAGCTGGCTGCGGACGCTGTAGCACGTGAGCGCCCCCCAGAGGATGCAGGAGGTGAAGAAGAAGGTGCAAACAATGTATGGCATCATCACCAGCTTCCAGCGAAGAAACTTGTTGGTGTCGGTGCAGTCCAGGCAGATCTTCCCGCCCAAGAAGTTGATGCAGCAGGCTGCCAGGCCGGTGGTGATCAGCATATGTGGCACGTGGAGGATCCCTTCTGACATCAATTCTTGCCATTTCTGGATCTCCACTTTGAGGAAAAGGCCCAGGCCGAACAGAATGGCTCCTGTCAGCACCGAGATCCAGTTGAGCAGCCAGAGCACCTCGGCGAGCTTCTCTCTCTCCGACTTGGTGAAGCTCAGTTTCCCCACCGCCATGTCTGCCCGGTTCTTACGTCTCACGTTGGCAAAAACATGGTGGACAACCGGACCTCCTCATGGTTCTGTACTGCTTACGACCACCAGGTATTGCATTCAGAACATGTCAGCTGTCAACGTTGTCTCTGTGGCTAAATAACTTCCAGCTGGCTTTGTTCGTGAACATGTTAGAAACCTTTGGTCCATTAATTAGTCATTAACCATCTTGACTGAAGCTGTAACAATTACACTGAAGAACAATCAAATCAGAAAATGTCTTAAATGAGTCACTTCAAACATATTCCCCCAAAAGTCAGTCTGAAACCTTTGGTTTCTAAAAGAATGAAAGCTTCTAAAGCGATGAAGTTTCAGTCGTTATTTTTGGCCAGATGGTTTTGGTCTGTACAAACCTGATGGGTTTGCTCCTGGTTCTGACAAACAAAATGGTGCCAAGCGTAGACTCAAGTCATAGTCCTGTGAGGTGTTCTGGGTTCTTTGTTCTGGGTTCAAATTTTAGGGATCAATGTTCTGGATTGTGGTTTTCAGTGTTCATGGTTCTGAGTTGAGGGTTCAGTGTTCTGGGTTCTGGGTTTAGGGTTAAATGTTCAAAGAAGGAGATGCTCTCTGAGCGTCATAAGGAGCTTAGCAAGGTATTTTAGGTTCTCTTCAACTGCAGTCAACGACAGGATGTGATCACTGCAGGAAGAAGGAACAAAGGTTAACAAAACTGTTGGAACTAGAGAGTCTGAAACTGATTCAAGGAGCCACTTATTTATCAGATAATCAATAACAATCATATACACATGTTGATCAGAATCTGAGAAGGCTGTAAATCAATCGCAGAGGATCATCTCTCCTGATCTAGCTTTGATCAGGTGATAATGTGTGTTCATAATGAACTGCAGTTATAAGCGTTCACAAACACCACGTTAATCAATACATTGGTGTTTACAAGTGTTTACTGATCATAAGTAAACTCATCAATGAAATGAAGGGAGCGACAAAGCCAATCAGGAGACTGCTGACAGAAGACAGGAGACAGCATAGAGGAGACCGAAGACTGAAGGAGAGAAGACAGAACTACAGAAGACAGAACTACAGAAGACAGAAGGACACTGAAGACTCATGGACAAAGGACAGAGGCCAGAGGTTTACCTGAAGACAGATTGACCAGCGGTGTCCTTCCTCCAATCCAACCGTCTTCTTCCTCACTTCTGAGACAAACTGAAACAAATATTGCTACTGAGAAACTGAGTTTAGAAGCTCTGTTAACCTTCGTTAATCTGCTTACAGCTAATCAGCCTACTCTCCAACCCCCCCTCCCCCTTTGACCAGCTGGAACGTCGTGGGACGGACATCCATCACAGAGTCTGCTCGTGTGTTTATATTTTTATATGTGTAGATGCATTTATATATGTATATACAAACAATGTTTTTATTGCAAGTTAACCCAGTTACTTTTTATAAATTATTATAGTGGGAGTCTGTAGCTCTCTGGCTCTGATGCACATACAGACACACCATGTGAGGAGGGATGGTAATCACTAATCAGTGTTGGCTTTGGGAGGGGCGTCATCCTGTGTCACCCAATCAGAGCCCGGATACAGACGGCTTTCCAAGCTCGCATGCGGGTAGAGACAAAGAGAAAGAAGTTTTCATTTTAAATCTCTTCCAGAAGGAGTTGATGGAACCAAAGTTACTGATAATTAAAGTTATTGATATCCACTACTGTCATGATATGTGAGAACAATCTGCTCGTGATTGTAATGCTGCTTTAACACCAACAGCGAAGACAATTATTTGCCTTGCTTCTATGCAAAGTCAAAGCACAGATGCGGACATGTGCAAACAACACTAATTTAAACGGACGGCGCGAATAACGCAATTGATCATATTTGCCTGACACTGTCATGCAAAAGCCAATTAGCGTTTAGATTCTCTGCTCGTTATCGCTGGCGCTCAGCTGCAAAACATCAATGTATCTCATGAAAAGGAGACAGATGGACAGACGCTCCACTAGTGTTAATTTCGTCGACAAAAACTATGCAGAAAAATGTTCATTAACAACCTTTTTCCCATGACTAAGACGTGACGAATACGGATCTTAAAAAATTAAAACTATGACTAAATATATTCTAACTTTTGTTAACGAGACAAGACGAAAATGTTGGTGGTGACGAAGTCACAATATTTGACACTGAAACTGACATCATCCAATGGGGATGGTGGCACATGGAGTGCGCTTGGATCCGCGGTTAAAATCCTGCCCCATGTGCCTGTTGAGTGTCCCTGAGCAAGACACCTAACCCATAATTGCTCCCCAGGCAAAAATGTAATGACATGTAATGTCATGTAATCCACAAACCCAGATCGCTCGGGCACTGTGGGGGCAGCGGTGGTTTAGCTCAGCTGTCTCAGTTTAGCTAACGTTAGCAGGCTAAAGACAAGGAACCAAGAGACCGATGTGCGTGGAGACGAAGACCCGTTTAACAGCTCAGGGCCAGCAGAGATGTTCACGTGGACCTGGCTGCTCCGTCTTCTGGTGACGGAAGTCAGCCTTTGGAGACACGAGCACTTCAACCAGTTCATGCGACACATCTCGAGAAGACGACCTAGAGTCATGAAACCAAAAAATAAAGTGGCGAAAAAGAGAAAGAAAAGACTGTTCAATAAAAAGTAGGTGTCCTACTCCAGCCCAAAAAAGAACGTATTGCATCGATTGTAGAATGTTAAGGTCTCTTTTGTTGGGACAAGCAATTTCTCAGTGGAAACAATGAAGGACCATGATGTGTCTGTTGGTCGTGTCAGAAGCATCACGAGTAAACAGACAAAGACACAAAGAGTTGCGTTTAGGTCTCTTGTCCTCATGAAGTCAGCGGAGCTTCACACTCTTGTAAATGTGTTTAAGTGCCTTACAAATAAATGCTACTTGTTAAAAGCCAAATCCTTTCTGTAAATGGAATGATTTTTCACATGTCATTTATATTAGCTCACACAAACACTTCCCTCTATCAAATTCATAGAACCCACTGTGGCCCTGTGGTCAAAAAGTTTGCCCCCCCATAGACCGATCCTAGGAAGGAGATCTAATGGACAACTTAAGTACTGCAGTGAGACTGTTATGCAGCTGTAGACACAACACATGGGTCCCTGGGCCTGAGAAGAGTTTAATGTGGCTATTTACTAATAGACTAAAACTAGACTCAAATGTAATTAGTTTTCGTCGAATAAAACTAAGAAGGAGTAAAATGACTAAATGTGACTAAAACTAAGATGCATTTTCATCTAAAGATTAAGACCAAAACAAAAATAGCTGCCAAAATTCACGCTGCACTCCAGAGCTGAGATTGAATGCCTTCAAGTTGGTGTCCAACTAAGAGATTCCCATCAGAGCCAACAAGTCATCAAACTGGCCTCTGGTTGGACTGAAGTTAGCGCTGGATGCTCCAGACGCGTCCAACGTTTGTGGAATTTCCACAACAAGTACAGAGTAGAAATAGTGGTTATTTCCATTGTCTTCCAAACGGAGACAAGACACAGCGATAAGCCACGCCCCTTTCCGCTGCGACTGGACCTAATGCGCAAACTAGATAAAACTTTAATGCCCTGGCAATGGAAAATAGATCATTTTATATTTGATTTGATTACATTCATTTTTTAATATTCAACCACTAACCCTATATATATACTTGTATATATATATACACACAACAAACCAGAGCAAACACACACATATATATATATATATATATATATATGTGTGTTTTCTCTTTTTTGTTGTGTTCGCGTTTTGGGGGGGGGGGGTTACCAGTCTATCCGGCTTCTGTCAATCAAGCCATGGCGTCATCTATCCAAGGCGTTTCCGGTGCTGGAAGGCGGGGCCTCTGTGTTCCTCAGGGAGAACTAGACAGTTGAGTCAGGTCTGCACACAGAAGCAGGTACACACTTCCGGGTGTGGTATTTCATCCTTCAAAGTTAAAGCCCGTAGAAGATTTAATGGCTTGTGTTCAATGTATCTTTCTTCTTTATTTGCGTTTAAAATATTATAGCGGCTCTCGATATACTCGATATACCCTTATCTATAACAGCTTCTCACTGTAAACACTTAATAATAGATAGATATTGTAGCGATCGGAGCGGCGGATCGAGTTGGGCGGCGCTGGTGGGCGCATTGCATGATGGGACAATCCTTAGATGCATTTCTGTTATGTTGATGTTCTGGTGTTTAAGATTATGTGTGTTTTCTAGGGTCTGTTATGTTGTGCTCAAATGTTACTGTTTAATGTTTTAATTAAATGTTTGATGTTTTGTTACAGTTTAATGTGTAGGAGTGTGGGCACCATGACCCAACTTGGTATGGCTGTGGGTGAAGTTCTTAGTTCGACGCCTTAATAAAGTGTCTATTTCCTGGGGTCGTGCGGTGTATGAAACACAGGAAGGGCAGCAAAATTAATACCAGTCTCCTGTCTCGTTCATCTGGCCAAGCTCGCCACATTGGTGTCAGAAGTGGGATATAGCAACTAGAATGCAGATGGAGATGGAGATTGAAGAGCTGGAGAGGGCCCTAGGGCAGACCCAGGGCCACTTGCGAAGCCTGATGCGGCAAAAGATGGAGTCTAATGAGGATGGACAACGCCTAGCCCTCCCTGATGGCTGCAGCACCAGACGGCTACGCCAGCAGGGGAACGTCTCAAGGCCTCACCCACCACCCATGGCTACGGAAGACCCTCGACTGCCCAGGACGGCTACTACCAGCGAGGGCCTGCTACCTACCAACACCCCCGACCAGCCACGGGTCTTCACCCCTGGCCTACAAGGCTCCTCAATCAAGCCAAGGACATCAGTCAAACTACCCAAATACGATGGGACGACACAGCTGGAGCCATATTTGTCACAAGTCCATCTAGCAGCCCAACACAGCGGCTGGGACAGCGAAGAGGCTGCCACCCATCTAGCCCTAGCATTAGAAGGCAAGGCAGTGCAGGTGCTTCGTGACCTAGCTCCAGCGGAACAAGGGGACCTACAGGCCCTAAAAATGGCGTTAAAGAGGAGATTTGGACAGCGGCTCCTTGTTGACCAGAGCCGGGAGGAACTAGCCAGCCGCCGCCGCCAAGGAGAAGAAAGTTTGGGTACCTTCGCAGCAGATGTGCAGCTACACGCTCGACTGGGTTACCCGCACTTCCAAGCAGCGGCACAAGAAGAACTAGCCCTCCACGCCTTCCTGAGAGGACTTGCACCTGAGCAGTTGCGTCAGCATGTCGCTCTCATCAGACCCCAGACCCTCGGTGATGCACTCCACGAGGCTGAACGAGCAGAGGGAGTACTCACCGCATGGCCCAGCCAGAAAAGAACTCTCCACCAACAGCCATGCGTCAGGCTTACCGATTATGACGAGGAAGAAGAAGCAGAAGAGGTCCGTCAGGTGAGGCCTCCACCACAACGAATGCAGCCCTGGCCTCCAGCACCCAGGCGGCGTCCCCCCCAGCCTACTGACCGCTGCTATCGTTGTGACGAACCGGGTCACATAGCCAGAAATTGCCCAGCCCCAACTCCGAAACCCAGAGTCACTTCACCAGCGGGAAACGACAGAGGAATGGTGTAGCGAGGGGTGCACCATTCCGGCCTCCAGCCCCCCTCCATGGCCGATGCACTTTAGTCGGCCGCCTCGGACACACTGAAGGGCTGTACCTGAACTGCAAACTGGATGGCCAACCGTGTCGGGCGCTGGTCGACACTGGGTCCACCATCTCCTTGGTACGACCTGGCATCCTCCCTGGTACTAGCGGAGACCTCCCAAAGACTTGGTCAACAACCACCACTCAGATGCTCACGGTAACGGGGGAACGAGCTGGCATGAGAGGGACCAAGAGACTGAAAGTCCAGGCTGGGGCCCAGGAGCTGGTGCACAAGTTCTGGCTTGCTGATATTCGGGACCCATGTATCATCGGCTTGGACCTGTTGACCCGCTGGGGTGCCTGTGTCAACGTGTTAGGAGAAACCATCACCCTTGGCACAGAGGTTGTGGCACTCCAGTCCGGTAGGGCCGCACCACCACCTATGCCGTCCATCGCCAGTGGCCCTGCACATCCACAGGCCACCTTGGCTGCCTCCATTGCACCAGCTGTCTCTTCCTCCAGTGAGACTGTGGAAGCCGTCCGTGATTTGTGGGAGCGCAGCAGTGCTGGCCTGGACCCTGAACAGCAGCATCAGTTGAAGTGCCTTCTGGAAAATTATATGGACATATTTGCGGCAAAAGACAAAGACTGCACGCAGACAGGGCTGGTCCAGCATTCCATCGATACCGGCTCTGCACAGCCCATCCGTCTGCGGCCCAATCGACTGGCCCTCAGTAAGCAGCAAGCTGCAGAGGAGAAAATTTGCGAGATGGCTGCTGCAGGAGTAATTGAGCCCTCGGACAGTCCATGGGCAGCCCCGGCCGTACTGGTAAGGAAGAAGGACAACAACTGGCGGTTCTGTGTGGACTATCGACGTCTCAACAATGTCACCAAAAAAGACTCGTACCCCCTACCTCGTATTGACGATGCTCTCGATTACATCGCGGGGTCCAGCTGGTTCAGCTCCCTTGACCTGCGCAGCGGTTACTGGCAGGTAGAGCTGTCCCCCGACGCAAGACCTAAGACCGCCTTCACCATCGGGCAAGGGCTGTGGCAATTCCGCGTCATGCCATTTGGACTCTGCAACGCGCCGGCTACATTTGAGCGGCTGATGGAAAGGGTGCTGGCGGGCATTCCCCGGAATCATTGCGTTGTGTACCTCGACGACCTGCTGGTACATGCCAATGACTTTGACAGAGCCCTTATCAACCTCCAAGAAGTCTTCAATGCCATCCGCCATGCCCAGTTGCGACTCAACCCTGCGAAGTGCCGACTGCTAACAAGGGAAACAGCTTTCCTGGGCCACATTGTCAGTGCTCGTGGTGTAGCTACAGACCCAGCAAAGGTGACTGCAGTAAAGGACTGGCCAACCCCAGCTAACGTCAGTGAGTTGAGAAGTTTCCTGGGCCTGGGGTCATACTATCGGCGCTTCATCCGAGATTTTGCTTCGATTGCCAGTCCCCTCCATCGTCTGACTAACCTGGGCCAGCCATTCCTCTGGGATGACACCTGCACCGTAGCTTTCAACCAACTCAAGGTATCGCTAACCAAAGCCCCGATCCTTGCCTACCCTGATGCCCGCCGGCCCTTTATTGTGGACACTGACGCCAGCAATGTGGGGATCGGGGCTGTCCTTTCCCAACACGGGGACGAGGGGGAACGTGCAGTGGCATACTTCAGTCGATCCTTGAGCCGGGCGGAGAGGAACTACTGTGTGACACGACGTGAGCTGCTAGCGGTGGTCCGGGCGCTACAGCACTTCCGGCCATACCTGCACGGCAGCCACTTCCTGATCCGCACTGATCATGCCTCGCTCACTTGGCTCCTGAATTTCAAAAATCCGGAAGGGCAGGTTGCTCGATGGCTGGAGGCCCTACAAGAGCATGATTTTGAAATTCAGCATCGGGCAGGGCGACATCATGGCAATGCCGATGCACTCTCCAGACGCCCCTGCGAGGCTGTCGAGTGCCGTTACTGTCAGCGACAGGAGGAACAGGACCAATCAATGCCAGCAGTGACGATGGTGCAGGCGGTTGACAACGAAGCAGACCTGTTCCCACTGACAAGCCTGCAGTTGGAGCAGCAGCAGAAAGAGGACGGGACTCTGGCGTTAGTTAGAAGTTGGCTGGAAGCAGGGCAGCGCCCCGAGTGGGCTGTGGTATCAGCACTGGGGCCCGAGGTAAAGGCCTACCACTCGCAGTGGGGTAACTTCGAGTTCCATGACGGGGTGGTGTACCGGAGGTGGAGGGCTCCCGAAAGAGGACGCGACCTTGTACAATTGCTGGTGCCTCGCACACTCCGCCCCCAAGTCCTGAAGCTTGCCCACGGCTCGGTGGGGGCGGGGCACTATGGGAATACCAAGACTCTCTACCGCCTCAGAGAACGGTTCTACTGGCCTAGCTGTCGACGGGACGTTGAGCTGTATGTGCATTGCTGCGACCTTTGCACTGCCCAGAAGGGGCCAACCCAGCGCTCTCATGCCCCATTGCAGCAGTACCTGGTGGGGGCTCCGATGGAGCGAGTAGGAGTGGACATTCTTGGGCCCTTTCCGGTCACGGATTCTGGCAACCGTTATGTCCTCGTGGCCATGGACTATTTCACTAAGTGGCCCGAGGCTTATGCTGTGCCGGATCAGAGCGCCATCACGACTGCAGAGAGACTGGTGGAGGAGATGTTTGCCCGCTTCGGGGCCCCCGCTGAGCTGCACAGCGACCAAGGGCGAAACTTTGAGTCCCAGGTCTTCAGCGAGGTTTGTCGTCGGCTCGGGGTGAGCAAGACCAGGACGACACCCCTGCACCCCCAGAGTGATGGCTTGGTGGAACGGTTCAACCGCACGCTAGCCACCCAACTTGCTATCCTCACCAGCCAACACCCGCGTGACTGGGACCGCCACCTACCATTGGTCCTGTGGTCCTACCGGACAGCTGTCCAGGAGTCCAGCCGATGCACACCTGCTGCCCTCATGTTTGGGCGAGAACTACGGACCCCAATCGACTTGGTGTTTGGGGCTCCCCCCGAGCCCGAGATCAGCGGAGGGACAGCGATGGACTACTGTCGTCGATTGAGGGATCGCCTGCAGGTAGTCCATGACTATACTCGCCAGGCCCAGGCCAGCTCCGGAGTGCGGCAGAAACGAGCCTATGACACCAGGGGCCGGGGGCAAGCACTCATACCCGGGGACCGGATCTGGGTGTATTGTCCAGTCCGGAAGAAGGGCGTCTCCCCCAAGCTTTGCAGCCACTGGCAAGGGCCCGGCGAGATTTTGGAACGCCTGTCGGAGGTGGTGTACCGGGTGCGCATGCCTGGCCGGGGACGCACAGTGGTGTTACACCGGGACAGACTTTCACCGTACCGCCCCCTAGCTCCGCCCACGGTTGGAGAGGACAGTGACATTTGCAGACCATGTGCTGGTACAAGTGGTTCCCCAAATGTGCCTTCTGCAAGCCGACGACGGCCTGTACGCCAACGGCGTCTACCGGGACGTTGGAGAGACTTTGTGCTAGGTGATGGGGTCGTTGAGGACAACTGACCCCTCAGGTGGGGGCTATGTAGCGATCGGAGCGGCGGATCGAGTTGGGCGGCGCTGGTGGGCGCATTGCATGATGGGACAATCCTTAGATGCATTTCTGTTATGTTGATGTTCTGGTGTTTAAGATTATGTGTGTTTTCTAGGGTCTGTTATGTTGTGCTCAAATGTTACTGTTTAATGTTTTAATTAAATGTTTGATGTTTTGTTACAGTTTAATGTGTAGGAGTGTGGGCACCATGACCCAACTTGGTATGGCTGTGGGTGAAGTTCTTAGTTCGACGCCTTAATAAAGTGTCTATTTCCTGGGGTCGTGCGGTGTATGAAACACAGGAAGGGCAGCAAAATTAATACCAGTCTCCTGTCTCGTTCATCTGGCCAAGCTCGCCACAATATTTAATGTTACACTAATGTCTACTATTCTATTATGTCTACTATTACTAAGTATGATAATATGTGCTATTACCCCAGGTAATTTATTAATATATATATATGAATGTCTTCATGAAGGAATTTAAACAGATTACATATTCATTAAAACAGTTGTTTTGTAAAAAGTAAAAACGTAAAACTTGATTTTATAACGTTTAATGTGCAAATAAACTGTATTTTCATAACAATATAAAAGTTAGAAAATGTATTTTTATTTGAGCAAAAACAAGGAAGTACCTGTAGTCCTATATTTTTTTCTCTAATCAGTAAACAAACAAATAAATCCATCGATACTCTGTAACTTGATGAAGCGTTAGTGCCTTTTATTGTGGAGATCCTCTCCACCGGAAATGTGCTGTTGCGTCGACAGCTTGTCGAATGATCTGATGTGAGTTCAGCCATATTCCCAGTGAGCAGCCACACCGGCAGCCTGCCTCGATCCACCGACCCCCCTCCCCGTTGATCCGCGGGCCCGATCCCACACGGTGCCGTCGTTGTTCTACCTTAGTCCGCCCCGGAGCTCCCGGACATGCTACGGAGCTGAAACACCGACCCGCGGACATGGAGCGGCCGAGTTGAGGGAGTCGACCGACGGTCCCGACCGACATCCCGATTTCTGAGAGGAAAGTCCAGATTTACCGGGATTAAAGCCGATGTGGATGACGGACACACGACCGAACGGCTCTAAACAACAACTCGTTACCGGCAACCGGCGGCGACTCACCGACACACGGACAGATATAAAATGTCGGGAATGTTTTCCTGGAGCTAACGAGCTAACCGTAGCTAGCAGGCTGAGCTAACAGGAAGCGGAGGCGGTGACGCGGCGGGCGTTGCTATCGCTAGTCAGCGGGAGGAGCCGCTCCTAGTCCCGGGTCAGGATGTCGGCTCAGGCCCGCCTGAAGCGGCTGGAGGAGCTGCTGCTGGGGCAGAAGGCTGCGGGATGCCTGAGTGTGGAGGCGCTGCTCGACCTGCTGCTCTGCTTCTACGCGGAGGTCTCACACTCTCCGTTGAAGAGGGAGAAGCACGTCACCGACTTCCTGGAGTGGGGTAGGTCCCAACACCGGTGTCTGGGCCAGAACCAGAACCGGGTATCAAAAACGTTAAAACGCACCATAGAAGGTCACAGGAGCCTTTAGCAGGGCCGCAAGGGTCCACTTTGGGGGCACCGGTGTCCAGCCAGAGGGGGTCGGGTGGTTTTGACGGGATTTCACATGGTCGTCATCAGAGTTGAATGGTCTTCATGCAGGTCTAAGTGGTCTTTATGGAGGTTTAGGTGGTCTGCAGGGGGTTCAGGAGCGTGACGATGGTCCTTATGGGATTCCAAACACAGGAGGAGGGGGGGGGGGGTGTTCGTTGGTCTTTTGGGGGGGTCAGTTGGTGTTCATGGGGGTTCAGGTGGTCTTTATTCTGGGGATCGGTGGTCGTCATGAATCTTCTTTGGGCTCTAATGGTCTTCATAAAGCTTCACATCCATGTTTTTATTTCAATCCGTGAGTAAATAATAGTGAAGTTGTGAGTTCACGTGTCGTCTGGGTGAGAAGTTCTGATATGAAACCCTTTCACTTGAAGAGGTAACACACGGGATCAATAATGATTATTAATGTTTTATGGTTTTTGTGTCTGGTTAACCTGATGGGACTGTAACCTTTTTATAATAATGTAGATATCAGCTTAATTGACTTAACTGTAATAAGTGCTTAATAACAGTAAAGTAACTGAGTTTAATAACAGTGTATTAGCTGTGATACTGACAGTATAAGAATATTATTGATAACAGTGCAATAATATTCATATTTAAAAACCACTGTAACAGTTTTGTTACAGTGTAATAATATTATGACTAACGTTGTAATGCCAGTGTTAGTAATAGTGTAATTACAGTGTTGTTATGAGTGTAATACATGTTAATAAAGGTGAAAACAATGTAAAGTGTAATAATACTATTAATGCTTTATCTGTGTTAATCTATCTTAATGAGTTTAATCACTGTGTAATAATACTATGAATATCAGTATTATTAACATATAATAATAATAATAATAACAGCGGAGATAAAAGCTCAACAATGTCAATAACATGACAATAACTGAGCTTAATAACTTTGTTAACTGTATTAATAGTAGCTTGTTGATGTTTTAAATAAAAGGGTTGATAGCAGTAATTAAAGTGTTATAACAGTGATTATACCAGTTTTATCACAAGCTTAACTCGTGTCAACAGTGTTGATATGAGTTTAGTTCTGTAATAACAGTTTATAAATTGCATTACAATCGAGTGTTAGTGAGCTCAACGTGGTAAAAAACAATGTAGAAAGTTCATGAGATTAATGAAACTATTATAACCGTTTTAAATGAGCTTAAAATGAAATTAAAATTAATATAAGCTTAATAAAAGTGTTACCCTTAATAACAGTATAACAGGTTTTAATATAACCTGAACAGTGTAATAACGGTGTTATTATGAGCTGATCTGTATTAAGGAGAGTGTAATAACAGTATTAGTTACAGTGGTAATACGATTCTACAGTGTTTATAACCCTCAATATGAGCTTCAAAAAAGGGTAAATAACAGTAATAATAGGAGTCAATAACTGTTGTAACAGTGTGTCTTCTGTCCTTCAGTGAAGCCCTTTACCACCACAGTGAAGGACATGCGGCTGCACAGAGACGACTTTGAGATGCTGAAGGTCATTGGACGAGGAGCTTTTGGAGAGGTAAGGATTCCTGTATCCTTGTTCCCTCTTGCCTTGTCTCCTCATCTTTTATTACCTTTTCGCCCCTCTTTGTCTCTTCCTGTCTGTTATTACTATATTTCTTGACTTAATAAGTAAAGTAAATATGCTCTTGTTTTTTACCATGTACCTTGTGTTCACTTTCCACTTGCTGCTGCGATTCTGTGAATTTCCTAATAAAGTCTGATCTTGTCTGCTATCTCCTCGTTTGCTGTCAGCAACCATCAAAAAACACACACAAATACATTCATCTTCTTTTCCTGCTGCTTTCCATATATTCAATCCAAGCGTGTGCATGCGTGCGTCGACACACACCCACATACCACAGGAAGGTGTGTCGGAGCCACACAAGAGAGTTGTGTCTTACAGGTGAGACTCTGAGGTCTGACTCATCCTTTCATAACCTGTTTGAACCGATGTCTCTCAGGTCGCCGTGGTGAAGATGAAGCACACGGAGAGAGTTTACGCCATGAAGATCCTCAATAAGTGGGAGATGCTGAAGAGAGCTGAGGTGAGTTATTTATCACAATTATTGCTTTTGTTTTTACTCTGAAACTATTTCACTTCAAACCTTCAGAATAAGAGTTTTCTCCTGAAGTCACATTGTTAGAAAATATGTGGACACAACACAAACAAACACGTGCCCGCGCACACGCACGCACACACACGCACACACACACGCACGCACGCACGCACACGCACGCACACACACACACACACACACACACACACACACGCACGCACACACGCACACACACGCACACGCACACACGCACGCACGCACACGCACGCACACACACACACACACACGCACGCACACGCACACGCACACGCACACGCACACGCACGCACACACACGCGCACACTAACGTCAGCGCGTTGCGTGTCCAGACGGCGTGTTTCCGGGAGGAGCGTGACGTGCTGGTGAAAGGGGACAGCCAGTGGATCACTACGCTGCACTACGCCTTCCAGGACGACAACCACCTGGTCAGTACCGAGCCGCGAGCCCTGGGTGATCAATGCTGTGATTGGTTGGTGGTTCTGAAGGAGGTCACATCGTCAGACGCTGACTGATCATTGTGTTATTGATTGGTGTTGATCTGCAGTACCTGGTGATGGATTACTACGTGGGGGGGGACCTGCTCACTCTGCTCAGTAAATTTGAGGATCGTCTTCCAGAGGACATGTCCAAGTTCTACGTTGCTGAGATGGTGCTCGCCGTCCACTCCATCCACCAGCAGCGCTACATCCACAGGTACTGGTTCTACTGGGTTCTACTGGGTTCTCCTGTTGATGATCTTCAGTGAGAGTGGAGCGGCTCACTCGGGTCGTTGTTATTGGGTGTGTTTTAATGGTCACCTTGTCTCACAGAGACATTAAACCGGACAATGTCCTGCTGGACGTTAACGGTCACATTCGCCTCGCTGACTTTGGGTCTTGTCTCCGGATGATGGAGGACGGAACGGTAAGGCACCGGCCCGAGTTTACACTTCAGTTCTCTGGGCTCAGAGTTACGGAGCGGTCCTCCTGTCCTCGGTCTCGGTGCAGGTGCAGTCCTCCGTGGCCGTGGGGACTCCGGACTACATCTCCCCAGAGATCCTGCAGGCGATGGAGGACGGGATGGGTCGCTACGGGCCCGAGTGTGACTGGTGGTCTCTGGGGGTCTGCGTGTACGAGATGCTCTACGGAGAGACGCCCTTCTACGCGGAGTCTCTGGTGGAGACCTACGGCAAGATCATGAACCACGAGGTCAGAGACGCCACAGCTAAGCTCCAATAGGAGACCAGTTAGAGGATGTTCTCCAACGATGGAGAATATTTATCCAGAATAGTGAATCAGGTCGTCCGTCTCTTGACTCTCGTCCTACTTCTTGTCTTCTAAATCCGGACGAGTCCCAGTGGAACTACTCTCATTATCTCTGTCCTCACAATGTTTGTCTTCAGGAGCGTTTCCAGTTCCCCTCCCAAGGGGCCGACGTGTCCGAGGACGCCAAGGACCTGATCCAGCGCCTGCTCTGCTCCCGGGAACGCCGCCTCGGCCTCAACGGGATCTCCGACTTCAAGAGCCACGCCTTCTTCAGCGGCATCGACTGGGAGAACATCCGATCCGCTGAGGCCCCGTACATCCCCGACGTGTCCTCGCCCACCGACACCTCCAACTTCGACGTGGACGACGACGTCCTCAAGAACCCGGTGAGGACCGCCCAGGTGTCCCTGTGTCCCCATGAGGAACTCATCAATCTAGTCCACATATGCCACATGTTACTGATGTGTAATGGTAGGGCAAACACTGCCTAGACACACACTACACAAACCCTACACACTGACAACTACACAAACCCTACACACTGACAACTACACAAACCCTACACACTGACAACTACACAAACCCTACACACAGTGTAACGTTTGGTTTCTCCTGCAGGAGATCAGTCCTCCGATGTCTCACACCGGGTTCACTGGTCAGCACCTCCCCTTCGTCGGCTTCACTTACACCACCGACAGCTGCTTCGCAGACCGCAGCTCCGTCAGTCAGACCGGCCTCGGCCAGGAGGAGGTGGGGGCGGGGGGAGGAGGAGGAGGAGCAGGAGGAGCAGGAGGAGCAGCAGGAGCAGGGCAGGAGGTGGAGGCCTTCGAGAGGAGGATTCGCCGACTGGAGCAAGAAAAGCAGGAGCTGAACCGCAAACTCCAGGGTGAGACATTCGTTAGGTTGAAGTGTACATGATCCTTACCCCAGCTAACTAGATGCAGGGCTCATGACCTCTGACCTCTGACCTCTGTAGAGTCAACTCAGGCCCTGCAGGCTCCACCCCGAGGGGGAACCCTTACCCGAGACAAAGAGATCAAGAAGCTGAACGAGGAGATTGAACGTCTGAAGAAGAAGCTGGCAGGTCAGAGTGGTGTGCTAGTAGTAGTAGTAGTACTAGTAGTAGTAGTAGTACTAGTAGTAGTAGTAGTAGTACTAGTAGTAGGCAACTGGGTGAGAGGAGAGCACAGCCATGGATCCCAGGCCCTGTTGACCCATGTGTATCTGACCAAGACACTTAACTCCATCCGTGTGTGAATGGGTGAATGCTGGTTACCGGTGGGCTGAGGTCGCTGCGTGTAGTAGTAGTATTAGTATTAGTAGTAGTAGTAGTAGTAGGATGCATCGGGGGGAATAAGCCGTACTTCTCTTCTTGGTAGACTCTGATCGACTGGAGCACCAGCTGGAGGAGGCTGTCACACTCAGGCAGGACTATGAGGGCACGGCCTCCAAACTGAAGAGCCTGGAGAGGCAGGTGAAGACCCTGAGACAGGAGAAAGAAGAAGTTCACAAGGTATTTACTGTCCCTGATGACTCCATGTGGGCTACCCAGGTACTTTATCAAGGACTACATATATTAGGAGTGTCCTCGTGTCGATAAGGATTAGTTCCAAGTATCCTCGGGTACAAATACTTCTCAACACACTTAAGAGAAGTAGCTCCGACCACCGAGCGCATCACTAAAATAAAATCTGCTGCCTGTTAAAGATAAATATCAGTTCATACCACAAGGAGAGCGTTTGAACCGGTCCACTATCCTCAGGTCTCTTAGGAGCAGGTGTATGTATTTGTGGTCCCACACATTGATGTGACTAGTCTGGTACCGTTGGTGTTCTGACCCACACCTGGCCTCCTCATGTGAGCAGCAGCTGGCGGACTCCCTGGAGCGTCTGAGGAGTCACACCAAGGAGCTGAAAGAGGCTCACTCCCAGAGGAAACTGGCCGTGCAGGAGTTCTCGGACCTGTCGGAGAGGATGGTCGACCTGCGCTCCTCCAAACAGCGTCTGTCCCGTCAGCTCCGAGACAAAGAGGAGGAGATGGACACGCTCCTGCAGAAGATGGACACCGTGAGACAGGAGATCCGTAAGACTGAGAAGAACCGCAAGGAGGTGAGAGAAGGGTTTTATTCTCACGCCATGAAGTACTGAACAGATGTGATGTACATCATGGGTTCAAGAACCGAAAAATGCAGAAAATGCATTTCTTGCTGAGAATGTGTTGGAAGGCTGAAAGCTGAAATGAAATTTAGGTATGATATTATAAAAATGGCTATGTATATGTAGTAATATTATTAGGGCCGGGACTCGATTAAAAATATTGATCTAATTAATTAGAGGCTTTGTAATTAATTAATCGAAATTAATCGCATATATTATACATACAAATATTTGACCTGAGAACAGTGAGAAGTCATTTTTTTCCGATTCCAGTGTAGAAATAGCATATTTAGAAATATAGTACTTTCAGAAATTCAGGTAGCCTATAGGTAAGTAGACCTTCTGTAAACTATGTTTTTTTAAGTAGACCAATACTTTCAAGTACATTCAGAACATTGGTTATGGACTTAGTTACCCTGGTCCTTAAACCAGTCATCTGGTGCAGTGTGGGTTGGGTGTGGGTCCTTGTACGTCCACGCTAGCTGCTAATTGTGTTGCGTTGAGGTGATACTTGAGGCTCGATGTGAATTCCTTGTTGCACAGCTTGCACACAACCACGCTCTTATCGACGCTTCCATCCGTGTGTTTATTATAAGAAGATTTCCCATTCACGGGGCCACCCGACACGGTCTCGTCAGCTTCTTCGTTCATGTTCACTGTGGTTTGTTGTTGTCTGAAGTCATGGACGCTAGTTGGTGCTCCAGTATAATCGGTCCCCCCGAAACTCATCCAGTGAGAAACGTTCCGCGGTGCAAAAAATAAGTGTAAAAATGTTTAATGCGTTATTTTTTGTGTAATTAATTAATCTTAATTTAAATCCCGGCCCTAAATATTATTATGAGTTATATTATAACAGTGTTAAAAGTCATAGCACCCCTTTCTGGAAGCAGCTGAATATTTAATAGCTGAATAGTTTCTGTAACTGAAAATATGGAGCAGCTGAAATTTTAAAAATAGGAAGAAAGAGACCTCTGAAGCAGAGGTGAGGAGCACCAGCTGGAGTTCCTCCTCTTCACCAACAGGACGACAAGCCCCTCACAAATCAGTCTACAAAATCCCACTGACTTCTCGTGGTCTTTGGCCTCCTGTCTTTCACAATAAAAGCCTTTTGTGTTTTCTGCAGCTGGAGGGTCAGCTGGACGATGCCAAAGCAGAGGCGCAGAAGGAGAAGAAGTTAAGGGAGCACATTGAGGTTTACTCCAAACAGCTGGAAACGGAGCTGCAGAACCTGAAGGTCAGAGGTCACACAATAGCATGTTTGAACTTCTGTACTGTGACGACCCTCAAACTGTCAATCGATCAATTCAAACACGGCTCAACTTGGAATTTAAAGTAAACAAGAAAATGCATTGGAATGCTGAAACCTTGAAGCTATTCTGGAAAATACAGAAATAAGAAAAGTTTAAATGAATTTCAAAATAATGCCACAGAAATGAGAAACGCTGAAATGAATTTTACAGAAATATGGAAACGAGTATCAAAACATTGGTCATCAATAACGCGCTGATCAAACAAACAAGTGAACTTTACCACAAAATGTCATCCAGAGAATCCACCAACGCGTCGACATGATTCAAAAACATCGCTCTAAAACGTGTAGCTTCACCCTTTGGAGGCCATGGAGCTGGAGACAGACTTTAGCGGGGTCTCAGCTGCATCCTTGTAGCCTGTAGCCTTCGGTTGGGCCGGGGGGGGGGGGGACTTCCTGCCTGCATCATCTGCATTACCGCCACTGCTCCCGTTGCCTAGCAACTGCTGCGCTTGACAGCGCTTAAGCCTTAAAACCTTAAAAACTTAGTTTTACATACCGGTAGTTTTACAAATACAGGTAGAACATTTTCTTATTTCATTCAATTTGGGAAAAACATTTTTCCGTTATTTTAAATTCAAATTAAATCCGCTAGGCCATGTACTTTCAGCTAAAAGTAATCATGCAATCTCAAGGCAGAGGAGATTATTAACTTGTATGCAAGGACTTTTACATTTCTGTCCTGCATAGTATACAAGCTATTTGAACTGTAACGTAAGATATTACAGAATATACAGCAGCTTCATGTCACCACATGGTTCTCCTTCAGCTTGGTGCTTCCTCCTGCACCATAAAACCCAGCTAAATGTAAAGTTTATAATCACATCTCATTCTGTTTGTATATTTATCCTCAGCGTTTGTAACGTTACTGACTCACAGCGTGATATTTTCCGTTCAAACAGTGTGTAACGAGTTCGCTCTCCAGTCTTATTAAACACCTGTCCTCCACTAACAGTCTCAGCAGGGTCGGGGAGCGGTCGCCGGTGGGACCCAGGTCCAGCAGGAGCTGTCCCGTATGAAAGCCGATCTCGATACAAAGACTCTGTTCTACGAGGAGGAGCTGCTGAGGAGAGACTCCTCCCACTCCTCGGAGATCAAAAACTTCCGTAAAGAGCTGCAGGAGTCGGAGGGGGCGCTGCTCACTGCGAACAAGGAGCTGCTGCAGATACGAGAGAAACTGGACAAGGCCAAGAGGGACCGGTGAGTGTGGGACCGGGTCGGTCCGGGACCAGCTCAGGCACAGGACGGGTCGGTCCTGAGCGACGTTTTCATTTGTTCCTCCAGACAAGCGGAGATGGATGAAGCTGTTTCTGCTGTAAAAGAGAAATCTGAACGGGAGAAAAACCTTCTGACCGAAGAAAACCGGAAACTTACGGCTGAAACGGACAAGGTGAAGTATTCTAGTGACCCTCAGTACCCTCAGTACCTCAGTACCTCAGTACGAGTCACCCTCAGTACCTCAGTACGAGTCACCCTCAGTACCCTCATGTGATAATTAGTGCAAAACCTAAGCCCACCTGCTACTGAAAACAAGCCGAAGACACATGCTCCTTTGGGAGGGAGGGAGGGAGGGATGGAGGGAGGAAGGAAGGAAGGGAGGGAGGGAGGGAGGGAGGGAGGAAGGAAGGAAGGGAGGGAGGGAGGGATGAATGAATTTTATTATAATTATTTGTCTACGTACAGCAGTGACATCGATATGTGGTGAATATGTCCGCTATTTATTCACTATTCATAATGTCACGGGTACGTGAAGCACTACTTTATCTTCAATAGTGTAACACATCGAGGGCCTGACTCCACCCTCCAACTGTTCAAGTAGGACCTCTCGTACCTTATTGCTTAGGTGGTGTCTCCTAAAAGCAGGTGGTAATAAAGTAGTCCACCAATCACACATGTTGGAGGCTCACTGCTCCTCTGGTGACTCTTCTTCTAGCTCTGCTCCTTCGTGGATCAGCTGACTGCTCAGAACCGTCAGCTAGAGGACGACCTGCAGGACCTGTCCTCGAAGAAGGAGAGCGTAGCTCACTGGGAGGCGCAGATCGCAGAGATCATCCAGTGGTGAGTCAGCCGTGAGGAGGTGCTCTTTGTTGTTAACCTGTCTGCTGGACCAGGAGGAGGTGCTCTTTGTTGTTAACCTGTCTGCTGGACCAGGAGGAGGTGCTCTGAGTCACTAACCTGTCTGTCTTCAGGGTGAGCGATGAGAAGGACGCTCGAGGATACCTTCAGGCTTTGGCCACCAAGATGACAGAAGAGCTGGAAACCCTCCGCAGCTCCAGTCTAGGACCCAGAACTCTGGTAACACACTAGTCTCTGTGTAGAGACACACACACTAGTATTCCACACAATAGTAACATACATGGTATCACACACATACAAGTGACTGGATGACAGGTGTGTGAGCAGCACTGACCCCCCCCCCCCCCCCCCCCCCACAGGACCCTCTGTGGAAGGTGCGGCGCAGTCAGAAGTTGGACATGTCGGCTCGTCTGGAGCTGCAGTCGGCGCTGGATGCTGAGATCAGAGCCAAGCAGATGGTTCAGGAGGAGCTGCGCAAAGTCAAGGCTGCCAACATTAACATGGAGAGGTCAGAGGTCACACAGAGACCTACAGCTGCTCCTTCCCCACCTGCCTGTCTCCTCACCTGTCTGCCTGTCTGTCTGCAGTAAGCTAAAGGAGTCTGAGGAGAGGAGTCGGGAGATGGGGGAGCAGGTGGAGAGTCTGAAGAGAGAGATGGAGGACAGCCGCTCCCGCTCGGACAAAGGTGAGACGGCCTGGAGTCCCTCAGGGTCTGCTTCAGGGTCCTCCAGGTCCCTCAGATAAAGACACCTCCAATCTGTCTCTCTGCAGGTCTCAAGCTTCCAGACTTTCAAGACTCCATTTTTGAATATTTCAACACGTCTCCTCTGGCTCCTGACCTCACCTTCAGAGTGAGTCACCTGTGTGTCTCACCTTCACCTGGTGACCTTCTAATGCAGTGTTTCTCACCTTGGCCCCCTAGAAGAGGTTTGATGATGATTGAACCTGGAGCCTGCTGTTGCTAGGAGACAGTATTTGGTTGTGAGGGTGTGAGACGTGTTGTTGTTGTGGGGGGGTCGGAGGGTAATAATCAAAGAACAAGTGGCTTTCTATGAGGGACGCAATAGACTTTTAGATCTAATGTGCTCCTGTTACCTCCAATATTTAAGTTTCAGTACTTTTGTATTTTTCTCTCAATATCACCCTCCTCAAAAGAATATAAATAGTATTATAATGCCTATAAAAGGGAAATATAAACAGTGGCCAGTTATGAAGAGAGAACTCCCCATGATGTCACATGATGATGATGATGATGATGTCACTCGGGTGTAGTGTCTGAAGCTCTTTGTTTCTCTCTGCGACATGGAGGCGTCAGTTGGCTCCTCCTCCTCGCTGTTTGCTCTCTGGGAAGACGTAAGTTAATCTGCTTAGTTACCCACAATCCCCTGCATACCAAAATCCTTACCCACAATCCTCTGGGGCAGCTTGGCTGTCAGATCAGAGCTATCAGACTCCAGTGCTGGGTGACAGGACTATGAACGATGTGGAGGGAAACGGCACTCGGATCCAAACTGGTTCCCTGGAGAAGAACCGTGATAATAATGAAAGAATCACCTTTTAAGGGCCTGCTGCTCTGTGACTCTAATCCACCTCATTATGAACAATGAGAAACAAGCTTGGAAATAACTTTGGAACTATATTCAAGATCATTTATTTTGTGTTAAATGGGGCTATTTCCTTTTGATGATGAACTGACCTTCATCACAATGAAGAGACCTTTACTCATCTTCAAATGTGTGGATGTTCACTGTTTTCTCTCTTTGGCACCCAGACCACAGACATTGACTCCACCCCCCTGAAATTGGAAGACACGCCCCCTTCACCCTCCTCCACCTCGGAGCACGAGGTCAGTTACCAACGTAATCAGGGCGTCAACCTACATCCCATCACGTGTCATTTAGCATTTCAGCCATAAGGAAACAAACTGAAGTGGATTCACAACTAGTTATAGATACGAGCCATTAGAACATTTGAAGTGCTACAGTTGTTGTTTTAGTGGAGGTCTGAAGATGCTGATGTTGTCACATGGGGAAGCATCACCACGTTTCCTCAGTCTTGTCTCGTTTGTTTCAACAGGGACTAAAAGCGGCGTCAGTCCCAGCGAGCCCCTCCCCCACCTACCAGAGCTCAGCACTGACCACCCCCAAGGTAGGACCTCACCTGTGAGGGGGAGGACTAGTGAATACAGATCTCTAGCTTAGTGGTTCTGGTCTGCTGGTTTCTGGAGGACTTGGAGCCTTACGTGGGCAGTAAATCACGGAGGTCACCAGAACCTGTCGGTACAATCTCTAAAGACGGAACACAGGCAACGCAAAAGCACCCTGGTGGACCTTCTCCCACCCAACGGACCGCTTTGGTTGGAGAAGGACCGCCAGCGCTGCTGCTGGACCTTCTCTGATCCTGGTGGATGTGAACAGAAGCTCGTGGTTGGACCGTGTAGTAACCTTTAGGACTGGAAGGGCTAATGTGGGTCCACAGGAATCAGTGGAGAAGGGACCTGGTCCAGAAGGACTGTGGTGGTACACTCTGTAACTCGTGGTACTGAGCCTCACATTTGTGTTCACAGCCCAAAGCTCACCAGCTGAGCATCAAGACCTTCTCCAGCCCCACTCAGTGCACCCACTGCACGTCCCTGATGGTTGGACTCCTCAGACAGGGATACGCCTGTGAAGGTACACACAGCTTGTCCTCCAGCTAGCAGACATTTTACCAGATCTACTTCAAATCTGAACATTGTGGAACGTGAAGGAGCTTTTAGCCGTGAAACGTGAAGTTTAACACATTCAAGTTACAAAAACTTCCTAAGTTGAGTCCAGTCTTGAAGACATGTCCATACCAGCTACCTGGGTGAAGGTCACGGACATCAATCAACATGATTGAAGAACGTAGTTCTTTGTCTCAGACTAGTCAACCCAAAGGTCTGTCTGTCTTTCCTCAGTGTGCTCCTTCACCTGTCACGTTTCCTGTAAAGACCACGCCCCCCTGGTCTGTCCAATCCCAGCCGAGCACACCAAGAGGCCACAGGGCATCGACGTCCAGAGAGGCATTGGCACCGCCTACAAGGGCTACGTCAGGGTAAGTGAGGTCATGGGTCATGGGCACCGCCTACAAGGGCTACGTCAGGGTAAGTGAGGTCATGGGTCATGGGCACCAGCTGCTTGTTTGGCTTTGAGCCGAATGAGAGAAGAGCCAATAACGAGCCGGTGTGTCGACTTTGTTTAAAAACAGGCCACACAAATAAGCTAAAGTCTCCTAAAACCACAACCATCCGCCTCAACCTGAACTGCCGGTTCCTCCGGACTGCTCCTTCAGGGGGGGCCACGCGTTCCTCCTGACAGGGTGGGGCATGAGGTCATGTGGCGGCAGACTCTCATGCCGACGCCTCTTTCAGATCCCGAAGCCCAGCGGTGTGAAGAAGGGGTGGCAGCGGGCCTTCGCCTTGGTCTCCGACTGTAAGCTGTTCCTCTACGACGTCCTGGAGGGGAAGTCCACACAGCCCGGGGTCGGGGCTAGTCTGGTTCTGGATCTCAGGTGACTGTCAGCATTCTTCTACGGGAGATTTTTAGATGGAATGAGGAGTCCAGTAATAATCAGTCCTCATGTTTTCCAGAGACGAGGAGTTTTCCGTCAGCTCCGTGTTGGCGTCGGATGTGATCCACGCCACCAGGAAGGATATCCCCTGCATCTTTAGGGTAGGAGACCCGCCCCGTGTGACCACTCGCTATTGGACCTCTGACCTCCATGTGACCCCGATCCCTTGTGTTTGCCCCATTCAGGTGTCGTCGTCACAACTGATCTCGCAGCTCTCGGCGGTGTCTCTGCTGGTGCTGGCGGAGAGCGAGGCGGAGAAAAGGAAGTGGGTCCGGATCCTGGAGGGTCTGCAGAGCATCCTGACCAAGAACCTCCTGAAGAACCAACAGGTCCACATCCTGCACGAGGCCTACGACGCCTCGCTGCCTCTCATCAAGACTGTGCTGTCTGCTGCTGTGCTCGGTGAGAAGTACCACTACTGATGTACTAGTGTATTCAGTACTTCTAGCAACAGACTGTCCTCCGTAGTATCACTGACAGAGTACTGCTTCCTCATGGTTTACTTCAGGGGGAAAGGGGGGGTGGGAGTACGAGCGCATACACAGGCATTCACGCACCTTTTGGGGCAGAACATTTCTATTTCTGATATAATGGTCGGGGAAGCATCGCTGTCCCATGAGTACTACAGAATGTTATCTCTGATGGTACCACGTTCCTGGTCTCTGCAGACCGGGAGAGGATCGCTTTGGGAACTGAAGACGGACTGTTTGTGGTGGAGGTCACCAGAGACGGTGAGACAGACACACACAGACAGACAGACAGGTGATAATCGGTAGATGTCTCACCTTCTGATGTCTCTCTATCAAGTGATCGTACGGGCAGCGGACAGCAAGAAGATTCATCAGATCGATTTGATGCCGAAGGAGAAGATCGTGGCTCTGCTCTGCGGGCGGAATCGCCACGTTCACCTCCACCACTGGGGGGCGCTGGAGGGAGCCGAGTCCGCCTTCGACCTCAAGCTGACGGAGACCAAGGGCTGCCAGGCTCTGACATCGGGGGTGCTGCGACCCGGAGGCCCATCCTGCCTGCTGGCTGCTGTCAAACGTCAGGTTGGTGGTTCTGAAGGACCGGAGCTCCCCGTGGTCGCCATCCCGCTCTAACGCAGTGGTTCTGCTCCGCCAGGTTCTGTGCTACGAGATCTCCCGGGTGAAGCCCTACCATAAGAAGCTGTGGGAGGTGCAGGCCCCCGGCGGCGTGCAGTGGTTGGGCATGGTTAGGGACCGGCTGTGCGTGGGTTACCCTTCGGGCTTCGCTCTGCTGGCCCTGCAGGGGGAGTCGTCCCCCATCAGCTTGGTGAACCCGGCCGACCCGTCTCTGGCCTTCCTGGCTCAGCAGCCGCTGGACGCCCTCCACGCCCTGGAGGTGGGCTCCACCGAACTGCTGCTCTGCTTCAGCCAGCTGGGAGTCTACGTGGACGGGCAGGGCCGGCGCTCCAGGACCCAGGAGCTGATGTGGCCCGCCACGCCGCTGGCATGCAGTAAGTAGTCAACACGAGTTCTGGTGTGGAACCTGGTCTAGGACCTGGTATCGTAAAGGTTCTCAATCAATACTCCCATGTGTCTTTCTCCAGGCTCCAACTCGTCCCACTTGACCGTCTACAGCGAGAACGGACTGGACGTTTTTGACATTCACACCACTGAGTGGGTCCAGACCATCTCCCTGCGCAAGGTAACCAACCAGCACTCGGCACTGCTGGAACCAGCCAATCACAGCGTAGCAGCAGTCGATGACATCACACCCTCTGTCCTCAGATCAGACCTCTGAATGTCGAAGGGACTTTGAACCTGCTGAGCTCAGAACCTCCTCGGCTCATCTACTTCAGCAACACCTCCTCAGGTAACGACTCTACCTGTCTGTCTCTACATGTCTGTCTCTACATGTCTGTGTGTACCTGTCTGTCTCTACATGTCTGTGTGTACCTGTCTGTCTCTACATGTCTGTGTGTACCTGTCTGTCTCTACATGTCTGTGTGTACCTGTCTGTCTCTACATGTCTGTGTGTACCTGTCTGTCTCTACATGTCTGTGTGTACCTGTCTGTCTCTACATGTCTGTGTGTACCTGTCTGTCTCTACCTGTCTGTCTCTACTTGTCTGTCTCTACTTGTCTGTCTCTACTTGTCTGTCTCTACCTGTCTGTCTCTACTTGTCTGTCTCTACCTGTCTGTCTCTACCTGTCTGTGTGAACCTGTCTGTCTCTACCTGTCTGTCTCTACCTGTCTGTCTCTACCTGTCTGTCTCTACCTGTCTGTGTGAACCTGTCTGTCTCTACCTGTCTGTCTCTACCTGTCTGTCTCTACCTGTCTGTCTCTACCTGTCTGTCTCTACCTGTCTGTCTCTACCTGTCTGTCTCTACCTGTCTGTGTGTGTACCGGTCTGTGTGTGAACCTGTCTGTGTGTGAACCTGTCTGTCTCTACCTGTCTGTCTCTACATGTCTCTACCTGTCTGTCCTCAGAGGGAGACCTCACCATCCCGGAGACGTCGGAGCAGAGCAGGAAGTTGATGGTTCGAACGCGCAGCAAGAGGAAGTTCCTGTTTAAGGTTCCCGAGGAGGAGCGGCTCCAGCAGAGGAGGTGACTCCTCCTTCCTTTGAGGTACTGTGCGGCGCCGTGTGGCCCGACGCGTGTTGATGGGTGTCGTGTGTCTCCAGGGAGATGCTGAGGGACCCGGAGCTCAGATCAAGGATGATCTCCAATCCCACTAACTTTAACCACGTGGCCCACATGGGACCAGGAGACGGCATGCAGGTCCTCATGGACCTCCCTCTGGTAACTCCGCGTCTCTGCACCTCCTCCTGCCGGCATGTTCTCCCTCATCTCCCCTCCGACAGCGCTGTCCATCACAATGACTCCTCTCTTCTCTCCCCCCATCCGTCCTCCTCCCCCCTGATCTTCAGGTCGGTGATGTCATCTCCCTCTCCCCCTCTACCTCCCCCTCTCCCTCGTCCTACCGTCACTCCCTCATCTCTCCCCCCTCCAACTTTGAGCATGTCTATCACATGACGTCGGCGTCGGCCGGCGCCTTCTTGCAGAAAGACGCCTCCTCTTGCTCCTCCTCCCAGCAGAGCCTCCTGCAGCCTTCCTCCTCCTCTTCCTCCTCTCCCTCAACCTCCTCTCTGGGAATGGTAGGCCAGCCTCTCTCTGTCTCCCTCACCCATGCTCCCCCCCTCGTCCCCTCACTCCCTCTGCTTGCTTTGTTTGACTCTCCAAACATCTGCTCTGCTTTATTCTTTCCTTCATAGAAATCTGTCTTCTGATATTTTGTTGCCTGACTGCAGCTTTTAAGATGAATACGACTTAAACGACTAAACGTTGCTCAGAACGTTCTATTCCCTCTTTTCCTGCCTTTCTCACTACTTCCTGTCCTTTTACTCCCACCCCTGTGGTCGGGATCTCCTTCCTCAGGAGCTGTAGCGGCCCCCCAGGATTTATAAAAGCCTTCTTTCATCTGTGAATCTTGTTTTGAATGAATGTGTGTGTTTGTGTGTAGAGTGTGATGCCTCCCTCTCAAGAGGACCCGGTTAAAGATAAGCCCCGCCCACTTTCCAGTATCTCCCGACAACAGAGGAGTAAGACTCACATCACACGCACAGCTTCAGGTACACACACACACACACCTGTACTTAAGTCAGAGTTGAGGGCGTGGCCTCAGAGTTAAAGTGGGTGTGGTCTCTGCTGAGGCTGTATGTTGTCTAATGTTGTTTTATTGTTAGATTTTGGGGGAGGAGCTTCATCTCGCAGCATCTCTGAACTGGACCCAGACCTGGACCGAGAGGTAAAGAGAATAAACTCACCCTGTCACAGCGCTCCCTATCTGCAGAGAGCTAGTACGACAACCCGAGCTTCTTCTGCCTCCATCAGGTCACATGACACAGCTGGTGGAACATTTGGGTCAATAGAGCAGGACTACGTTCACCATCATTTGTCTCTCTCCCTGCAGCCCGACTCGGACTCCACCAAACACTCGACACCCTCCAACAGCTCTAATCCCAGCAGCCCCCCCAGTCCCAACTCCCCCCACCGCAGCCAGCTCACCCTGGATGGGCTTGAGATGGATCAGTGAGGCCCCGCCCACCTCTGTGGGGGAGGAGGGGTTTATGAACCCATCTAGCTGCAGACTAGATTTTACTTGATGATTTTATTGTGGTGGGGTGAGTCTAAGCTTCCAGATGCTTTTATTTAGTGGATTTTACCTGCTGGTAAGCCCCGCCCCCTGGTTTCAACCGTGCTGATGGCTGCTGTGACCTTTGACCCTTAGTCTGATTGGCTCTGTGGGACCAATCACCACCTCTTCTTAATTAAATAAGTTTGCTTTAGCAGGATGTTAGCCGCCGAGCTAACTGTGACTGAGGTCTCACTATAAAAAAAACACTGTATGAATTCATTTTTAAAGTTATGTTGAATTGCACATCATCAATAATGTTGTCGTAGGAGAAAAATAATCTTTGATTTTGTGTCGGTGAGGATCTTTCCTGTTGCACCACCCGCCCTCGGGCCCCCAGTCCGGGGGACACTACTGCTTTGTTTCACCAGTCAGAGAATATTTGTAATTATGGAACTGAAACTCAATAAAATAATTTGAAGAGTCTTGTTTTTTAATTATTTGATAACCTAACAATAGGACAATATGGTTTTATTTCTAAAAACAATGTACAACATAAGATGTTTTAAAAAAATTATGTTATAATTTATAATACCTCCCAAAAAACATCACAAGGACATTTGGATCTCAAAGAAGTTGTTTTTGTTATGTTTAATTCATCAGTCGTGTCTGGCAGGCTCATTAAATATTCAGGGGGGGGGGGGGTTGTAGGAGTAGAGAGAGCAGAAGACCTCATCCAGTGCATCAGTTTTATTTTGTATAGCTCAAAAATACAATTTTCGTTAAGTTAACGCATTTCAGCCATACATCAACAAAAAGGTGGTTACATTATTCTCAAATACAAGACAGTGGAATTCAGTCAGATAGAACCTTCATCAGATAGAACCTCCATCAGGTAGAACTATCACCAGGTAGAACCTCCATCAGATAGAACCTCCATCAGGTAGAACTATCACCAGGTAGAACCTCCATCAGATAGAACCTCCATCTACAGAAGCTTCTGTGGGGAGGGAAAGCATGAAGACCTTAGAAAGGGTAATGTTAGTTCATGATGACAGTAATATTAATATGATTAATATTTAAAATAGTAAAAATGATGCAGTAGCAGGTGTCTGAGGGGCCAGGCAGGAGCCAAGAGCAGCCTGATAACAAAGAATTACAGTAATCCAGTCTAGAAGTAACAAATGCATGAACTAGTTTTTCTGCATCACTTTGAGACACGAAGTTCCTGATTTTTGATATATTGCGTAGATGAAAAAAGGCAGTCCTTGAAGTCTTCTTTATATGAGAGTTGAAGGACATATCCTGGTTGAAGAGAACTCCAAGATTTCTGACGGTGCTGTTGGATACCAGAGCAATTCCATCCATAGAGACTGTATCACGTGACAGCTGACTTCGAAGGCGCTCTGGGCCTATCATGATAACTTCCGTTTAACATCAGGAAGTTGCAGGTCATCCAAGTTTTGATGTCTCCAAGACAGTCCTGAAGTCTAACAAGTTGGTTGGTGTCTTCTGGCTTGATCGATAGATACAGTTGAGTATCAGGAATCAGGAAACGTTTATTGCCATAGTATGTTGTACATACAGTACATGGAAATTGTAAGGTGCATGAAGACAGTACAATAAAGACAACATAGTGCAAATGAGATAAAAATAAAAAGTATAATAAAATATAAAATATAAGCTATGGGTTAGTAGTTTAGAGGAGATAAGATAAAGTTATGTAGATCGTCTGCATAACAATGGAAGTGTTTGCTGATAATCTCCCAAAGGAAGCATGTACAGGGTAAATCAGCCACACAGTGGATCACTCCACTAAAGGAGCTGATCAAAAAACAGTATTTACATTTCATATGATTCCTTCATTTCAGATCAACAATTAAACTCTTTAAGATATATTATATTGTGTGTATTCATAGAGTTGAATTTAAAGCCCATCAGACGATCTCTGTTTCTGGAAGCTGATAAAATCCTTTTCTTCATGAAAACAATATTTCAGTTTCTTCAACTTCCTCTTTCTGTTTCAGGAAGTGGTTTCAGTGGTTTACTGTTTGCATCAAAAGTACCTTCACTCAAATCACAATGACTCAAATTGTGCTTTATGTCTGTCAGAAAAACATACAAACACAAGTTAAATAGATCCTATTAATACAATAATATTAACCTACAACCATACCCCAAAGTTAAATGTTTGTTCAATTCAAAGTCATAAAAACAAGAAAGTTTCAGTTCTTCACTAAACAAACTGAAGAGTAAAAAGTCTTGAAAACCTTCATTGATAACCTTTGATCAAGCGATTTCCTGTTCCTCAGAGGACAAACCTTTAGTTCTTAATGATGCTACAGCACCTTCAGCCTGTGCATGACACCTGGACCCTCCACAGAAGACCAGTCAGGTCCCGGCAGGTCCCGGCTGCCCCCCCACGGTCACCACCTGGGGCTCTGAGGAGTTCTTGGTGGGCTGGATCTTGTTCTGGCTGTTGTCGGATTGTGGTCTGCGGTGAGCTCGGTCCCAGACCTGCACCAGGCCTCGTCTCAGCTCCTTGCGGATGTTGTCGCTGGACAGGACGTAGAGGATGGGGTTGACGGCGCTGTTGATGGCGGACAGGCCCAGCGAGATAGTGTACGGCGTGTACATGGTCCTCTCGAACAGGCAGTCCTCCACCCGGGGGAAATGGAACATGACGGCTCGGACCAGCAGGAGGATGTGGTACGGGGCGAAGCAGACCAGGAACAGCAGCACCACCGCCGCGGCCAACCAGCACACGCGCGCCTTCTGCTGCCGCCGCAGGCCGCTGCGCTGCACGTTGGCCAGGATGCCCCGGTTGGTGCCCACCAGCACCAGCAGCGGCACCAGGAAGCCCAGCACAAAGCGAGCGTAGCTGAAGCCTGTCACCGCTGCGCTGCTCGGACTCGGCTCGAAGCAGCGGTGGTCCCCCTCGCCGGCGGCGCCTTCTCTCATGGTGAAGACGGGCACGTGGCCGACAGCCACCAGCAGCACAACGCAGAGGGCGACCAGGGAGGCGAGGCGCTGCCGGCGCAGGCCGCGAGACTCCACGCTGTATACGACGGCCACGTAGCGGTCGCAGGAGATGCAGCACAGCAGGAAGATGCTGATGTACATGTTGTTGAAGAAGATGTAGCCCGTCAGCCTGCAGGCGGCCGAGCTCCAGGGCCACGAGTGGCCCCGCCTCACGTAGTGCGTCCACAGCGGCAGCGTGCACAGGTAGGTGAGGTCGCACAGCGAAAGGCTCCAAAGGTACACGCCAAGCACATTCTTCCTGCACACCTGGAGCCAGGTGAGGTAGACCGTCAGCAGGTTGGCCGGCAGTCCGACAGCGAGCACCACGCTGTACAGGAGCACCAGCGGCAGGCGGCCGGCGTCGTACGGGGGCCGGCACGCCATCGGACTCGTGGTGTTGTTCGGTGGGAACAACTCGGTCACTGGAGGTTCATCCATGATGTCTGAGGAGAGGAGGAAGGAACAGGTCTGATCCGAGATCAGTCCGTCTGCAGGAGACACAGAGGACGAGGTTTGTTATCTGATGTCATCACTGAGCTGTTTAAGTGAATATTTGAACAACTCTGGGTCATGGTTGCCTTGTTTTATTTACCTTTATCTTTTCTTCTTTAAATGATGTTCTTTACTGAAGTAAACACAAGATACATCTTAATAATAATAATCCAAAGTGACTTGCAATCAGTGCATTTCAACCCCGAGGACACAAACTCTAGTTTAACCTTTCTGTGTCGAAAGGAAATCAACTTCCTGTCTCCTTTGAGCTCAATTGGAACGTTTCACACAGCCTGGAAACTAATTATTTTAGTAGTATACATATATTTATATATACACCAACATGCATATACATGTACACAATGCATTTCTTTCAACATTTGGGAGTCTTACGATTTCCCTTATGATTATGATATAATGTATTAAAACCTTTCCGCTTTGTATTTAAGTGAAGTATAAATATTATTATAGTATTTGACTTCGCATTAAATACTATTACTACTATGACCCTATTTTAAAGCCTTGTACGGCACAGTAATACTGTACTACGACCGTGTACAAGTATAAAATAAAGAGAGAACTCACCGCCGCCGCGCGCGTTCTGACTGAAACCCGCAGACCGCACGAGGAGCGTCGATTATTCATCACTTCATTATTCATTATTCATCCGTTTCCTCTTCGAGGGACAAACAGGAAGAGATTTTACTCCGAAATGATGATCTTTAATTATCGATGTGATCGATCTGAACATCAACTCATTGAAACTAAAGACAAGCCGATGAAGTGCTTCATGAACCCCGTCACGTGGCACCCGGAGATGGACACGACCTGCGTCCTACGGCACCTTGTGGCTCCTCCTCCTCCTCCTCCTCTTCTTCTCTTCTTCTATTTTCTACCTTTCGAAGGAACCGGATTGGGACCCGTTGGGGTTGAATACACTTCTAATAAATGCTGGAGAAGGTGATGTCCTTCATGGAAAGATAATAAAACCATGAACACATGAAGTGTGTATTTATTTATTTATTTTTAAGTGTATTATTTATGTTTTACATTGAAACTGTGATCAATAAACATTACATTTCTCATTTCATTTCCTCCCCTCTGTCCTCTTCTTCTCCACGTAAAAAAAAGAAGAAAAAAAATTTTAATTTATTTTTGTCTTTTGTGGCCAGCGTCAAACAAAGTGCTTTTTTCTGCCATCATTGACGCAGAAATGATCCGACTTCTGTTGTCACGGCGACGCCGTTTATCTTAACACAGGAAAAAGCGTTTTTATTCAAAAGTAAAAGTCTTCAGGTCATCAGTTCTTCCACCGGATTTGCTGAAAGACAAGAAAGAAAGTAAGAAAGGTCACATGGTGATGAAGATGAAGATCACTCCTCTTCCTCACCGAATTGTTGAGCAGCTCGTCGATCTTCCTCTCCTCCGCTGACCCTCTCTTCACCTTCACCCGGTATCCAAGCAACTGCTGCCGGTCCTTCAGGTCCCGGTACGTCTGATTGGCCATTAATAGAAGCAGGGACAGGTTTAAGGGTTCTCATTGGTGGACTTAAATATCATTCAATCAGAGAGAAGCATTCTTTAGGATTCTCACGTTGATGACAATGTCGTGACATTTATGTTTCTGAGCCAAAGAAATCCGGAGCTCTGCATCATCAACAAGCGCCACGTAGTTCTGCAACACCTGTCAATCAAACAACGGAACAGACACATCCGTCAATCAACTGACACACCTGTCAATCAAACCCCTCACAGCCCAAGTTTTTATTTTCCAATGGTGGTGAAGTTTAGTTTGGCCCCGCCCCACTCGCCTCTGTAGGGGCGGAGTTTTTTTGCAGGATGTCAACAACCCTTTGGAAGCCGAGCGGTGATTTCTTCCTGGTGAAGCCGAGCCAGTTCCTGCTGGTGAACAAAGCGTCCACGTCCGACCACGCCTTCAGCTTCGCCCGAGCTGCCAACGCTGTCACAAAATACTGCTTCTCCGAAATCTGGGGTCAAAGGTCAACGAGGTCAGAGTCCATGGAAACAATCTTTACCTTCAATACGTCTAACGTCCAATCCCTTCACACCTTGAAAGTCTGACGGATGTTCAACGGACAGCTGAAAGTTCCCTGGAAACAGAACGAAACATGATCTGGTTCAGTTTAACTGGTTTAAATGATCTGGTTCAGTTTAACTGGTTTAAATGATCTGGTTCAGTTTAACTGGTTTAAATGATCTGGTTCAGTTTAACTGGTTTAAATGATCTGGTTCAGTTTAACTGGTTTAAATGATCTGGTTCAGTTTAACTGGTTTAAATGATCTGGTTCCTTGGTGAATCAGGTCACTTCTGACTCTGTAGTCTTACAAGTAGCTGTATTTTAGCTCAACTTAGGTAAACTCAGACTAACCTCTGGCTCAGTGTAGTGGTAGAAGCAGCAGTAGTACAGTGTTGTGATCATTGGCATGTTGAGGATTGAAGCCCTTCTGGGAAACTTCTGGAAAACTTCCACCTTTCCACCACGTTCTGCGTGTCGGTCGGTGGTCTGGCAACGAATCAAACTTGAGTTATCACAATCACTAATCTACTACGGTCAATATCACGCCTCTAATACTGGTAAGACCACCAGTAAGAGGGAACAGTCTACTGCGGGCTTCAGGCACTTTCTTACTGGTTACAGTGGTTTGTGGGTCCCGTACCTCGATGATAACTTGCCTCTCCAGCAGAGTGTAGTGATCCTGAATATGAGCAGAATCTTCTGGAGAAAATGGAAGACTGGAAACCCCCAAAATAACAAAACAAACAATAAACATCAAAGAGCTGCTTTTGGTGACGTCACCACCATCCAATTAGAAACCTTAATGTTCAATATTATAGAGATCAAAGTATATTAAGGTCCATCATTTGAGCGTAGTTTTATATTTGGACTACGGTGGTTACTCACTTCAGGCAGGTCTTTAGAAAGTCCCGCCTCTTGTTTTCATCAGCGATGCTCAGGTGTTCTTTATACTGCAACAGCTGTCACAATGGAAATACTACTGATACCTCAGTACTAGGACTGTGTACTCATGGTGTATCGTACGTACCGCCACATCCTCCATCCTGCCCAGAGCTCTGAGGAGGACCAGAAGAAGAAAACAAATCAGATAAAACCTGACACGGCACCAGGTGTGTCCAGGTGTGTCCAGGTGCAGCTGTGAGTAGAGACCTGAGCAGCTCCAATAGCAGCCTCTGGTCTCTGGTCTCAGTCAGATAGTGGATCAAATGTCTCAGAGCCGTCTGTCTGGACTCCAGCTCTCGAAACAAAACCTCTAAACAAGAAAACACAGCGAATGAATGACAGCAGGTTTGATTGGTCCCAGGACAGTGAACAGGCTCACCTTTACTCAGAGTCCTCTTTAAATAAATTAGAATCTGAAAGTAGATTTTAAAAAAGCAGCATGTCATGTCTTAGTAATAAAATTGATAATATTATTGTTGGTATTGTGGTGATCAGATAATCAAATAAATTACAGCAGTGATGACGTTTCCATCGTGACCCCTCACAGCGAAATCCAGAAGCAAAAGTTTATCCTGAAGAGAACGAAACTTCTCCAGTGACACAACCTGAAACAAAGTACAAGTACCAAGAGTAGAACGTGTATTCATACAAATACTCAGTAATACTACCTCAGTAACAGTACCTCTACACGGAGGTCTTACCTTTCCTTGCTGCATTCTTTGGACCGTTTCTTCAGGAGACCAATTACTGACATAATCCTGATATGATGACATCATCATTAGTACCTGGTCTTCAGATTGTTAATCATTAATAAGGTTATACATTATAACAACTTCTTTTACCTTGTATTCAGATTTGGGTTTCCTGAGTTCTGGAGCATAGAGCCTGAGAGACGAGTCGCTTGGCGCTAAAACATCAATCAATCTGTCAATCGATCAATCAATCAATATCAGTCAACATCCCAATCTGTGTTTGTGTAGGTCACTCACAGTCGGAGAATGACTGGAAGTTTGCTGCTTTCGTTTTTCCTGCAGAGAAACACATGTGACTGTCAGTGTGTCGTGGAGTTCTGCGCTCACCTGTCGGGTCTCACCTTTGAACAGCGAGCTCAGAGAGTAACCGGAGTGACTCCTGCTCATGGTTACGGAGTCGGTGCTGACTTTGGGGAAGGCGGGCTCTCTGTCTGCTTTCTGATTGGACGCTGCCGTCTCACTGACCGACCAGGAAATACCTGAGGAGACACATGACAACGAGGGGAACGCTGCAACCAATCACAGCACAACATTAAAAACACAAACAAACACTTACTGCCGACAGGCTCTCCGCTCCAGCTGACCTTCTCCACCTCTTCTTCATCATCATCACCTTCGTCTTCCTCCACCAGGTTGCGCATGCTGTTTACCGCCCGCTTCGACTCCTTCAACTGAGCAACACAAGCCATGTGAGCAGCTGGAGGTCAGTCAGCTGTCCAGGTGTGTTTCTTTAGGTCTTACCCTGCTGAACTCGTCATCTTCATCATCAAAGGTGAAGGCTTTGAACTTGGAGCTGTTCCAGTAATCTTCTTCATCTGCTTTACTCTTCATCATCTGGACACACAAGGCAAACTTTATGGAAACTGGAAACACAGAGGAGGAAGGAGAAGGAAAAGAATGAGAAAAAAGGAGGAGGAGATCAAGGATAACAAGAACAACAACACAAAGTAGGAGGGGAACAAGGAGTAGAACAACAACAACAACGACGACGACGAAGAGGAGAGAGAGGAGGAGAAGAAAAAGAACAAGGAAGAAGAAGTGTATATTGTGTCAGTTGTGTGTTTGTTTTGTGTCCCAGCTGGAGGTGCTATCAGTTAGCATGCTAGCAGGCTAACCGATTCACTGGGCTTTAAACCGGATGTAACCCTTTGTCTCACGCGGACAAACGGCAGGAGCCGTGGTCGTCCTCACGCGCACATGGAAGCAAACATAAATGTGTTTAAAACATCGATCAGAATGGATTTTTACCTTCGCTTGTATCTGCTACTTGTCTGCTTTGGTGGGGTTTTAACTTCCGGCCGCGCACAGGCTTCTGGGAGTTTTAGCTAAGGCGGAAATAGCGGCGTGCCGGTGTTACACCGAAATCTGTGACCCATCAGAAACTGTGACCGCAGAGGGCGCTGTTTCACATCGTCTGCTCGTGCGTGCTAGACATGGAGGGCGAAGAAGAGCGCCTACGCAAACGGCGTAAAAGTTTGACTCCTTTATTAAGCAGTTACAGTGGGGTCACACATTCTGACAACTAGCGTTGGCGCTCTTCTTCGCCCTCCGTTGTCTAGCACGCACGAGCAGACGATGTGAAACAGCGCCCTCTGCGGTCACAGTTTCTGATGGGTCACAGATTTCGGTGTAACACCTGTTTTAATTACATTCAAAATTATTTTTTATGACGTAAAACTAATAATAAGAACCTAAAAATAAATAATTTTATGTTTCATTCAGAATAAACCACTAACTAGGTTTAAATCAAATACATTTCTTTTTTAATTAAAGTATACCATTTAAAAAATGAAATAAATAAAAGGTAGATGGAGTAAAAATGTAGTAGACAGGGCTTTATAAAGCAGTCACAAGCCGGTGCAATTTTCTTTTTGGGATGGTTTTGCGTTTGAGATAGTGTGTCCCTCCCGAGTTGCCGTAGAGGCAAAAGGCGGTTATTAATGTGGTTATTAATAAACTCCCTTAGCTTAGCTGTCGCAGGCTGAATCCGCTTCAGAGCTGATGACGTCACCACTTCAGCTGGTCAATGGATCCGATCAGAGTTGTCGAACATCTTTCTAAAGCAGATGAAGAGGAGGATTTCCATTCATTGTTGTTGTTGCATCACACTGCATTAGTTGTATAAAGGTTCCATAGAGTGAGAGGAGGTTGGATGCAGTAAGAGTTAAACAGTTGATATTTTACTGGATAGAAACACATTCAAACATCAAGAGGCCAATAACCTCGTCCAGTTAAATGCACAAACATCACTATCAATTAAGTTCAAGATGTACCCTAACCTCTACATTAATAGTGATTAACCTCATAGTATTTGATGTGTATAATATAGTGATCAATGAGGATACATTCTGTAAGACAGATGCCATCATTGGTGATTAACATAGTATTTAGTATCTATGACATTAATTATATTACAAAGAATTATACAATAATTCAAATGTGGAAAATATTGAATTATTATTATTACAATTTACACCTTCAGAGTTTCTTTAAAGCTAAAGTTCTTCTGCTGGTTTAGAGTCACAATAACGGTCACTTCGTGTCCTTATTAATTAAAATATCATTGGTTTTAATGCACAATGATACAATAACAAGCTGCACTCTGTGGATACAGACAAGACGTTAAAGTGACATTTAAATATAAAGTTATGAATCGAAACTCCAACAGACGTAACGTAAACGCTCACCACATTAAAGGTTATGAAGACTCGTTATAGTACAGTTAAATCTCATGTTCAACCACTACGGAGACGTGAAAACCAGCCGAGCATTTCACAGAAGACTCAGAACAGGCTGCTCTGCGCGGGCTGAATACTGTAGTAACACTACAGTATTACTACAGTACTACTACTGTAACACTACAGTATTACAGTAACACTACAGTATTACTACTGTAGTGTTACTACAGTAGTAATACTGTAGTAACACTACAGTATTACTACAGTACTACTACTGTAACACTACAGTATTACAGTAACACTACAGTATTACTACTGTAGTGTTACTACAGTACACTACGCCACTGTCAACCTGGTGTTTAGGGAGCAAGGAGACGAGACGGAGCTGAGGATGCAGTGTGGAGGAGTCCCTGAGGAAGAGGACTGGTCCACTGAGAGGCTCCGCCCCCCCGAGCCGCTCTTTATTAAAGCAAAGTTCGCTTAGAGCTGGTCAATCAGAGACACAATTACCCTCATCAAACCCGCCAAAATAAAATGTTTACTAAAAATAAATCAACAATTGTTTCCGCTCAGACTTTCTAGTTTCTTTGTTTATTTTTTTACTTTTTTCAGCACATAATCATACAACAGCTAAGTAAAAATACTCCAAGTACACACAATCATTTACAAAAAGAATACACAATTAAAACACTAAAAATACAAACAGTTCAAAGATTAGACATTTCACTTTGGAAGGATATATTTTACAGGAATGAGTTTTCATATTTACATTCATAGGGATCAATAAAAAATATCAACATGAGAAGCTCAGTGGTAAAAATCAATAAAAAGGTAATCTCAGTGCTAATGTAACATGTTTAAGCTATCAGCACTATTGGTTATTTATTTGTGTAAGATCTGTTTCAATAGAGCTGCCTCAGGTTAAGTAGATGGTTCATTCACTGGAGGTCGAAGGTCAGCAGGACGGAGCTAGAAGACTTCCTCCTCCTCACACCCGTAATCTGCGACACAGGATCAATCAGTCAATCAATCAATCAATCATTCCGCTAAGTTTTAAGAATAAAAGCCTGAACTGACCTCCTACGAGCTGCAGCGCGCTGACACACTCCTCCACCTCCTCTTCCTCCTCTTCCTCTTCCACCACAGTGGGCGGAGCAGAGGGGGCGGAGCTTGGGTCGGGTTGGGGTGCAGGTGACGCCTCTGATTGGACGTCTGTTGTCAGGGGGACGGGGTTTTCGGCCTGAAAGGGGAAACCGAGTTTAAATGAGAGTGTGTGATGTCTATAAATATTGTGCTTAAAATAATTCCACATAGACATCAACAGGTTTTCCTTTCAGGCGTTACATGTGTTGCGCAATAGTTGAGAGCAAGGGAAAAGGACTAAAACCCCACATGAGGATTTAGTGGTTAGCGGCTCCGCTTTAAGGAGACTTGGAGCTTCATGTGTTCATGACGTATGGAAGACGTTCAGTGATCATCTCACCTCTCAGTGACAGACTTCAGGTTTCTATGCGATTTAATATTATTTATGTGATTCATTCAGGAATCAAGCTGCGAGTTCACATAGGAATAAACATTCCTGTTTTCATCAATCGATACATCCATCTATTGATCGATATATGGACCTAGACTTAAATATGTGTAGGTCACATTAAGTTGGAAGCAGGTGAGGCAGGTGTGGTTGCTCACCTGGACGGTTGTTTTCTTCTTCTTCGGTGTGGACAGAATGAGTCGCACCCTGAGACGAACAAGAAGAACAAATAACTCTCCCATCAATGTATCTTTGTTCATATAAGAGTCCATTGATATAAGAATCGAGTACCTCTTCCCCATGACGCTGGTAGTAGCCGCTAGCTCTCGGTTAGCACCGCTGGTCTTCCTGCGCCGGCGGCGGTTGAGCCGTTTCCGTGTGGCGGCGGCAGTGTTTGGGGGGTCGGAGGTCACTCTACTGGGACTGCTGCCCCCCCCACTTCCTGTCCCTCTGCTGTTTAGGTCTCTAAGGACCTCATAGTTGATCTTACTGGAGATCTTCTTCTTCTCCAGCATTCTTTCGATGGCCTCGCCCGCCGTCAACGCCTGGATCTGCTCCCTCTTCTTCTTGGACTTCTTCGGCTTGAGAAGGACGAGAGGTAACTCCATTAGATACATCTCTGGGATCTCTGATGGCCTCTGACACAGTAGCCAGGTTAGGAAGTAGTCCTGGTCCTCAATGAGAACTGCAGCCTGGCAGACTGTGTGTTTTTGACTCACTTTCTCTTTGTAGGTCCCTTCTTCCTTCTCTTTCCTGATCCTCTCTTCTTTCTCTGTGAGGAAGAGGAAGACTATGATGAAGCTGACCAACAGCTAATAACATAAAGAGGAAGACTATGATGAAGATCACCTTTCTGCTCCTTCAGGTATTCTGCATTCTGTTTCATCCACAGCTCCGTCTTCACCTCAACCTCCTGATCATTCAGGATGTACTGCAGCAGAAAATCAGAAGACACCACATCCTGTGACACCCTTTCCAAATAAAAGCAGCTGTATTCAACGTCTTTACTGACAGATGAACGTTGGCTCAAAACAGCAGTGATTGATGAATGAACTGACCTTATCGATCTCCTGATCATCAATGTCCTTCAGGTCCAACTCTCCACCCTCCGACTGCTCACCTGTGAAAAACATCATGAATAGTAACGTGTGAACGTCCCCACGAGGGAACGATGATCAAGTATCAATGACCTAATGATGATGTCATACACACCGTCTGTTTTGTCGTCCTGTTCCAAATCTGTGAAGGTCTGGAAGGTCTGTTGGAGGCTCAGTCCGGCTGCACTCGGTAGTTTGCCCAGGATGGCGGCCAGAGGAGCGGCCTGGCGGTGAGGCCCCGCCCCTTCCTCGCCAGACCCCGCCTCCTGCTCACTGTCCTCTGGCTTCTTGCCCTGTCCCTCTTCATCCTGGATCACTTCACATAGGAAGTTCTGGGTCAGGTGTTGGGCGGCGGCTTGGAGATCTGAGTCTTGCATCTCCAGGACCTCTGGCTGAGGGTTTCTGGTCGAGACCTCGTCGGGGTCTGAAAAGCCAGAAGTGAAGAGTTGTGCCGTGGTTTTGATGATGAGGGGCACCCCGCTGACTCCGGATCAATACACACCGATTTGATTGGAGTAGGCAGCGTAGATTCCTCGGAGTTTAGGTCGGCTCTTCTCCAGCTCCGTCTCGATCTCGTCTTTGTAGCAGCTGATCTCTCCTGACGGGGGACAAGGTTCAGTCCTTCAAAGCTTTGTTGAATGAAAAGTCACAGAAGGCTCAATATTTGTATGAGGATACAAAATGTATTCTCATTACTTAGCAACATAATGATGAGCTCAAAAACTCACTGAATTAAAGGTCAAATGACCACATTATTTACAACATGTTTAGCTGACCTTCAACCTCATCCAGCTTCCGGGCCAACTCGTGTTCCAGCTGCAGAAGAAGAGGAGAGTAAGCGTGATCGGTCCCTCATTGGTCGGTGCTCACACACAGAAGGACCTACCTGCTGCATCTTGGTTTTGTGCTGTCCAGCGGTGAAGGAAGGCGGGTCACATTCTTGCTCCAGATCGACTTTCATGAACTCATCGATGGTCAGCTGACTGGTGGGCGTCTCTTCAAACTCTGTTAATCTGTAAAGAACAGGATTTACAGCTGAAATCTGTACTTCTTCTGATCTTCTGAGTGAACGAACGAATGCATCAAAGAAACGTGTTCGAAATGCGACGTCTGGAAGAATTCAGCCCAACTTCTCTGGTTGTGGGAGATTTATTTGTCAGGTCAAAGGTCAAATAACAGCAGGAGCAGTTCAGTCGGCCCACAGGCCAGAAGAACAACTCACAGACATCAGGAAGAACATCATGTTTTATAACCCTTGTTAGATATAAAAGGAAAGATTTCTATTGGCCCCAAACTGGTGTTGAGGGTTCTTCACCACGACACAAGACCCCCCCACATAGGATTTAAGGGTCTTCTCATCGTAATGTGTGTGTGTGTGTGTGTGTTTGGTGTGTCTCTAACTCCCTCCTTGTCAGACTTGTGTCTGCCTGCTCGGCACATCCTGCTTGACCTCTGACCTTAAAATCTAACTTAGCACTAAGAAAAAGCTTTAGATTATGAGTCTAGTGTCATTTCCTGGAGTCCACTGGGATCTCCAACCATAGGAGGAGATCTACAGTGATCTACTGTCCACATGTGATAAGCAGCTCTTTACCAGCTACTGCAGGGACATCTTCTCCATCTGGATGACCTACAGGAGAACAATCACCTCCTTGTTTAACCCCTGCACTTCTGTCTTAACTTAATATCAGTAACATGCACTGGTTTTGTTTTTATTTAATGGGACACCGGACCCACTGTATGTATATAAATATATTACATATATATATATATATTATATATATATTGTGCATTTTTCATTGTACTTACTGTACTGTATTGCTACTATTACACATAACCTATCGATCTATTTCCGGCAGTCATCTTGGATTTCCTGTCATGTGACGGGATCCAGGTGCTCTCACCTTTTCCTTAGGGTGGTCTGGCAGACCTTCACAACACTGATAACATCCTTCACCGTACGACGGAACTTGTGCATCCGAGCTGCCACCAGCAGAGCTGAGGAGGACATGATGGTAAATATTAGGACACTCGTGGCCACTATGAGACGTTTGGTCATCAGGCTCCCAGATCAGCTCATGTGTGATGGACCACGTTGTACCTGCTCCACAGAGACCAGATGGACGGCGACCCGTGTGCATCCAGTCCCTCTTCATCCTCTGGACCAGACGAAGAGCCGTCATGGAGACCTCGTGAGTCTTCAGCCCGAACTCTAACATGTGAGCAAATCGAGGGATGTACAGACAAGGGTCTGTGGGGGAGAAGAACCCAACATCAAAAGGGCATCACAGCAGGAAGGTCCTGGGTTCAAACCTGCTTGGTGACGATGTTCAGATGAACCCAATAGAGGAGAAAGACACCCTCCACCCAGGGAGGGAAGAATGAGTCGATCAATGAGTCATGGAAGTGAAGAGGCAGGAACACTTGGAGCTCAGCTATGACCGAGGTACCGTGTGGAAAGGTCACCTCCGACCCCTCCCACCCTGGACATGAACTGTTTGTGCCCCTCCCACCCGGCAGGAGGCTGAGGTCCATCAGGACCACGTCATCAGTCGGGCTCATCAACAGAACCGGGCCCCCCCCGACTGACTGACTCTCTACATGCACACACACTTTGTCACTCTGTCGCTGGTGCACTTTAGTTCTAACTTCTTAAACTCATATAAACTAACCCGTAGCATTATATTTCTCTTCTTCCTGTACTACGATGTCTTGTTGTCATTGTCAAACTGCCGTCATGCACCAACCGCATGTCAGTCTGACATATTATGTGCAGGGGGGGCAGAAGCTGAGCCCAACTGATGTTCAACAGATGTTTCGTCTCCCAAAAGGTTGATTTAAAAATAAGTAAAAACATAGAATGAAGTGCTGTTTATTGATAGAGGGTTAAATGTTCCTCACCGATGGCGGGGGCGTTGATGCACAGCTCTCGGGCCAACAGCAGGAAGGTTTTACCCAGAATGTAGACGTTCACCTGTGGACGTTCATATCATATATATTTATACATACAGGACCTATCAGGAGATTGGACACAGCTTCTCTTTCCCTTTGTGCTCGAGGCCGTCCTTCAACCAGCTTCACGAGGGTCTCACCTGGAACCATGTGTTCGGACCCCAATGAGCCGATTCCACTACAGTTCTGATCCAGATTATGAAGAACAGCAACAAAACATGTAATGTCATCATGACTTTAAGACGGGAGGTCAGCCGATCCGGAACCTTTCAAGAACTTTGAGCGCTGTGATGAAAGTGGATCTCATGAGGACGTTCATGGCGCTGGTTAAAGGCCAAAAGCAAAACTAAAGGTCCAACATTGAAAACATATTCGGCTCTAACGCATCATCTCATGTTCCAGTGTGTTTTGATGTCTTCAATATTAATCTACAATGTATAAAATAAGAGAAAGAACATTGAGACGTTGTGTCCTAACTGTAGATAGATATAATATATCTCTATATATTAATCTCACCTGCAGCAGGTCACTTAGGTCCAGCAGCATGTCTGAAACACAGTTGAGGAAAACTGTGTGGAGGTCAAAGATCATTGTGAACATGAAACCGTAGCACACAGCACGTCACAGAAGGTGGTTGCTAGGATACGTGGTGTCCCCTCTGTGCGGCACACCAGGTAGAGGCAGGCGGCGATGACGTGCTCCGTCTTGCGTCCTCTGGTCAGGTGTTTGCTGACCACCATCTTGAAGAAGTTGAAGGCCGTGTCCAAGCAGTGCTGATTGAGCTGCAGTTGACTGCCCAGCTGCTGGATCTGTCGTTTACCTGGAGACACACAGGGCCCAGTCAGGGGGGGGGTGGTGGTAGGGTGATGAAGGTGAAGGAGGAGGAGGAGGAAGTACTCACCACCCTGCAGGGTCTGGGCTCTGGACTCTTTCCCAACACTGGTGTGAAAACCCGAACCTAGAAGGGGGGCCTTAACCGGACCTGCAGATAAGAACATTCATACTATGACCTCATTCGATCCCCCTCACTACCAAAGTCCATTCATACTCTGACTCCATCTGCACAGGGTCTTTGGAGGTTGGATACCAGGAATCTGCTTTGAAAGGTCCCTCGGACCAAAGGCTTAACTCAAAAGTAAAGGATCCTGCTTTCTGGCACATAACAAAATGTTCTACCATCAAAGGGAACCTAACATCGGACTAGGATTTGTTCTCAGTCTCCCTGGAAGAACCCATGAAGAACCTGCAGAGAACCAATGATGAACATTACATTACATCACATGTTATTTAGCTGACATTGCATTATAACCCACGCATTACATTTTTGCCTGGGGAGCGATTAGGGGTCAGATGTCTTGCTCAGGGACACTTCTACATGTCACATGGGGCAGCCGGGAATCGAACCATCAACCTTGTGGCCCCCAGCGCACTGCACTACTTCATGCGCCACCATCGCACCATGAACCCACTGCGTTTACTGGTTCCCCCCACATTTTACTACTGGTTCCCCTCACAAGGTACATATATATATATATCTATATGTGTTAAACTATTGATCATGTGTCGGTTTCATATGACCTGATTTAAACTATTGAACCCACTGATCAAAGGGATGGTGTCGTGTCTTCTCACCATCAGCAGACACAAACTGTCCCACAGCTGAAGACACTCCTCCACTTCCCTCCACAAACTGAACCTCAGAGACGATGATGTTGTCCTCCAGAACCGACCCACAGCCGGTGCACACCGCGCTGCCCCGAGCCTGATCCACGTCGATGTCGGACCCGCCGCATGTCCGACACACCCTGGAGCTCATGGTGGAGGTCAGAGGTCAACACACCCTGGAAGTCAGAGACGATTAACTGTTAAAGATAAATATTACTATGATATCACATGTTGTCTTTGTTTCATTTACACATTGTTATAAACAGGGAAGGTCAAAAAGAGAAAGGTAATAAAAATAAAATACAGGTTTATTAGAAACTTACTAAAGCCAAATATTAAAAATCATGTAAAAGAATTGAAGATAAATGCAATATAATATCAACATCAAACCTTTACAAATTTGGAGAAATCTTATAAATAATATAAAGTGCCTTCATAATATTTGATATTTAGAAGGTTTCAATAACAAAAAATGGCGCTCTGAGGATTATTATTAATATATTAACTGATTATATTCAAATCAGTTAATCATCAACAGATGATTAACAAGTCTGAATCTTCACAACTTTACTGAACAACATGAGATTAACTCACCACAGGAGAGTCCAGTAGAACCAGAACCAGTAGTCCTGTAGTCCTGTTAGAGTCTCATAGAAACCAGTAGAGTCCAGTAGAACCAGTAGTCCTGTAGTCCTGTTAGAGTCTCATAGAAACCAGTAGAGTCCAGTAGAACCAGTAGTCCTGTCGTAACCCGTTGGCGGCTAGAATCCCGACGGAGCCGTTATTTTCACGGTGGAATCCATCTCTCGGCACCGTGAGGCCGAACTATCTTGAGATATTCAACCGCCGGTCAATAAATTCGGATAAATGATCGTAGACGGGAAACGGTTGTTTCGGGTGGTTTGTTTTCTTCCTGTGACGCAGTGAAATTGCGTCACGAAGTCTTGTGTGGGGGAGTTATTCAATCCGTGGCGAAAACGCTTTTACTGTTCACAAGAATATTGAATATACGTTCGGTATTAGTGTTATAAAAGACATCATGTATTAATATAATTACTTTAACACTGGATGTATTTTTAAATGCAACTGGACACCCCTGCGCCGCAGGTCAAATGGTTCCAACCGGCGGCGTGTGATGACGTAGGCGTGTCTTTGGGCGGGTTGCTAGTACAATAACAGCGCGCAGTGACTGTGACACGAACCAGCGGCGGGAAAGAATGTCACCGCTGTGGAGATGGAGCAGCTGGAGCTCAACCCGAGGATCATAGCAGCCGCAAGCAGAGGTGATGCTACAACAGACTCCCTTCAGAAACATGTCGCTATTCACCTTTAACTCACATCAATTCAATATTAACTAAAACAGCTCCAAAGGGGAAGTTGATGATATAAATCTATTTCCTATTTCGTATGAAGTTTGGTTGGAGCTTCTTCTGAATCCCTGCTGCTCCTCACTGTGCAAGTGGGTCTGTCTATTATTGCTGTTGCCATGGTAATCCTGTGTTGTCCCTCCAGCTCATCTGAAGTCACCCAGGGAGGTGTTGTGTGTCTCAGGTCCAGACTTACAGAGGCTCACGGGTCTGTCCAGCTCAGACGTCCAGCAGCTGCTCATCGCCGCCGCCACCTCCTGCAGACCCCACCCTCCGATCGCAGGTGAGTTCAGCCAGAGCCTTCTGATTGGACGTCACAACAAGCTTTCACCCGTTTCTCTGTCTGCAGCCCTTGTGCTCCATCGTAAGTTGGATGCTGGCCTCAGACTCAGCGTTGGATGTCCTGTACTGAACCAGTTGCTGAGGGGGGGGCTACTTGTGGGGGGGGTCACTGAGCTGTCAGGAGAAAGCGGAGCGGGAAAGACTCAGCTGGCTCTGCAGCTCTGTCTGTCTGTACAGTATCCAACGCAGTACGGAGGGCTGCATTCAGGTCAGTGAACGCACCATCGGGGCTGAATAGAAAACAAGATCTGAGGTGTAGTTCGCTGACCTCCTGTGAAGATGAGCTCCCTGTAACATGGCCTCTCTCTACAGGAGCAGTGTACATCTGCACCGAGGACTCTTTTCCTATCAAACGTCTGCAGCAGCTGATCAGAGATCAGTCCCTTCTGCGCTCGGACGTTCCTCCTTCGCTGATCAGCAGCCTGCAGTTCAGTGACCGCGTCTACATCGAACACGTAGCAGACCTGGTGAGTGTGACCTGTGACCTCTGACCTCTGAACTCCTGTTCAGTGACTGACAGGTGATCTGTGTACCTCAGGACTCCCTGCAGGTGTGTCTCTCTCGCCGCGTCCCCCTGCTACTGACCCGGGGGCTGGTTCGGCTCCTTGTGGTCGACTCGTTGGCGGCTCTTTTCAGGTCAGAGTTTCAGGCTTCTGATTGGCTGGAGAGGAGCAAACAGCTCATTACCTTCTCCTCCACACTGCACCACCTGAGCTCGAGGTTCACTACACCTGTCCTCTGTATCAACCAGGTAACACACGCCGTATCACAATGGGGTTTTCAATCAGAACGTCAGTTTTTCCATTTTCCCACTGGCTTCACAGTGAGGGTTGTTCTTTAAAGGGATTATATCTACTTCCTCTTCCTTTCTTGCTCTGCCGCTCTTCGTTTTTCTCACTGTTGAGGGTTTTCTTTTTTGCAGAAGTCAGAGGTTGTTGCATGTGTACATTTAGATTATTTGAAATAAAATGAATTCAATGAAATCTTTCTTGGTTTCAGGTGACAGATTTTCTTAGCGGCTCAGACGACAGTTTGGGGTAAAAAATGATTTCATGTTTTCTAACTGAAAAATGATTCCAAAGAAGGAAGTGAGATTCTGTCTTTAAATCAGTTAAATTTGTTTCATGAATAAAAGTTCTCTGACAAACCGCACAACTGATTGGTCCAGACTTGTGGGCGGAGTCACTTAACACCACTCACAGTAGCACTTATTAAGTAGCTTTGGAAAAAGCTAAATGAAATGTGATAGAATGTGAACATTCATAATTAATAGTGAAATGATAAAGGTCTGTGTTTTGAATAAACAATTAACATAATAATAACATTTTACATTATTATAATAATATTAAAATAATCTCTTTCTCAGCTCGCTCTCCTCCAGCGTGTCTCCAGCACTGGGGCTGCTCTGGGCCAATCAGGTGATGGTTCGGCTAATGATGCGTCGTCTCCAGGCGACTGTTGCCCATGGCGACCAGACAAGCGTCCTCCGCAGGCTGGAGGTGGTGTTTGCTCCTCATTTGGCCCGGAGCGGGCGAGACGCCGCAGTGTGGAGGGAGGGGGTCCGAGGGGTGATGAGGGAGGAGGGGGAGGGAGGAGGTCCTCACTTCTGTTTAACAAATAAGGAAACAGATGGCTGTAAATGATGAACTGGGAGAGGTGAAACAAAGACAAAGTTTATAAAATCGATGATGTCACTCTTTGGATTATATGCGACCCTCATTTCAATGTTTACCTCATTCTAGGTTTTTTCAAGGATACACCGATTCTCAAGTATATTCTGCATATTATTTTGTTTGATTGTTGTCAGATTAACAGTTTGATATTAAAAATAAACCATGAGACTCTACCCGGATATAACACCTGCTTCCGTTTGGACAGAAATCCTTCACAATAAAGCCATCCATCCCTGTCTTTTTGGGGGTCTCCCAGCAAATTGTACTCTTAACAATAGCAAACATCATTTGATAGAGGGACTGCTACTGTGCCTCGCCCTACAGAAATGTGCATATATAGCTAAAGGGAAATATAACACTGCCTATTCCGTGTAGGGAATGTGTCCTTACCCCAGGTGAAGGAGTTCAAGTACCTTGGGGTCTTGTTCACGAGTGAAGGGAAGACGCGTTGAAAGGAGCCAGTTGAGGTGGTTTGGGCATCTGGTAGAATGAAGACCCAGGACCAGGTGGAGAGATTATATCTCTGCACTGGGAACGCCTTGGGATCCCCCAGTCAGAGCTGGTAGATGTGGCCCGGGAAAGGGAAGTCTGGGGTCCCATGCTGGAGCTGATACCCCCGCGACCCGACCCCGGATAAGCAGTTGAAAATGGATGGATGGAAATAAAACATCTTTGCAAAGATTTGGAGCTCATATATGGAATTCCTGGAGGGAGCATTACTTTCTTTGTAGCCTACCGTTTAGGGAGCATCCTAGTTGTGGAGTATAGTATCTATATGTGCATCCACATATCAGCCACTCTCTGCTTTATGCTGAGAACCACAATGCCCAACAACAAAATATTTATATTTGCTCATATGTACATTCTGGTATTCCTTGTTTTGTTTTTTGTTTATTGTGTAATGTGGAGAAAACAAAAATATTTGTCAAAAAAAGGAAAAACCAGCTAGCCGAGGAGACTGACTGTAAGCCGGAAGTATCCCGCTCTGTCTCTTTGGGATTTCTCGTGAGGCAGCACCGCCTCCTGCTGACGTGTACAGGTAACACACTATGACCTCAGCCTGCTGTCCCGCGCAGGCGCAGTGACTCACCCTAACACACATATCTTTCAAAACAAAAGCCGGAAACTACAGCGCAGTGAGGAAAAAAGATTTTGGGGAAATACGTAAAATAAATATTTTTTTTATTAAGATTCAAACATATCGCCCTTTAATCACTTGAGTACACGAATTGCCTTCTGGGATTTTTGGGAACCCCTGGTCTCCTGTTTCTAAACCCTACGCGGACACACGACTTTATTTTGAAACGAGAGCAGACTGTTGACTGTCGCGAGCTTCTTGTCGCGAGCTTCATGGTGATGCGCAGCTGGTGAAGCTCGACAGCGGAAAGACGATTAAAACCAAAGGACGCAAATCCTCAAAAGGTCAGAATGTTTGTTTTAAATTGTGTGTTTAAATACACTCAGCTGTGTATCATTGTGTCATCAATAGGTTACCTAATCGATACATAGGGATGAGATAAAACTGATACGGTGATTTTATTCTTCAGATCGGGAGAAGCAACGTATCCGGACCAAAACAAAAACAACCCTTTCAAACTAAAAGCCTGACTTATATACGCACAAACAAATGTTTATAGGCGCGGTCCTCGGCTGCTCCGTAAAATCGAGTTATTATTAAAAAAAGTTATTGATCAGTTCCATTCATGTTTCACATGTTAATGATAAGTAATCTCTCAGTGAATCGATCACATTGTTATAAAAATATTTGATCTATGTGAGTGTTTTGTAACTCTGGGTTATAAAGAATGAATCTGTGATGTAACCTGCAGGTGCTTTCGTGCCGACCACTAGCGGGCGCCCTAACCATGGCTCCCTCCCTCCCTCTCTCATTGGTTGGCCTCCTCCTCCTGAGTCTGTGCTCCTCTGAGGCCGACGTTCTGGCCGATAGCAACGCAGACTTTTCTGCCCGGTTGTATCACGTCGTCTCCAGCCGCACCGACGACAACATCTTCCTGTCCACGTTCACTCTGACCAACGGGTTGCTGGCGCTGGTGAGCGGCACCAACGGGCCGACCAAGGACCAGCTGCTGCAGGCGCTCAGCTTGACGGGATTGGATCCCCAGACTCTCCCAGGTAGGTCAGGGGTCAGAAGTCAGGGGACCGTCAGTGTGTTGACTGGTAGCTGTGAGAGTCTCCACTGCTCTTAGATCTGTTCCAGACCCTGAGGACTTTGGTCCTAGCCACCACCCTGAAGCAGGGTGTTGCTGTAATCCCGGCTAAAGGCGTCCAAGTGTCGGCCTCCTATCTGGACCTGCTTCAGTCAAAGTTTGGGGGAAGTGCTCTGAGTGTGCCTTACACGGTGCCGCAGGAAGCCACCGACACCATCAATCGCTGGGCACAGGAGCAGACGGGAGACCAGGTCCAGGATCTGGTGACCAACTTGGACCCAAACACACAGCTGCTGCTCGCCACCACCGCCTTCTTCAAAGGTACCAGCTAGCGCTAAGCTAAAATTCACACTGCGTAAATCATGGGACTATTAAAGGAGGAGGACGGGCCTATCTCCATAGAAACCGGAGTCTTGAGAAAGACTTTCCTTGACACCAAGGGGTTGGTAGCATCATCAAGTTTATTCTCCGCATCCACTAACTGCAGATGAATGAACCTCTCTTTAAAATAACCTTTAAGTTGTTAATGTGTTGTTGCTTTTGTTGTTTGCACCAGCTGATCTAAACTCAAACGTTTCATCAGGGCCCCGTTCCTCGTAAGTGGTTCAACAAAGTCAATCTAATGTCCTATTAGCCAGCTGAAATTAATGAGATGATCGATGTCAGGCTATCTCGGTTCCTCAAAGGCTAATCTGCGCTGGAACCGTTTTGTTAATTGAAACCAGACGTTAGTCATCACGATAATCGCACATGCGCTTCGTACTTCTGAAGGGGGAAGCGTTGTTCATCTAAACCGTGACTTTCTAACAGTACACTGCGAATAAACTTTATCCGGCTAACTAAGTTAGCCATGCACGAGGAACAGGGCCCTGGTTTCAGCACAATATTTATTTTATCCGTAGTTTCTTAATAAAAAACATCAGGAGGTCAGTAACTCAAATATGCCAAGTTTTCTTCATTGATTCCATTGGGCATTTTGACACAGCGTGGGCAATTCAAGTGGTGGGGCTTTTGCCCGTGGGTATCTGTAGTAAGGCCTGGTTGTGTCTGTCCATATGAATAATAAATAAGCTTGTCTCTGTGTTGCAGCCCAGTTCACGCAGTCCTTCAACGCGTCCCTCACTCAGGACGAGCGCTTCTACGTGGACAACTATCACGTTGTCATGGTTCCCATGATGCTCAGGGCCGACAAGTTCTTCCTGGCGTACGACCCCTCTGTAAAGGTCGGCGTGTTGAAGCTGCCGATGGCCGGGGAGGGGGCCATGTTGGTTCTGTTGCCCGATGAAGGCGTGGACATCTCTAAAGTGGAAGAAGATATGACTGGAAATAAGATACAGAGCTGGATAAGAAAGCTTAAGAAGACGTGAGACAGGACATGAGAAAACAACATAACTGGTTTGTGGCCTCTTAGTAATTGTAACTACAGAATTGATGTTTTATTTTGTAAACAGGAAGTTGGAGGTGCAGCTCCCACGCTTCCTGTTGGAGCGTTCTTACTCTCTGCGTGACGTCCTGCAGACTCTCAACATCACGCAGGTGTTTCAGGATGACGCTGACATCAGCACCATCGGAGGGGGAGCGGGACTAAAGCTCACACAGGTGAGTTGAGTTACCTGAGTGGGGGATTCTTTTATTGTGAAACAATTCTTGTCTGATACATGTTTTTTTTTTATTTGTTCAGGTTTACCATAAATCTCTCCTGTCTGTGGATGAGAGCAGTGATGACATCACAGCCGGAGGCGGGGCTAGCAGCAGCTCCTCCTCCCTTCCTCCTCGTTTGACCGTCAACAGGCCGTTCGTTTTCGTCATCTACCACGAGACGAGTGGCGCAGTGCTGTCAATGGGTCGCGTCGTCAACCCGTCTACGAAGTAGAATCCCAGTCATGTCCAACCAAAGGTTGGAGGCCCAACAAGGGGTTATTAGATTAATTATAGGGTCTCAAAAGTACATTTATGTTTTAAACTCTTTTACATTTTCCGTCTGAATTTGCTCCATCATCAGAATGTTACATTATTGCACTAAAGACATTCAATATTAAACATTAAACATTGTTATGCATTAAGTGCGTAGATGTTACTTGATGGTCAATGTGACCTAAAGAAGGAAGCTGTAAATCTTCTTTTTCAAGTTTTTTGAGCTTCAGCTACCTCTACTCCTATCATTTGTAATAGTTTTATTACTAAAACTAGTTTTAGCTCCAATAGATTTAACCCTACATGTAGTATTGGTTGTATTATTATTAGTAATAGCTCTGATACTACTAGTACTAGTATTAATACTAATATCCGGAGAAGTAAAACCCTTCAACAGTTGGTAGACAATGATATATTTAATTGTTGATTAAGTGAAATGTTGAGTGTCCAGATAGAAACATGGATGTGGAGGAAACAACCTCTTGTCCCACTACTACTCCTGTTACTGGTACAATTATTAGCAATTACTGATACTAGTACTAGTATCAGCTGCAGTAGCTCTAATACTCTACCAGGAGTAGTGGTAGTCACAGAGCTACAACGTAAAGGAGCAAGTCAGAGGCACTAGTTAACACGGCCACTGGTTAGAGTGGAACACCGAGTTCTGGCATCAATATATGTGTTAAATTTGTTATAAATATACAGACTCAAAATTTACTGGTGAAATAAAGACTAATAACGCATGACTTCATTCTCAGACGGACTGTGTTTAGTTGGCATGATGAGCGGTATCGTAACATTTGAACCTTTAGCATGTCTGAAAACACTCTGTACTTATTTAAAGCTCAACTGGAAAATATTAAATATTAAAAGGAACTTCTGATTGTCTTATTTCACTGATGCAAAACATGATGTCATCAAACATCCCTGTGATATCCTATATTTCCAAAAGACCGTTGGCACCCAATTACATCGAGTTATCATCTCAGAGATGGAGAAAATGCATCCAAGCAAACACACAGTCACGTGTATAGCACCAACCAATAAGAAATCACCAGCAGTTTGCATGTGTATTTACTGAGACAGGATGAGATCATTAGAATACACAGTGCTCAGAAAATTTAAGTCAGACTACTGTCTCTGTTTGGAAGGGAGGATGTCCTGTAGCATTCTGGGCAAGCCCGTCTTTGGACTTGTGAACCCTGACTGCTGATTGGCTCATGGCCTGGTGGAGGAACGATGACACCATGGTCTTCAGTCTCTTCCCGACTGGACACTGAAAGAGTTTGACTTCCTGTTTCTGTAGAATGAAAGAAAAAGGCTCAAATGATTTAAATTCAAAGCTTTTTGATTAAATTAAACAATAACAAGGCTAACATTTGTTTATCAAGACATTAACTAATATCTATGAATAAATTAGTATTCATATAAAGAAAGGCTTGGGCGACACTTGGTAAATGTGTCAAGAGTCACACGGGCGTGGAATTGGGAGGGAATCTGGTCATTTTTCAAAATAAAACATTTTTTTTGCGTGGCTTGCGGACCCGGTGGTTGCGGGCCACTGTGAGAACAAGTCATTGCATGTTCTCAAGTTTTTTGTTTTTTTTCTAAGGGAACAAACTGGGATAAACTCGTCTAATCATAAACTCATAGAATTCCCCCCCGGGAACATTTAGTAAGAACTCACATCGACAGCTTTCTGGACTGCTTGTCCTTTATTGCACACCCCCGATCCATTGTTTTACTGTGCTGGTCCAGGGTACTGGTTCTGTGCTCTCTCTGGTCCAGGGTAGTGGTCCTCTGATTTCTCTTATCAATGGTAGCAGTTCTAAGGTCTCTCTGGTCCATTGTACCTGTTATCTGCTCCATCATATTGTTCCTGTGTTCCATTTTACAGATTCTGTGGTCCAGTGTACTGGTTCTGTGATCTCTCTGATCCATGCTGCTGGCCCTATGATCCATTATACTGGTTCTCTCTATGAGGCTGGTGGTGTTGCTGTGGATCAGGACTGGCATAGAGGAGGTGGACTGGGTCGTGGTAGAGAAATGTGCAGTCCTCAAGGGTTCGTCTATAAAACAAGTGATTTGTGAATAAGAACATGTCCTTCTTCACTGTGATGGCTCTGGAGTCCTGAAGTTAGATAGAGTCTGTGTTAAGGATGCAGGCTTAAGTAAGGAGGCAGTACCTTTGGTCATTGACATGGAGGACCTCCCAGGTCCAGACATGCTGCTAAAATCTTTCACTTTCCTAAAAGAACATAAAAAACAAAACATCAATACACTTGAAATTTGTTCTGAGGATCCAGATAACATGTTTTTTATCTCAGATTGGAGCCCGTATTGGTATGTGGTATTGTGGACCATGATTTCCAAGTCTGGGACCCGTTCCTTGTATGTGGCAAAACTGAGTTATGCAGATCATTTTCAGGATAGATCAGGCTTTTCGGTTCCGCAAAGCAAGTTTGGCTAAATCACCATTGCAACATATACAAAATTGTAAACCTGCTCGGGCGCAAGTTCAATTGAGCCGGCTGGATTAGCTCGCCATTACCCCGGAAAAAAATGGCAGCTCTCTTCAACATTGATGAAGGAGTGATATGAGTTAGATTAACGTTTTATAGAGAGCTCTCCGAGATCACAAAGATCCTTTATGACATCACTTCAGTCGATACTGCCGATATGTTATCTACACATGCATATACATACATACATATATGATACATAAGCTAATACAGTACATAAATCCTCATAACTATTCATTTGTATCAATTAGACTCTGGGCTTGTTTTAATCTACTTATTCTGAAAGATCTCATTGGATGATGATGCATTCCATGAGCCCAAACATTTTCCCAATACTTGTGCATTCAACTTGTCTGCAATACTTTGCTGGGCCTTGCAGGGGGGCAGTGTCAGTTTTAGCCATTATTATTTTTATTTAATTAATTTTATTTTCTATTGCACAAACATCTTCTCACAGAACTTTACAGTCTGTACAAGTGCGGCATCCTCAGTCCCGAAACACTCACATCGGCACAGGAAAAACCCTTGGATGGGGAGAATAAAGGGAAGAAACCTAGACAGAGGAGATGGATGGAGATGGAGAGACTGTGATGGATGTACAGAACGTAAAAGATGTACACTACGTTCAATTCATAAGACAGAAATGATGCACATATTATCTTTTTATATGCGTTCGTGATCATCGCCTGCTCCTCTTCCTTTAAGTTTATTTTTATTAATTTATGTTCTGTTTAGTAGTTAAATGATATAGTTAATCCAAGATATATTTATATTTAGGAGTAAACATGATTTGATTTTGGTGTATATTAAATAAGAGTGAGATTTGATGGGTATAGTATCACATTTTTTGTATTTCTGCCGGCATCACATCACTACGCTAGGACACATGCGGTTGACAAACATGGCCTGCTAGCAAAAACTCCCACAGTGTCACACGTTGTTACGTCCATTATTGTAGTTTCTTTCTTCCCTCCTCTCAAATGCCCCGCTAACGCATACACACTTACACACTCTCCCTCTCTCATCACATGAATGATTATTTGTTGCTGTTTAGATAGTAGGCTTGTTGCCGTATTGTAGTTGTTGATTTCTGACATCTGATCGTATTGTTGGAAGTTAATGACTGTGATTCTGACGCTGCTAAACCGGACCCAGAGGTACTGAACTGGAACCTGAGCTGGTGAACCTGACCCCAAGGTTCTGAACCCAACCCTGAGCTGCTAAACCTGAAAATCTTAACCAGACCTTGAGGCTCTGAACCAAATCCTGAGCTGCTGAACCAGACCCTGAGGTACTGTAGCTGTGTTGAAGTGAAGAGCAGTTCTTACACAAGTCGGTCTGCATTGGTAGGCTTGGATTTTGTCGGCTGACTGCTGAGGGATCGACTCCTGGAAAGTTTAGCCTTCCTCATCTCTTTCCCTGAAAGCAGAAGAACCATCGCCATCATCTTCATGTTTTCTATTCCTACATTGATGTTCTGAGATGAGCCACTACCATCATATGTTGGTCATACCTGTGACCAACATGTGAATACTTCGATAATGTGACTCCACCAACACATACAGATGCTTTAAGCTCCGTGAATAGTTTTATCTTGTGTCACCTACCAGATGATACTGTGAACATCTACATTTTTTGAACAGATGTGTCCATTTGTTTTCAACAGAAATAAACAAACACATCCTTAACATATTGTTGAATTTGAGTTTATATGTTGTAGAATATAAAATAAATGAATGTTGGACATCCAGTCTTTACTATGCAACATAAGGTCACCTAAAATATATGTGAGTACAATAGTAATTAATAGAGTATGCTCTATTAATCACCGTGCTGAAAGGATTCTCTTCAACCCATCCAGCATCCAGCAGTGTGCTGCCATAGAGGCAACGAGGAGCATTTAAGGATTAGGTGGTTTATCATGGACAATTCAATATGTTATATGTAGCAGCTAGGATTTGAACTGCCAACCCTATGATCATGGCGGACACTCTCTACTCTGCCAGGGTCACCCCTAAATCAAAGTGTGCAGTTACTTCAATATGTGAATGCACTCGTTGTAGATATTGGGGGGAACATGTCTGCACGTTCCTGTTTGGACGCATAAACAATGAGCTTAAGCTCACTGTAAAGCTCGTTAAAGATCAGAAGAGCTACTAATTCAAATGATCTTTCTTTGTTATAGTGACTATACCCTTTAATGAATACTAATTCAACAGTATTTTCTTACCAGAGGAGGACAAGGTGGCTCCAGACGAAGACACAGACATGGATTTGATTGCAGATAGACTGGTCTTACTGTCTCTTCCTGTCAAAGAATTATTGTTTACACACTGAGCTCCAAAGCATAAATAACTCTGACCAGTAAAACTAGTTAGCCAGTGCTCCTCAACAAAGATACTCGTTATAGCAGGCAATCGTCTGAATCACCTCGTACAAAACAAAAAATGTGAGCTTGCTCACGTTTTCTCTCCATGTGTTTTTCGGAGTTCAGTTTCTCTTCAGTCTGCTGGCGCTCCAGCTGCTCCTAACAACAAAGGAGACGTCATTAAAACAAAACAGGAAGGGATTTAGAGTTAAGGAGATCTATCAGCTTCAGACTCACCATCTCCAGCAGCAGATTCTCCTCCTTTTCCTTCTTCTGGTCCAGTAGATCCCTCTCGTGCCTCTTGTGAAACTGCAGAGATACAACATACTACATGAAGGGACATCAAAAGTTTAAAATTACACTTGAGATCTTTCTGTGATGTACAGAACAATTGTGCTTACAGGTTCTGCAAGGTCCAGTTTGTCCAGTTCCAGGACTGTCTGAAAAACAACATGATGAACCCATTATTCTCCCAGAGTCTTCAGACAATGGTTTGTATTGGCTTCTGTGGGTCTGGATTGGACGCTGTGGGTCTCTAGCGGTCTCTGATAGTGTGGACTGGTCTCTAAGGATCGGTACTGGCCTCTGAGGGCTGAACTCATCTCACTGCAGATTTTACCTTACGTATAGTGGCCACTACGTCTTTGTCTTTTTCTCTGCCAAGAATCTTTTGGACGCAGAAGTTGAGCTGCTGCAGAAGCTGCTTGTCTGCTGGCAGGCGTAGTGATGATCGTAACCTCGGCAACAGCTGGCACAGCTTGTACCTGACAGACAGATAAGTCACACACACATACTCTACCTTACCAACAAGTGAACAGCAAGACAAGTGTACCTGACATTGGCCACAGGGTCCTGGACCAGCTCCAGTGCGGGAATCAGGAAGTATTTGTTGAAGTATTTTCTGGAGAAGATCTCAGAGGCCGTTTCACAAACATCGAGGAACCTCAGGCGGTTCCAGTAGCTCCGCCCCTGAGCCAATTCTGGAATGTGAGACCACACATCAACGTTTAGTTTGATATCAAAAGGTTCTGCTGTGGACACCCGTTTTCAGGTCTTCTCAATGCAGCATCAGCTCAGACAGGTCCAGGTGCTTTAGATAGAGTCAACCAGGTCACTTGTCCAGTCATTACATCACACCCAGATAGATCACAGTATGCTGACCTTGGATCAGTCGCTCCATCATCTCCTGCCGCTGCTCATGTTTGCGGTTGTAGCGTAGGAAAGTGCAGAAGGTCCGAGCGGCCTCTCTCTGTACGGGCAACACCTTCTGCAAAGTGTAGAAGGAGTTACTGGTTCGTTCACCTCCTTTACCTGTTGTATGGAGTTGTGTGTCATGTGCTGCTGACGTTAGTGGTGAGTATGGTGAAGATGCGAGGGGAGAAGTGCTGGTGCAGCACTTCTCCAGGCAGGAGTCTGGCCAGGCAACTGTAATGTTGCAGCAGCTTCTCATGCAGCCGCCAGCGCAGTGAGCCTCCGACCTTCTGCTCTACCTGCAGCAGAGCCGACAGCAGCTCCGGAAACTGATGAGCAGACCCAAACCGCGGGAGCACGTCGGCGGACCAGAAGACATAATAGGACCATTATCAGGACAAATCAAGACACTAGAAGGAGCCATATCAGGCCATTTAAAATCCTGGATTCATTCAGGTGATGGGGGTTGGCTCCCACACCTTGTTGTCCAGCACCAGGTTCTCTCCTCTGGAAAGAAAGGCCTCCAGAGTTTCCTCCAGGTGATTCATCAGAGCATCCAACACCTGAAAGAATGCAACCAAAGCTCTCGTGTGACACAACATCTGAATAAAAAGTGTGTGTGCTTGGTCTGTGAAGGTGTGAGGTTTGCTTAAAGGTGGGCAGAGCAATAAAACATGACTAAGCAACAAATAGAGAAAAAAAAACGGGTAGAAAGAAAACTTTCCTACAAAACTTACAAAACATGTTTAAACTAGATGCAGAAAAGTAGAATAAGAGAGTCAGAAAGGGCTTTCTTGTTTGATGGACTCACCTCTAGAGCTTCGTCTTGCAGCAAAGCCAGAAGCTCCTTGTGGACCAAATGGACATTTGAACCGAGCAGCTTCACCACCTAACAGGAAAGGACGGGGCCAATCATGTGACAACAGAACACAGCATTTCTATTTTCATCAGGTGTGTCTCATTAGGTCGGCTGTGCCCAAATGAGGACCGCATGCGTCACTTCGGCTGCCCACGCGAAGGGAAATGTGGAGGACACGTCTGATCTATCCTCTGAGGCCCAGTGTATCCCAGCATGCAGTGCTCGACGACGAGGATTTCATTTATTCACAGCCACTCAAAGGGCACACAAACACAGCTCAGACTGAACGGCTGTAAGTTAGTTGGTGTCTAACCGAGAGACGCTGGCACCGAGCCGACAAAACAGGTCATCAAACCGGCTGCTGGTCGGCCTGAAGCAGCGCTGGAATCATCCAGACGCACTTCCTGGAGGAGTCAGTGAAATTCAAGCTGTGTGCGGTGATGGATGACGTCATGAACCCGAACACAACACCGTTTGCAGTTCCGACATTGTAATTCACACAACAAATTAAGAGCACAAATAGTGGTTATTCATTTCCATGGTGGATTGTGCAAAGGATAACTGTCTCTATGGAAAAAAAGCCGGGGATAACCCACGCTCCCTTTCAGGCGCGAATGAAGCGAAAAAAATGGGACGCGAATAAAACAAAATACTCTGCATTGACTTTGCATGGAATCTACTCACGCTTCGCTTTTGGTGTGAACGTACCCATGCTCATTTTCTAATGAACATCAATTTACAAACACACCTTATAACAAATACACCACGAGCAGCTCACGTTACCGGCAGCTCGTCTGCCTGCATCGGCCGTAATTATTAGTGAAAAGTCCCTTTAATGCCTCAACTTTCAACCTTTTATACGTCATACATCAACAGAAATGAAAAGTTATGAACCCTTACATATCACTTTCTAAATCGTTATGGCATAACATTAAAATCAAGTCAAGTTTTGTAATCTATTGCTGCTACAGGACAAAGAATTTGTCCTCTCTCTTGGTAAAACAGCCCTGTGATCTGATTGGTCGAGCCACAGACACCACAGGGGTCCTCCTGTGAGTTGATAAGTGATTCCCCCTATAAAAACGTTCTTTCCGAACCGGCCCTGGTTCGTATACTTCTTCAAACCAACTTTTCCACGTTGATTGGCGCTGATGATAGGATTAAGGATTCAGGTGACTAATTATGCAAAAAAATATATTTGAGACTATATATTTTTAATTAATTAATTTAATAACATTTGTTTTCATTTTGCCATGAAAGAAGCTTTTTTTTCTTGTCAAAAAAGCCAAGTTATAATCACCATGATTGCATGTATAAAGGAAACAGAAGGGGAAAACATCAAAGCGGGGTGAATACCCTCATAGGCACTGTATATATCTATCAATAAGGGCTATTATAATCCCATAATCAGACTTAAACTGCACTGTTGATAGGACTCAAAGACTCATCAGTATGAGGCTGATGGCTCATCAATAAAGAAATATCTATATCTATATCACTCTCATTTGACCTGGTGGAAACTGGCTGCAGCACTTCTTCGGACACAGACTTGTGGGTCACAGCAGAGACTGGAGAAGGATGGGTAGAGTTCTGACAAGAAGTGAGCTGGATCAGCAAACACCATCATGGCCTGGAGAGAAAGAGAGAGAGAGAGCAAACAGTGAGTGATCCAGTCAGCCGGTTGGAGGGTTGAAAATCTGCTGAGCCTTTGTTCCAGATTTTACCGGCAGGTTGTAGCAGCAGTTGCAGCGGATCAGCATTGTTTCGTTGAAGTCGGTCTGGTTCCCTTCAATCTGCAATCCCGCTACACAGAGCACCTTAAACCTCTGCAGCAACCGGCCCTTCTCCTCATCCATCAGAGAGCCTGCAACAACCCCAACCCCCACGCATCAGAGATGGGGTAACTTATAACTACGCCCTCCAGGAGCTCCACTGCTCCTTAACATCCTGTTCATGGCAACGTTTTATTCCATGGCTCAGTCACAGCCGTTGTACCCCCTCCAGGGGCTTTGGAGAGAACACGCAAACTCCACACCGGAGTTCTGAGAAATCTGGCGATTCAGACCCAGATTCCTGTTGGGGCGAAGTGAAATGCAAACTTCTGCTACCCTGCGCCTTGATGAGCCTGCATTCGTTTTAGTAGAACATCGATGCAGAGACTCACCTGCCAGCCCGCTGCAGACCTTCCCAAACTGGAACGACAAAGAGGCAACAACGGCTTCGTCCGCCTGCGATGACACCTCGCACACTGACATCACCATGGGGACCACAACATGCAGTCTGTCATCTAAAAGCAGAAAAGGGGCTTTAAAGCAGTGTTAAGATTGACTTTAATAACGTATGTGTCCCTGGTGACTCACCACCATCGATCATTTCCATCAAGTTGATGATGGTATCGAAGGCGGCGAGGCGGACACTGCTCTCCTCATCTCTGGCGAGTTCCACCAGTTCAGGAAGTAGCTCAATCCTGGTGTGCTCCACCCTGAAGGACACAACAAACTATGTGAAACCACTGCAGGATGGCTGCTTTGTGTTTGGACATTCAGTTAGTGAAGTTTACCCCGTCGCTCTGGCAAAGCTCTCGAGCTGACGACACATACAGGCTCGAACCTCCAACTCCACGTCTTGACATAAGGACCGGGCCAGGGGCAGCAGCTCTTTCTTCACTCTGGTACACAGAGAACACACCTGTTAGCATGAGACCAAGTATAATAACAGATCTGTTAGCATGGGACCAGGTCTTAGATCCTGTGTGTCTACTATGTGTGCAGTATCACTGTTCACAGTGTGTAGTACTAGAGTAATACTGCAGCTCACAGGTGAGTGTCGAACTTGCAGGCGACTTTCCCTAAAATGCGACAGCTTGCCAGACGAGCCGGAATAGAGTGAGACAGCTGAGACTGATAAAGGAGAGGGTTCAGTACCTGCAGAAACAGACGGTTAGACAGAGAGAGAAAATGTAGAAAGGTAAGCAGTATATTTCATGTTCCAGATCTAGTTTTCTGCCTTGAGTGATGAAGTTGCAGTGTAACTATTCTAGTAATATTCAATAATCAAAAGCATTGATTACTCTACCTCCTGTTTGATGGTCTCTTTAGGTAAAGCGTTGATGGCTGACAGCAGCGTCTCTAACCAGGCGTTGCTCACCACTGTAATAAACAATGTTAACAATAATTAAATATTATCCTTGTATTAACAACAACAAAATTAATTTTAATGTGGGGTTTCCTCATTAGGTAAACATCAATATTGTCAGCATTCCGGCATCAACACAAAAATAATAATTTATTTCTATTGATATAAATGTACTAGCATTCAGTCAGTTAGCCTCACAACCGCAAATCTTTCATGCAGGATCGCGTGGGCCTGGAGTCAATCACCGCTAACATCGATGAGAGACGGGATACACCCTGGACTAGTCGCCAGTCAATCACTGGGCCAACATAGAGGCACACAACCATTCACTCTCACATTCACACACCTACGCCTACACCTAAATTAGAGCCACCAATTAACCTAACCGTCCTTTATAAAAATGTAACTAATTCAATATAAATGAATGCCATTTGATCCAATCTACACTGGTGTCCTGTGTTTTTTTACAATAGTTTTTAAACTTATACAATGAAGTTAATCGACTTTGCTTCTGTCCTGCTTTGTGCTTTCCCTCCCAACAGGTTTCTGTGGATGGTGGTGTCTGACAGTGGTTCCATCTGATAGTAGTTACATCTTATGGTGGTTGTCCCTGCAGTCGTCCTGCCCTACACCTTGGTTACTACTCTTATTCGTCTAATTTAGGTAGTATTAATTGAACTAATTGTACATATTTTACGTTGTTCATTCTGTACACATGACATCCAGTGTAGTCTGTTCATCCCAGGAAAGGGATCCTCCTCTGCCGTTCTCCCTAAGGAACCTTCCTTAGGTTTTTCCTGTGCCAATGTGAGGGTCAAAGGTCAGATGATGTTCCATGTGTAGAGACTGTAAAGCTCTGAGGCTAATTTGTGATTTCGGGCTATATGATACCTGTGTCTCTGTGGTTCAGGTGCTGCAGGATAGTCTTCAAGATGGAGAAAGTGTGAGTGTGGATCAGGATGATGTCATCCTGCAGGATGGTTAAGAACGAAGCTGCTGCTGCCAGCTGGATCTCTGCTCCAGCTCCATTCAAGACCTCCTGAGTCAGACAGACAGGACATGTTATCTGTAGATCACACCATCGACTGTCCACTTACTGCCCACCTGAGTTACTGACAGTACTGACTGATGTAACCGTATACATACCCGGACTTTTGGTACGACCCGACGAAAGGTCTCAGCTGGGTTCTGACGCACAAGGCTCGGTAGGTTGCTGATGACATTTACTCTCTGCACCTCCAGACCCACACTAAGGGTTAGAGAATAGGACAGAAGATACATCATCTATGGATTATGAAAGAAAGTGAACCCTGAGGGACTCCACACCAGAATCCAGGGTTTGATATTTAAAAATGTTGAACCTGGATAGGAATGATGCCAAAAGTAAAATCTCGCTTTTGATCTAAATGATCTTCCAGTATTTCAACCTATTGGCAGGATGGATCATGCCTGTTCAGATGGTTACATCTGGATTCCCAGCGACTGAATTTGAACAAACCAACCAACAATGCAGAGTCTGTTTCACGAAAGATGCAAATAACCAAATGCATGTAAATTGTAAATTACAAATCTTAACAATAAACAAACCTTGTACCTTCTCAATTGTCTGGCCCTTAACCATCAATGACACCGCTACTCATTACATTACATTACAAAATTACAGACTTTGCATCTCCTTGCTCTCCCCTGCCACATGTTTCTGTGGATGATCGTTATTTCTCATGGAGGTTATATCTGATGGTGCTTGTCCCTGCAGTGGTCCTGCTGTACACCACCTCCCTAAGGTTTCTTCTCTTTTTTCCCCATTAAAGGATTTTTCATTTTTTGGGGGAGTTTTTCCTGTGCCGATGTGAGGGTTTCGGATACTGCATCTGTACAGACTGTAAAGCCCTCAGAGGCAAATTAGAAATTTGCGGATTTGGGCTATACAAGATCAAACTAATTAAATTGAATAGTGAGCGTCACAGGGGAAAAGCCAGGAAGACACTAGATCGCAATTGAGACAGGAAGCACTCAAAAAACGCAGACAAACTGACCAGGAGACAAGGGACATACATAGGTTTAAATACACTGGGAAGGTGCAGATGATTGGACACAGGAGGTGACAAATCATGGACACGGCAGACAATCAGAGGGTGAGAAAATACGTCAAGGAGGGAAGTGGAATTAACCCGGCGACACGAGAAGCAGAAAAATAGGAGATAAAACAGGAAATAAATCCCAAACAGTGACATTACCTCCCTTTCAAGGGATGAATGCAAGACGTCCCTAAAACATTTAAGGGCGAGTGGGTGGACATGGTGGAGGGATCCCTGGTGGTTCTGGCATCTGGACTCTGGTCTCCATCATATGTTTTAGGGGGACACCTGTGGGTATCACATTTCTGATCTTACCGGAACAAGTGTTTGGTTCTTACCTAAGAAGATAGACTGCTCTCTCAATGTCGTTCAGGTCTTCATCCACAGTCAGTTGATCTATCTCCTCGGCTGTCTGAAACAGACAGATTATAAATATTCATTAGTACATTTTGAAAAATTGACGTGTCACCTGTATATCATCACCGCAAGTTCAGTTGTTTTACCTGTGACTATTCTTACTGACTTAATAACAATTAAAAACAAAACTAATACAATCATAAAAATGTATAGTAGTTTAATATGATAATAATATATTAATGCAATAAGATAATCATATGAAGTAATATGAATACTTGAACAATGAGATAGATTTCATCATCAGATGGGGTTCAGCTGCTCTGAGTTCACCTTGAATAAAACCAGAGCTCTACAAGGCCATTTATGGCCTCTATCAGTCCTGTAGTCATAGTGTCCGTTTGCCACTCATCACCCTTCTGTTTGACACGTGGAGGAATTTCACAAAAATCTCATCGATTAACGCCATTAACTTTAACAGGCCTATTGAATATACATGTATATTTGTTGTAACTGAAATGAATGCTGATATTTCGAATAGTAACTCCCTGTCTACCCAACACCTAATGCAATTTTGTCAGGATCGTTCTTTTTCCAGTGGACAGCTACACATATACCAGCGCAGTGGTATATACAACATCCTGGCTTGATCACTGTATGTGTACAGCTGATACTCTAGACATGTTACAAACCCTTACCCCCCCACTTTATGGAAGTAAATCTATGTCATCGGGTTTTGAAAGAAAAGTGATTGAATTTCCAGGACTGAATATTTATGCATTGAAATTATGTATCTGAATGTTTTTCAACGTTAAAATACTGCAAAAAATGTAGCCGCTAAAAATTCAACCGCAAATAACTGAAGGCATAAAGAAGAGTTAAAGCCCCGTTATTATTGGACATGGCTACAATTCGGTCACCATGGTGCCGACAAGCCCAAGTTGTATTGGGTGCTCGCTCCTTATGCGCTCCTGATCTTGGATCTAGAATTGATTGCTCTTCCTTGAGGTCCCGGATGTTGTGGTTGAATTTTTTGCGGTTTAATTTTTTGCTCGGGAACCTGCCATCAAATTTGACACACGCAAACACACATAATTAATATAGCCGTCACAACCCATAAGATCTGGTTACCGCGGGGAATCCCAGTACAAAAACTAACTGCTCCCAAGCACTCCGTTACCAAAATAAACTCAAAATACCACCCAGTGGCTGAAAACCCAAAACACCACATGCGTTTACCCAGCTTTCCCACTGGCGCACCCTGGAAGCAATATAAACTGCACGGCAGGGACGAGACACTGAAAGGGCATAAGGAAAGTCAGCGGGGTGTGGTCAGTGCACACCACTATTGGGGTACCACAGCCACCAACATAAACATAAAAAATGCCTCAAAGCCATGATTCTTTTTCAATGACTGCATTCCCCGAGGACTAAAAATACGATATTCAGTGGAATGGTCGTGTCTCAATTCTCCTCCCTGAGCCACCTTCCTCTCACCTCCTACCATAAACATAAAACCGTCATGGATAAATGGCCAGTAGGCATCCAATCTCCCAGGACAAGAATCCCGTACCTGCCAGTCCAGACCCTCAGGAGCAATGGCTGGAGGAACACGTGCAACTAAACCAACACCCTTAGCATGAGAACCATACACAGCATGACTAGGTCGAATTTTCAATGAAGTCAACAGTCAACTTTCCAATGTGCTCGTTTGTGACAATAATTATAAATCCGCTCTGTACTGCGCAGACTTCCAATGGCTCCATCCGGAACCGTTCTACCCGGCCTGCCCAATGACTCCTCACCCCCAGCATCACCCAACCTGCCTCTTTGTGTCAGTACATAATAGTTAGAGAGTGCTGTGGCAGCAGCAGTGGTTGTCACCTTCTACCAGAGGTGGGACAAAGTCACTGTTAGGCAAGTCACAAGTAAGTCTCAAGTCGTTGCCCTCGAGTCCCGAGTCAAGTCGAGTCAAAGACGAGGCAAGTCCCAAGTCGAGTCCAAAGTCAAAGCCAACAAGTCTCAAGTCGAGTCCAAAGTCTTACCATTTTAGTTTCGAGTCATTTCGAGTCCTTTTATTATATTGGGGACGGGGAACCCTGGGTGATGGTGCGCTGCCTCACAGACCTAGACTACGTAGGGAAGGGTAATGGTGGATCGACTGTGACTGTGTTATAGTACTGTAACGCTCACCCCAATGCTGCAGCGTAAATAAGGAGGCAATGACTGGCTTGCAACTCCGGTGCATTTATTTATATAAAACAACTCAACTTCGGTCACTGTTGGCCGTCACCACGCCGAACGAACACTTCCGCATACACGGCCCTCCAAAACTCGGGTTGTCTCGCGTAGCTACAGCTGGTAACGGAGCATAACGTGAACACATGCAACATCTGCATAACTGATTAACTAATAACATTAACTCAGCTCATTACAGTACTTTGACATAATGTTGGCGAGGATTTCCATCGGAGTCTGAATCCGGGTTCAAAAATCCCGATTTTGTAACCATGAACGAGCTGTCTCGTTGATACGGTCAAATGGACTGCAGTGATTGGATGTCGTGCAGGAAGCGCTCTCTGCATACAGGTGGCGCACATTTTTTTGACAGATGCAGATAAACAGAGCGGCGCGGCCGTGTGAAAATGTTTTCCCCCAGTTTTCATGGGAAGTAGCAAGTCTTCTCGAGTCAAAAGGCTCGAGTCCAAGTCAAGTCACGAGTCATCGATGTTAAAGTCCAAGTCGAGTTGCAAGTCTTTGTACGTTTTGTCGAGTCGAGTCTCGAGTCATCAAATTCATGACTCGAGTCTGACTCGAGTCCAAGTCACATTACTCGAGTCCACACCTCTGCCTTCTACTCACTGATGTATACAGCAACACACGACGGAACAGCATTTTTAAACTACTCCAGGACCATAAGATCACCTAAATGCTTAAATTCATCCACACCCAAGGCTGCACACCATCGAGTTAACGGGATAGTCCGAACGCAAATTCCAGATGACTCTGACCGTCCCCCAAGTTCCTAAAACGTTGCTGGTAGGCTTCAGGAAGCAGCTCATGGGCCTGTAAAACCGCTGTTTTCACAGACAAATATTCCAGGCTGGCCGCATTAGTTAATGAAGAGTATGCTTCCTGGGCCCTACCCATCAGCATGCACTGCAGCATTAGTGTGCGTGCTGAATCTGACCAATTACGAGCATTAGCCACTCGCTCAAACAACAACAAAAACTTTGGATCTCTTTCGGCAAAAATGTCGGCAGGAGCCTCAAGTTACCCAAGACATTCCTATTCAACCCAAAAGCAGGCCACCTTCCCTAACTAAAGCAAGTTTAGCTTGCTTCACCTCCAACTTGGACTGCTCGGTCTCTTGGTGCAATCTCTCCACCCAATTATTTCTCTAATTGTGCCTGTATCTGAAACGTATCATGGTCAAGTTGCAACATAAGTAATTCTCTCTGTCCTACAAAGATTAAACCAGCTGCCGCCAGGGGCGGTGCCCACGAGGGATCTTGGACAACAGCTGACGCCTCTTTCGTCAAAATCTTTTTCTCAAACAAACTTGATCTCAAAATGGCCCTCACTCTCAGACGTTTAATTGTAATGTAATGTAATAATGATCTAGTGGTCTTCTCTTCTTATTGTGCTGGTTTGCAGTAATTGCTTTGAATCTAGCTAAATTTCCCTTAATTTTCCATGAGAAGAATGTGATTTTATATGGTCTCCTGAGTCTTGAAATAAATAAGTCTTAAGTCATCAAAAACACAATAAGTAAGTGAAGTTAACTCGGGGAGTCATCAGTTACACAATAAACTGTGTGTGTGTGTGTGTGTGTGTGTGGGGGGGGGGGGGGGGGGACTTGGCGTTTCTCCCACAGGAGGAGGTCACCTCTTGGCTCTGCACACTTCAACCTGAGGTTAATTTAAGTTATTAAAGTATTTTGTCATGATTCTGAGTAATAATAATTTAAATTATTATAGAGTTGAATAATATACATACACTTTCAAAAGGGAATGTTTTTTAAATCTACTTACTGATTTAAAAAAGAGTGATTCAACTTTGATTAATAATTAATATAAACATTAAATAAGTTTTATCAGGCGTAATCAGTATAAAATATGGAATAACACTATTAATATATCTCCCCGTCAGCTGTTTATTATTAAATTACATAATAAAAAAGTGAAACACATTCATCATTGTAATAATAATATAAAATATAGTAAAGATCATTAATGTTTTTCTGACCGGAATATTTTTTGTGGTTAAGTGAACCATGGATAAAGTGATTATTTGGTTATTGCTATAGATGAATTTGTCAATGAAGAACCAAAGATCCTAGCCGTCTGTCAGACTGTCTGCAGTGAGACAGTTTGACAGACAGACAGAAACTGCGTCATGTTGCGCAGATAGCGGGTCTCCCCTGCGCTTCCTGCTCATCGTCCTCCCACTGCCTGTCACATTCACACCTTCCTCTTCTTCATGACTACACATGGCACATGCCACATGTCAAACACGACATGTCCAGCTAATGAAGAAGTCAACCCGCGTCACGTCCACATTCATAAAACGACGAGATACCTTGAGACTCCTGCGGATGGGCCTCTCGATGAAGGCGAGCTCCTGCAGCTCCTCCAGCGGTCCGTACAGCAGGCTGCACTGGTTCCCAGTCATCCTGGAGCTGGAGAACATCTCTCACTGGAAGGCTCCCAGTACCAGACTGGTGGTGAGTGAGAGAGCAGAACTCATGCTGACGAGAGGAGGAGGGAGAGGCGGGGGGGCTAGTGCCGAGCGTTTCCAAGGAGATCCCCCCCCACTCACCACACTCCGTTCAGAATTCTAATAATATAATAAATCTTCGGTCATCTGATGACGTTGCAATGTGTCCAAGGTTCAAAGTGAATCTTTAATGAATCACCAGCGTCCCTTTTTCTTTTCGGCGAGCAGTGACACCTCCCAGTCGCGATTGTTTACGTCACACGTCCCTTGTTATCAAGAACATCTGTTGAATATAACTCACCGGTTTGTTTCAGGAGGAAAAAGTGGATCCGCTCTCTTTCTCTCTCTGTCTGTCTCGTTCTCTCTTTCCCTCTCTGTCTCTCTACCGCTGTTTCTTTGTCTGTCTGTCTCTCTCCCTTTTCTCTCTCTCTCTCTCTCTCTCTCTCTTGTCGAATAGAAGGGACGCTAGTGATTTATTAAAGATTCACTTTGAACGTCTGACACAATGCGACGTTTCCATGGAAACCGGTTCAGCTGCTGCAGTGCAGCTTTGCCTCTGGCACAGTCGGTTCATATGACTAACTGAATTCTACATTCTTATTTTATGTTATATACATAATATATATTATTGTATTTTATATACATGTTCTGGGTTCAGGTGAGTATACATTATATTGTTCTACTGTGTGTAACATATACAATACGATTTTATACACATATATACATGTCCTGGGCCCATATGAGTATATATAATAATATATACAGATTTCTCAGGTCAGACTCTTCTAGGTTTTTCCGTTTCTCTGATCTTCGTCCAGAGCCTTGTGTCACAGCTTTGGCATCTTGTGAAGACGTGAAAGCAGCACAGCTTCAGGGTCCAGACCCAGAAGCACACAGAGAGGCCAACTGGAAGGTCCACGGTAAGAAGAGTTTGTTTCATCAGCTGCTCAATAGCCCTAAGCAGATGTCCATTGAGACATATATTCATATATACATGTATAACTTAATACTACTTATGTTGTTATTGACATGTAATGTAATGTAATACTATAATGTTATTTTATTGTAATGTTTTATTATATCATGTCTTTGTTGAGTTGTTATTTTTATAGGATATTGTGTTTTTCATTATGAAACTAACTATTGGATGTTGTGTAATACTTTAGTTATTAATTGGTCTTAGTGGAGTATATGGTCAAGTAGCTGACACTCAGGTAAAACAATGAAAGGCTCAAAGGTCAATGTTTAGAGTGGGGGCTCTGATGATCGATACCATTGATGTCAATGTGTTTTTGACATAAAGTGTAACTGTTGTCTGAAGACCCTGTTCTGCTCTCACTCACTTTGAATACTTTGGCTTGAAGACAGAGAAAGAAACACCACTGACCTCCATAACTTACAGCAGGTTGAGCCAAACTTTAAGAGCCTCAAATAACCTGCTGCATCCATGCTGAGCTTATTTATTCCAGTAGCTTTGGATTTAATGGGAAACCCTCCTGCTGAATTTCACAGAGGTGTTCTGACAGCAGTTTTTCTTAACAATTGTGCCTCTTTCCGTCCGATAGATCCATGATGGCGGTGTCTGAGGTGAATCTGGATGACTACAGTGTTTACAGCCACCTGACTGATGAGGAGCTGCTGCAAATCGCTGTGGAAAGAAGCCTCTGTGAGAAACTACATCCGGGACATGTAGAGCTCATTGGATCAAACCCAGACCAGAGACGTCCTGATCCCTTAAGACACGTGACCTATGACCCTTCATCCCAACCTCATCTTCTAGACCCTGCCTGTGTACACCAATGTGTAAAACCCCCTAATAGCTTGTCCCAGTTCCTCTACGAAGCCCCCAGGAGGTGAGTAAATGAAGTGAACAGACCAGAGATCCGGTAAAAACATCTGCAATCAAACAAGAACATCGGCAATCAATCAAATACTTCTGCAATTAGTGCATAACAGCTGTAATCTGTGAAAACTCGGGCTGTCAAAAATAGCGCGTTAACAACGTTAATTAGTTGTTTGTTGTTAATTACGTACATTTTTTTAACACATTTCACGCATGCGCAGTGTGACAAATTATTCCGGTCAGGAAAGTACCTCTTCCTCTAGGGAATGCACTTCATCCTATACAACACATTACTGCCACCTGCAGGCATATGTCAGGCCGTCAGGTTCAGCAAGTTCGTTCAGTCCACACTGAATGTTCGCTGCCATTAACAAAATCAACCTCAGATCATGTGACCAACACAATAGCAAAAAAACACGTTGGAATTCGAATGGTCAAGCGCGTGAGCAGAAATAAAGAGGCCGTCATCTGAAACGGCTGCCCAGTGATGGATGGTGCAGCAATATTGTTGTTCGTGTGGAAATCGGGAGAAATTCGGGAGAAAGGTCGGTCCGGGAGATTTTCGGGAGAGGCTTTGAAATTCGTGAGTCTCCCGGAAATATCGGGAGGGTTGACATGTCTGGTCATCGCAGCCCTGGACCATCAGGAGCACAAACTCGTTTTGCCGCAGCAGAGTGGGATAAACTGCAGAGGCTGGAGACCCTTCTAGAGCCATGCAGGGAAATCAGTATGTAACTTATCAAATAACATTGATTTGATTATTTTCTGGAATGAATTAAACCAAGTCAAATATCAATAATATGTATTTATGTAAAAAATAATAATGATGATAATAATAATGATAATTATGTATCTGTGTCCTGTTATTTATCTTTGGTATGCATTTCAGAAAGAAAAAATGGTTAGGATTAAGGTGTAATTGCAAATAGTGATTAATCCTGATTAATCCACTGAAAATTCTGATTAATTTGATTAAAATTTTTAATCATTTGACAGCCCTAGTGAAAACATAAAAAAAAAACTTGTATTCAGTTATCTGCAATCAGTCAAAAACCTATACAAGCAGTCAAAAATCAACAGTTGTTTGGATGTTTTTAAATGTTTTTAACTGATTGGAGATGTTATTAGGTGATTGCTGATGTTCGCAAACATCTCCAATAACTCAATAAGATTTGAAATCATTCAGTACAACTGCAATCAGTCAGCAACATCTGCGTTCATCATCTACAAACAGTCGGCAACATCTGCTAGTGGTCAACAACATCGGCCATCACTAAATAAATTCTGCAACTAGTCAACTGCATCTATTAACAGTATGAACATCAGAATCAGAAATCCTTTATTGCTATGTATGTTAAACATACAGGAATTTGTCTTGGTGATTGATGCAATATAATAAAATAGAATGAAATAATATCAAGTAAAACACAATTAAAATATACAAGCAAAAATAAAAAACATAAAATGACAAGTACGTTGAAAGAAATTCTATGTTGGACTACTATGCAAATATCCTGGCGATGGAGTGCCTGGGTCAGTGGGGTTCTCGGACTTAGTTCATGAGACCCACTGATAACGGGAAAAAGCTGTTTCTGTGGCGAGAGGTTTTGGTCCTGATGGACCGTAGGCACCACCATTGTCTTTGGCAGGCTGGATTTTTTCAGCTGCCTTAGGAGCTGCTGAGCCTTCATGGTGATCTCGTTCTTCTGAGTTTGTATCCTCATGGTTTAAATGCACTTATTGTATTGAAGCTAATTAGCATAATTTCAGGAACAGGACAACGCCTCCAACACGCATCTTCCTCTATTCCCATAAATACAGCTCAACCAACTCTTCTCATTCTCAAGTACGCATTCTAAAACCTAACACTCCCAGCCCTTTTCTTTTTCTCTCCCTCTTTTCCACCCTTTTCGTAGTGCCCTGAGCTGATTCGCCACGGCAGATCCTCGGACGTAGCTCCCGACCCACTAGACGAAATCGATCTACAACACATTCACTCACGTTAAACGCATTCAATGGATGGCGTGGTTCTTGCTAGTGAAAGTCGCTTTGGATAAAAGTGTTAAAAGTGATAAAAGTGCTAAATAACATGTAATGTAAATGATTAGATGGTTAGAGGTCTATTGAAAAGGTTATGAACATGAAAGCTTCCGATCTCCCTCTTCCTATAGCTAGCTACGCAAATAATAAGTTAACTTGCTAAACACTGTATCGCTAGTTTGATATCATAACCATCACCATATGTATACAATACGTTAGGTATACAGACCCAGACATAAATTATACAGTTGACATCTGTCACATATAAATATAATAACTTAACTTGACAGGATTTAAACTTAGAGATCTAAACACTGAACAAGTCATGTTTTTTTGATTAATGGAGAAAGTATTTTAAATGCAAAACTACTCCTCTCTGAAGAATTTTGTTAGAAATTAAGTTATAGGTTTTATCAACCCTAACAAATACAAATTTGAAAAAATACTCAAAAAGTTATTGAAATGGTAAGTTTTATTGAAATGCTGCCCATCTCTGCCCACAAGTTAGCGAAAATTAGCAAAAAACATACATGTTTCGAAAGCTCCTTTAGAAATGACACAGAAGAGCCAACAACAAAACATAATATTACAAGAAGTATCAGGAGTGATACTTGCCTAACTTTGAAGACCAGATCAGTCAATAACATCGCTAATCAGTCAACAACCTCTGCAATCAGTCAATAACCAGCTAACAAACATTTTGATGATGTTGTCCTCAATCTGGTTGGATGGTGAGCTCATCATTGTTGCATTGTGATGATTCTCCATTTTTTCCCCATCAAAGGGTTTTTCCTCTACCCATGTGAAGATTTTGGGACAGAGTGTCACATGTGTACAGACTGTAAAGCCACCTGAGACAAATTTGTAATTTGCGATTCTGGGCTATATAAAATGAAATACCTTCTTTGATACATATATTTGTTTCATACGGCAGAAGTCATTGCTCTTATAGATTCTCTCTGCTTCATATACAATGACCAACCAGTATTACTCGGGTTATCATTCCTAGCAGAGTGAGATATTTCATCAGATACCTGGTCCTACCTATCATATAATTTCCTCCACAATCTTCAGTGGGCTATATTAAGGGCAAAATGTATGTTTACATAGAGTTTTAATTAGTTGTTTACAGTTACATCTGAATGTTCCCTTTTTTCTTCCGCCTTTCCTTCAGTCAGTTGAGTCCTCTGCAGTGCCTGATTTTGAATGGAGATGCAGCTGCTCTGATGTCTTTGGTCCGACAGAGCTTCGGTGGTCTGATGGAGCCCGATAACGAAGGCTGGATAGCTCTTCATGAAGCGGCTTTTTACGGTCAGCTGCAATGTCTCACAATCCTCATAAAAGGTGAGGAGCTGGTTTTTGATCATCGAATGAAAGAGAGGAATTTGTTTGTCTGATACCTTTTTCTTTGGGGTGACTGCACCTTTAATAATGCATGAGTCCGTTTGATTCCATGAGTTCAGTAAAAGGAGAACCAGTCGTCTACATCGATTTAAAATCCCAAATGTGTCATGTTTCATTTTCTAGCAATCTACCAATATGCTGATGACTTGGTTTTGTAATTCTCCATTTCTCTTAAAATGGCAATACAACTCAGTAGATACTTTAACTGATATTGCAGTGATATTCACTTTCTTTCCTTACTACAAATTCATCTTTGGGGTCAATTTATTTTGCAACACATAACTCTTTTAAATCATTAAAGTAAAACTTGATCTTCACTGAGCAACCTCAGAATGTGAACTGACACTTAAATTGATTTAACTAGTAACCAAGGACCAGAAGGCAGAAGACATTTCTTTAAAATCATAACCTTTGTATTTACCCTCTCTATGAGGTGTGATGGAATTCTTTGGTTTGCTCATTAAAGCGTCCAGCACTGTAAAGAATTTCCCTGTTAATTTACAGGTATCTAGAGGTATTCTACAGCATAACTACTGTAGATTACAACAACAGCATAGTACTGTAAAAATACAGTACAGTACTTTATAGAAATAGCATTATACGGTTATTTTACTGTTCCTACCAGAATGCCCATGAACAGTTAATTATTGTAAAATGTTTTACTGTATGACACTGTTATAATTTAATTATCTTTTTCTACGTTAAGTTGACACGTGTTTCTGTTCACATACACATAGCTCTCTGTTCAGTTAGTGAAAGTAAAGTGTCTTTTATTAATCCAAAGTTCTCGAATTACAGCTTCCCTTCTTCCTATGAGTATCGCTGTTCTATGGAATAACCCAATTTCTTCTTAATAACAAATGTCACAAGAAATAATGGTTTTGTTATGCCAAAGGCATGGAAGCAGAAAACAAGGTCCCGGACCTGGGGGAAAACTCAAGGCACTTTCAATACACGTCTGATTAGATCTAGTTCTCGGGCCGTAGAAATTGAAATCTTCTCCTTCCTCCATGCAGCGATGTTCTGCATAGACAAATGGGATCAAAAAGAAGAGGTGCTCTGAGATTCTTCTAATCAGAAAGTTCCCACACAGCTGGTGTCGTGGAACTTCCTCAGGATCAAAATTATGATTTTATGAGCTTTAGACATTATTATAGTAAAACATATTTTTTTCCATTAGCCATTATAAGTACAATTTAAGTGCTACAATTTGTTAGGGTTTTTAGGTGACGTAAAGTCTGAAGCGGTGTGTCTTTAGTTTGAAGATGTATCTTGTTGAGTGCTTTTTACATTACAGCTGATGCTTTTTTCCAAAGCGACGTACAATAAGTGCATTTCCACATAGATACAAACTCAGAAGAACAAGATACAAACTCAGAAGAACAAGTAACAAGAAAGTAAATTTTTCATCAAATAAGTTTCAAAACATATATACATATATAGAAAAGTGCCATTATAAATACAATTTAAGTGCTACCACTACCTTTTCTCTCAGTGAGGGAGGAATAAGCAGCTTGATGCAGAGCGGAGTGTGCGGGTTGGGATGTAGGATTTGACCATGATCTGGATGTAGACTGGACCTGATTAATTCACAGCATGGTACATGAGCACCAGTGGTTTGAACTGGATGTGGGCAGCCACTGGTAACCAGTGAAGAGAGCGGAGGAGTGGAGTAGTGTGGGAGAATTTAGGAAGGTTAAAGACCAGTCGAGCCAGGAAAGAGTTACAATAATCAGGTCAGAAGATGACAAGAGGCTGAAGCAGTACCTGCGCTGCCTTATGAGTGAGAAGGGGTAGTATTGTCCTGATGTTGTACCTACAGGATCTTGTTGTTGCTGTAATGTTCGGCGTCAAGGAGAGTTGCCTGTCCAGTGTCACAACGAGGTTCCTAGTGGTCAAATTGGGCAAAATGGGCTTCCAGCTCACATGAAACAGGCAGCCGTCACTCACAGAGTCATCTCAGGGAGACATGTCCTCATGTGCAAGAGCTGTTGACCACCATCCTCGGCTTGTTGAAAGAAAAGATGCCAGAAGTGAGATCTGGAAATAGTTTAGGTACGAAGTATTTATCATTTTACGCATTTTTTTGGTCTCAAAAAGAAGAAATGTCCGGGTAAAAGAGGATGTCTCCTTGGTCTTGTGTTGCATTTTCTGATGTTTGACTGTTAGGAAAGTTGTTGTCAAGCTCGCTAACACAGCTACAGGGCTGCGATCTCTCACAGTTTCCCCGTGTGACAAACACACTCTGGTCCCGGCTTAAGGTTTTCTGTACACCAACTCTCTTGGCTCTGTCAGGAAGTAAGACCCAGCAAGTTTGACCCTTGACCTATGTTTGCCCTCAGCTTATCCCGACTCTGTGAACAGACGTACTTTGAAGAGTCAGACCGCTCTGCTGCTGGCTGCAGGTCGAGGAAACGTTTCCTGTGTTGACTTCCTCCTGAAGAACGGAGCCAATCCAAATATCTATAACAAGGAAGGAGAGACACCACTGTTCGCAGGTCAGGTGACACCACAGACCTGCTGAGAGAAGCTGTGACGTGCCTCGCGTAACCTGGGTTCACAGGGAAAGAATCATGAGGCAAATAACTTAAACTAAACGGGGGGTCTTATTATGGTTTTTCAGCCTGTGAGCAACCGAGTGAAGACATTGTAGAGCTGCTGCTGAGATCTGGAGCTCAGGTAAATCGCTGCAGCCTTCAGGGAACCAGTCCTCTTCATGAAGCCTGCAGGCATGGACAGCTAAAGCTCTGCAGATTGCTGCTGGAGGCTGGAGGACACCTCCACATCAAAAATATCTACGGTATCCAATCGTTCTTCATCGCTGCTCAGCACGGACACACTGACATCATTGAACTGCTCGCTGGTGAAGGTCTGCCAAATACGGGTCTCATATTTATGTCATTGCAAGGGCTGATGTTAATAGTGTTTATGGAGGATTTAATTGTACCTCTGGTGCAGATGTTAAGGTTTTTTCTAAAGGTGCTTCTGTCCCTCAGGTGCAGATATAAATGAACAGGCAGGAGATGGAGCCTCACCGCTTTTTGAAGCCTGTAAGAACGGCCATGTTTCTGGTGTCAATGCCCTGCTGGTTCTGAAAGCTGACGCTAACCGGCCCATGAAGTCGGGCTTGCTTCCTCTCCATGTGGCCATTCAGAACAAACATTCACGGTCAGAAATCCTTTCTGTCTGTCACCTTTAGATAGAACCTGAATCTTTTTTTCAGGACAGATCTGCAGGTAATCTCTCTCACAGGTATATTTTTTTCTCCAGAATTGTGTCACTTCTGATTCCAGTGACCAGCCGGGTCAGAATCCAGCACAGCGGCATCAGTCCGCTGCACGTTGCCGCAGAGAACAACAGCAATGATATCATGGAGTTGCTGATCAAGTCCGGCTTCGATGTGAACAGGAAGCTGTCAAAGGACCGCTCCAAGATGTACAAAGATCGCCGTAGTACACCGCTCTACTTCTCTGTGTACAACGATAACCTGCAGGCCACCAAGATGCTGCTGGATGCCGGAGCGGACCCCAACCTCGACGTCTTCAACGCGCTGCTCATCGCTGTGCAACTGGGCCGGATGGACATGGCAGTGCTGCTACTGAAGTATGGCGCCAACGTCAATGCTCAGGTGTCTCCGCAGCTGTCCTGGTTCCCGGTGGCTCTCCTGCTGAAAATGGAGTCTTTGCCAATGTTGAAGCTCCTGCTGGATAACGGCTGTGATGCCCGGCCCTGTTTCAACTGTCCGTATGGCCAGAAGAGTCATCCGGCCCCGAGTCCGGCACTCCTGCCCATTGAGGAGATGCGTCACAGCAGAGAAGCACCGCCGTCGAGCTGCCTTCAGGTCAGAAGTGACCAAAACTGTCAGTATTAAACAAAGCCTGTGAATTTGTTCACCAAAGTGTCTCCTCCATGTTATTTCAGTTTTGTGAGGCGGTGTCCTGCTCTTCCCTCTGCCTGGCAGCAGGTCCGATTATCTCGCTGCTCTTGGATTACGTCAGTCACGTCTGCCTCTGCTCTCGGCTGCTGGAGGTCCTGGAGAGTCGCAGCGACTGGATGGACATCAAGCTGAAAGCTCGTAAGAAATGACAGGAGATGGCCATAGCAACAGCATCTATGGGTATGCAGGGCTCCATATTTCCAAAAAAACGTTCCCTAGTTATTAGAAAGGTACCATGCATCTTTCTTTTTACACTTCTTTTTGTGAGACTAAAATGTTCCTGAGCTCTTAAAAACAGGTGAGAATTGTGGAAACTAATCTATCAAAACAGGCATCAATATTTATCGCTGAGATGAGGCAAACTCCCCCTTTGGGAGTTCAGACAATAATGGTGGTGGTTGAGAAAGAATTGCTCCAATTCTATGATATGTCCGTTTTGTTGAAGATTGTAGGTGTCAAGGGTGGTGGCAAGTCATCTTTGGTGCGTGCACAAATGACAACTGACAACAACAACCGTTTTTAACATTTGACGGCACTGATGCAAAAGGTTTACGTAATGGTGCCCACGATTGATTGGCTTGTACTACCAGACATGCCGACTGTAGTTTCCTGCCTCTCGTGTCCCTGGTTCAAAAATATTAAGTAATATTAAGGATGTTTGCTCAATGATAAACGTGTGGGGCTCTTTAAAGTGCTGTTTGGATGTGCTTAAGCATACAATGTCTCTCCGCGGGACAGTTCCCTCGGCATGGAAGTATGATGCAAAGACGGTGAAGTCTGGTGCCCGATCCGAGTCAACGTGCTATCAAACGGGCTAACGGCTTGCACTATGTACCGCTGGCAATCATCCAGATGCAGTTTCTGTAGAAGTCGATGAAACGAGCAGTCTGCGCCTACGGATGTTATTTAGTTATTTAAACATGACTCCGTTTGATGGTCCGACGTGAGTAGTACTTCCACAACAAGTACAGAGTCGCTATGTCTTCCACGGTTGATGCAGAGGAAAAACAATGGCAGAAAGTTGAACTGTTTCAGGGTGATAAACCATGCCCCCGTTGCGCCGGGCGCAATTACGCGATAGACGCGAATTGACCACAAATGCACTCAGTGTCCTGCGGCGCGTTTAGAGCGTTTGAGGCATCGCGTTCGGTGTGAACGCAGCATTAGTCACAGGGGTTATGTACTTCATCCAAGAGCATAATAAAAGTTAGTGATAGCTCTCGTACGTTCACTCCATATCTTTCTTTTCTGTTCTAATAAGAATAAGTGAGTGAACAGTGTTTACAAATCAAAACCTTTTTCATAATTTCCAGGATGATGGTTCCATCCCTCAGTCTTGTCCCTGCTGTGTTTTCTTTTCAGTTCCTCCACACCCTTTGATGCAGCTCTGCAGGTTGGAGATCAGACGTTTGGTTGGAGTCCAAAGACTCAAACTGATCTGCACTCTGCCGCTTCCGACGAGACTCATCGGTTTCTTGAACCATAATACAACTCCTCAATCACCTGAGGTCCCCTGTTTTGAGATCGATGCAACACAAAGTGACTTGTAGATACATATCTAGGGTTAGAGTTGTATGTATATATATATATATATATATATATATATATATATATATATATATATATATAAACGCCCAATTATTTTATCGTGCGCTAACGCATCTTTTTTTATAGTATTCATCAAATGTCACATGTGAGCATTGGGGGCGGGCCTTAGACTGCTGCAGTACAGACAGAAACATGGAAAAATGTACCAAATGCTAACGTAGACGGTGTTGTTTTAATGGCAGTTGATGAAACCAAAATTGGTATAAACCACTACTGTTGTGTTTTTAAAGACACACAAGACTTATTAAATTGCTTGTTAGTTTATCTTTGTTCATTACACATCCAAAAGTCACCTGTGGAATACAAAATGACTCCTAAGCTTAAATAACAATAGCATTGTTTTTGGAACGCTTTGTGTGTGCTGTGGTCACTTCACTGTCATTCTGATTTCATACCAGATCAACCGTATAATAAAATCCTCACATGTCCCAACATCTCTTCTACACCTTTCTTTTTAAATGTTAAAATATGTTTGACCGTGAACTTTGACGCAGGGGACTGTGTTTGTAATGTAATATGTTAGGGTTATTGAATTGAACGTATAGTAAATCTTTTACGTTGTTCATCCTCTACATACTCTCTCCATCTATGTAAAGGGATCCTCTCATCTATCAGAAGTGATGGAACCGCAACTAAGTTGTGACAGACATTCTTTGTAGTTATCTTACTCGGATGACTTGCACTGTCAGCCAAGGTTGCTTTTGAATGAAAGTAAATGTGTCCGTTAGTAAGCAAGAGTTGATTGCTGATTAGCACTAATACGTTTTCTGTTAGCTTCCTTGCTCGACCGTGCATGCATAGTCACCTGACATGATTTTATTCTCAGATAATAGGCACTGCCTTGGTTATCGACCTGATTCCCCTGGTCCAGTGCATGCGCTCACTCACAGAGTGCGACCCCCAGTGGACCGATGAAGGATTAGCAGCTACTTTTATAGAAATTTAACGTCTTTCTGTAATTCTCACAATAGCAAAGGTATCAGGCGGGCCGCACTAGGGATTTGGCGGGCCTTGAGTTTGACGCTCTATGCGGTTGGACGGTCTACGACCCCGGGAAAATACGCAGATGAAGACTTGAGATGAAACCTGTTCGAACATCCAAGGGAAAAGGATGGAAATCCAAAATGACAGGAAGTCAAATAAAGAGACAAAACAATAAAATACAGCAAACCAACTAAATAAAGCTTGTTGACATTGGAAGCTGGTCACTGAATTTTTTTGTGGTTTTAACATATGTGAGTATTAAGTTCAACCTTAGTAAACTATTATGAACAGAGTTTTGTTTAAAATGTTTGTATTTAACTTCTTAGCTTCATGCAGCTCAGCTCTGACCTTGTTATTTTCTCTATAGCAGCTGAATCTAAAAATAACCACAGGCTAGACAGTCACTAACCGTCAACCCACTTTTTTATATTAAACATGGTGTCAATATTTTGTTGAACAGACCACCGCTGCAAGTTCATAAAAGTATGTAACATTAGAGGTCAGCTGACCGACAAGCTGATACTTCAGGTCCTAAAATAAACATTAAGTAACTAAACCCCAAGACAGTGACATGTGCATTCTCCATTACAGAGAGGTTGGACTGACAGAAGACACGGATTCGTTTTATATATGTATATATGTGAGTACTTTCAGTTATTTACATGTTTGCAAGCTTGTATTAAGTTTTACTGTGCTCATGACTGTAATCTGTTGTTATAACACAACAACCTTGTGTAGGGTCAGGGCTGATGTTGGATGTTTATCCTCAACACTCACTTGTCTGTTTTCCTTATGAGATTCTGTCTGACAGCTCTATACGCTTGTCTTTTTTCTTGCGGACTCCACAGCTCCATCATGTCGGCAGCCAACACATCCCACTTTGAGGATTATTCTCTCTACAGTAACCTAAATGATGAAGAGCTTCTGCAGATCGCCATTGAGCGCAGTCTGACTGACACACCTTACAACACTTCTGATTATATCGACTTTAAAACTGCCAACACAACTCCTCCGCAACCCAACAGCAGCAGCCCAAACACGGAGGCCAGAGCCAAAAATCCACCAAGGCACAGCTCCCAAAATCCTCATGCCAACTACAGCTCCCACAATGCAACTTCAGCCCAGGCCACTGCAAACTACAGCTCTCCAAATCCTCCGAGGGAAGAGCTTCCTGATCTGTAAGTAATTGTATTATTTGCTATATTGTGAGTATAACAACAATTACGCAAAACAGCGTATTGTATTACAGCATCTTCTGGAAGTTGGTCCTTGTATCATTAAGTACGGTGGCTGAGAAGGTTCAGACAAATACAAAAGCAACAACACAACCGCAAACGCCACAACACAACACGAACGCCAAAACACAAAATACAAAAGCCACATCACAACCGCAAATGCCACAACACAACACGAACGCCGCAACACGAAAATACAAAAGCCACATCACAACCGCAAATGCCACAACGCAACACGAACGGCGCAACACAACACGAAAGCGAAAACGGAAGTAGCTGCCCACGGGAGCGAGCGTATTTTGGAGGAACGCCCACGGGAGCGAGCGTATTTTGGAGGAACGGAGCTGGAGGATGGCAGATCGTTTAAGAAGTAAGTGAAACATGATTCCTTGCGGCTACAGTTAAAGTAAGGAATCATGTTTCACTTACTTCTTAAACGATCTGGCATCCTCCAGCTCCGTTGTTACGTGCCGACTGGTTTTTGAACCTACTGGTTTGGCTACGCGTGCGTGTTTGTTTTGCCCCGACAGCGGCAGATGTTGTCTGCCTCGGTCACCTGATCCGTCACACATTCGCAAACATATTGCTGAAAATGTTCAAAATGCATCCCATATCCAATGCAGCGATTATGATCGTATAAGTGAGCACTACATCACTGCCACGTATAAAGAAATAAATAAAAGAACATACGTTTATTAAAAGATCGCCACAACCTGGGTTCGAACCCGCAGTCGAGCAAAATAGAAAAACTTTATAAGACGGCGGCGCTACGCCGTCGGCCAACCGAGCTGTCAAGGCCGCTACTGATTTCACTACTTATCATGAAATTGCAAATCGTCAGTGGCAAGAACATCTTTTGGTTCAGGGTGAGCCAAGACAACTGGTTGTTGGTGGCGTAGCGTAAAATACATAGTTCTGTCAGGTTTTCTAGCACATTGCCCAAGTAGGATTACTCTCTTAATAACATCTAAACGCGTAGCCAAACCAGTAGGTTCAAAAACCAGTAGGCACGTAACAACGGAGCTGGAGGATGCCAGATCGTTTAAGAAGTAAGTGAAACGTTCCTCCAAAATACGCTCGCTCCCGTGGGCGTTCCTCCAAAATACGCTCGCTCCCGTGGGCAGCTACTTCCGTTTTCGCTTTTGTGTTGTGTTGCGCCGTTCGTGTTGCGTTGCGGCGTTCGTGTTGTGTTGCGCCGTTCGTGTTGCGTTGTGGCGTTCGTGTTGCATTGCGGCGTTCGTGTTGTGTTGTGGCATTTGCGGTTGTGATGTGGCTTTTGTATTTTGTGTTGTGGCGTTCGTGTTGCGTTGTGGCGTTTACGGTTGTGTTGTTGCTTTTGTATTTGTCTGAACCTTCTCGGCCACCGTAATTAAGGCCGATGAAGTTTAAAACAAAGACAAAAAAGCTACTGTAAAAAGTTAGTAATTACCCATCATAATAATGTTCTTCTTTCCATCCTACCACTATTAATAATTGCTGATGATTTAGTATATTAATTTGAACATCAGAGGTATCTTGCTGTTTTTTTCCAGTCTGGATGAGGGATGCACGGATCCAGTTTTGTAAACCCAGACAAAATGATATTGAATTGAGACCTTGTCAAACAGAATAAAATTGTTTTTTAAAAGAAAGCCAATACCCATGCAGTGATAGTCTTCAGAGTTATGAGTGTTCAAGATGTAAGTCATGTTTGCTCTCAGATCTGTTGATGTAGAGTGTGTTATAAATAAAATGTATTATTATAATCATTATAGTCAGTCGAGCTGATGTCCACCATGCCTTTGTCCATTTTTACCTTGAACAAACTTCCTGTGAAACCATATGTTTATTTGCATAAAAATGTTGCCTTGTTGTGTTCTTCTCTGTGCTCTGGTTGGCCGTTGTCTCTTTGTTGTTGTCTCAGGAAGACGTTTGACGGGACAGTCAGTCACTTCATGACGGGCTCTGGGAAGCGCATGGTGGAGTACCGCAGAGCTGACGGCAGTCTGGTCCTCATCGCTCCAGAACCTGACGTGTGAGTCACGTTTCGCCCATGAAGCATCTCTGGACGAGGAACTGCTGTGTCCCGTGTTGCATATCTGCAACAGACACCATCATAACTCCCCTTTGTTATTAATCTTATTACACAGGTGTAAGCATGAGACAAAGACAGTCAAAGTAGGATGTTAGTTCATGTATCCATAGGTCAGAACCAGGCGGGGGTCCACATTACAGTTAACCTCATTCCAATAGCATCCGACAATTGTATTCAATTTAATTTTGTATAGCCCAGATTCACTAATTACAAATTTGTCTCAGAGGGCTTTACAATCTGTACACATGCTCTGACCTTTGACCCTCTCAGCGGCACAAGAAAAACTCAATTTGTAGTAACAGAGGAAGGAAATAATTAAGTAAGTGCAGGTATTTGAATGAAATGGACTTGGTCTATGTACTGTGAGGCTGAAAGGGTTAAACAAGTTGGATAGGTTAAGGTGAGACTCATGGGTATTTTTCCTGCAGGGAGGAGGAGCCTCTGTTTAAAGCGATCCGTTTGGGCGATGCAAGCCTAGTGAAAGCGCTGGCAATGCATCTGGGAACAAACCTTATGCTGCCCAGTAAACCGGGATGGTTAGCAATTCACCAGGCAGCGTGGTACGGTCAGGACACCTGTCTGAGAATCCTGCTGTCAGGTAGATGTGTACACACACGCACACTCACAGAAACGACACATCACAAGAACATCAACAGAAGTCCCTCTGTGTTTCTGTGGCCAGCTCAGCCCGGGATGATCAACAAGAGAACGGAACGCGGCGAGTCGGCACTCATGGTTGCGGTGAGCAGAGATCAGCTGGAGAGTGTTCAGGTGCTGCTGGACAACGGAGTCGACCCAAACATCCCAAATTATGACAAAGAGACGCCTCTTTACAGAGGTGAGTCAAGACTACTAAGGGAATTACCCTTAAACTAAGATATAAGACATATAGTATCATATCGTAGGATACTCTTAATAAGCTTTATTTAATTGTGCTTTACCTTTATTGGGGAAACAGAGTAATTGATTCCCTCCAGCAGGACTGTGATTATGTGTCAGTGTTGAATTATGTTTGTCCTCTATTATCGTTCTCAGTGTTATTGCTAAAACTCTCAAGGTCTTAAAAAGTTAATAGTGCCCCCATATGTTGTGATGTAGAGTTTATGGGAAAAAGTCATGAGGATGTTTTCCTTGAATAAGCCCTTTTTTGTTTGTTCTCTCTCTCTGCAGCCTGTGAGAGGAACAACCCTGCGATGGTGGCAGCGTTGTTGAACCACGGCGCGGTGGTGAACGCTCCTTGTATTTGGGGTTGCACTGCCTTGCAAGAAGCCTCAAGTCAAAACAACGTGGAGATTTGTGAGATGCTGCTGAAGGCCGGAGCTAAACACAATCTCATCAACGTCTACGGCATCTCACCACTGTTCACTGCGGCTCAGAGCGGGCAGCTGGCAGCCCTGCGCCTCCTCCTCAAACACGGTACGGAGTGTGGCCGATTATTCAGTTTCTATTACTTCTGCTGTAACTGTGCTATTGTGCAGAATGAAGAGCACAGGATAACCAGATAAGGTCCAAACAGCATAAAAAGGGGAGGGGGACTTTGAGCAGTGCTTATCAGATCTGCAGCTGCAGAGAGAACCCGGATAGATTGTAATTAATGGAGCAAAGAATTCTTTTACATTTGATACTATCTTTCAGGAACTAATCTCGGGTAGGGTCAGATTAGCCTCAATAATAGTGAATGCAAACAAAAAGATTCACATTCATGTGCACAGAACAATTCACAAATATATTTGATTTACCAATGCACATAGGGATTTACAAATGCATTTGACAACTCAACACAAACATATATCTGGCATGCACAAACAAAGAACATATGTGGTGTGTCAATCAGGATGGTTTAATACCTCTCATAAGCCTAGGTAAAAATCTATTCATACATACCCTGTAATATGGCTGATTAACTTCCTTTAAAAAGTTTTAAAAAGTCCTACTTATAAGGTTGAAACATATGCACTTTGGATGTATGTGTCCCCTCTTTATTACCTCTAACCCTCAACGGTTTCTCCATCTCTAAAAGGTCATATAACATCAAAAATTTTGCATATTATGATTTCCTCCTTCAACATCTTCTTACCTTTCGAACACGTAAATCATTTTGTGTGCATTTTAAAATCACATATTTGTGAATTATTCTTTGTGCGTGTATTGCAATTGACTGCAGTCAGTCTAAAATAAATCCTTCGAAAAGTTAAAGAACCCTCAAAGAGAGCAACATTGAAGGGATCCCTCTTAGTTCAACAGAGGTAATGTCTAAAAAGTAACAACAGAAGAAAAATTTGCTTCACGTGACATAAACTGTCCACATTGATAACCATTGTTAAAAATAGGAATCCTGACCTTATGCCCCACATCCCTGACCTGAACCCTTCCCTTTCTCCCAACAGGTGCAGACATTAATTCTCAGGCTGCTGATGGAGCAACAGCTCTGTATGAAGCTGCTAAAAATGGACATGAAGAAATTGTGGAGTTTCTCCTCTCTCAGAACGCAAACGCCAATATACCTGGAAAGACAGGGTTGTTACCGCTCCATGTGGCTGCTCAGAGGGGAAGTGACATGTAGGCGTACTGACTATTGTCTGCTATATATGAAAAACAACTGAACCGATCTGATGCTGCGTACATACTAAAAGTAAAGTGAATTATTTGTACAAGTTGATTGAAGTGAATGCACTGACGCAAATGGTTGCCGAGGAAGCACATTTTCAACGGGCGGCGTGCAGGACGCAAAACACGCAAAAAAGAGAATTGAGCAAAGCGATTTAACTGTGAATAAAATTTGCCGGACGGCGTCCCTTCCTGGATGAGTCAGTGAAATTCACCTGTGCTCTGGTGTGAATGCAGCATAAGGGTCCCAGTAGTTCTAGGGAAAATCAAGTATTAGACAGCTGTATTAGAACAGAGGGAAGAGGCTCTTCAAAGTAAATGGCTGTAGAGAGCAATGTTATGGAACATTTATAAAAGGACTGATAAAAGACTACCTTTTATAGGAGAAGTTGCAACAAATCCCTACGAGACTGAAGATTTTAAAAATCGAGTTTTTGTTTTTTATCCCACATCTTTCAAAGTCAATGGTACATCTCTAACCCTGCTCATGACTGCATAATACAAGTTATCATATGTAAGATATCAATTTAAACAGGAAATATAAAAGCTGTGGCAATATTTGGATTAGTTTTACAGCAATTTGAGAAGGCTCTGGGTTTCATCATTGAAACAGTTCATTGTTCATTCCAGCATCGTCTCCATGTTGATCTCAGCCACAAGTAGGACCAGAGTCCGCCGAACTGGAATTAGCCCCCTCCACCTGGCCGCTGAGCGTAACCATGACAACGTCCTGGAGCTTGTGATCGAGGGAGGCTTCAATGTCAACTCTCAGCTGTCTGAAGAACGGTCGAGGCTGTACCAGGACCGCCGCAGCACAGCACTTTACTTCTCTGTCATCAACAACAACATCCATGCGGTGCATATGCTACTGGAGGCTGGTGCCAACCCAAACTTGGACGTGTTCAGGCCGTTGTTAGTGGCGGCGAGACAAGGCTGCATCCAAATCGTCACTCTGCTGGTCAAGCACGGAGCCGACATCAACGCCTCCATCCCCACGCATCCCACCACCTTCCCCGCCGTCTACATGTTCTCCATGAAGAACCTTCCAATGTTCAAGTTCCTGCTGGACCACGGTGGTCACGCCCTGCCCTGCTTCAACTGTATCTATGGGATCCAACCACATCCATCAATCAAAACCACGCATCCAGTGAGGGACCTCTCTGAGACCGTCCCCCAGCAAAGTGGCGGCGTTCAGGTGAGCAGAGTTTAAAAAGCAAAAAAGATTTGGCAAAGTGACAATCTGAAAAAAGATCTGTGATTTCGGTTTTGGGATTGATTGACAGTCATGTGTTGGAGTTATTTTATAGATTGAAAGTGCAGTGATTGACTGACAGTTATTAGATTTATTGATAAATCTGTGATTGATTTCACAGTTCTGTGAGATGATTTCAGCCACTGGTATCCGTCGGTGGGCGGGACCAATCATTGACGTCCTGTTGGACTACGTTGGTCATGTGACACTGTGTTCTAGAATGATTTATCACCTGGACAGTTACGCCGACTGGAGCAACATCAAGGAAAAAGCAAGTGGGTCAATAATTGATAAACTAACTAAAAACTGATGAACATGCCTTTACAAATATGTGAATAATGTCACCAGTGTGTCCAGTAGCTTCTCAGTGATGTTACTGGTTTGTCTCATACGGGTGTCAACAGGTTGTTTTGTTGTTCTACAGTGATGTTACTGTTGTGTCTAGTATTTCACCACTGATGTCACAATTTATGTTAATGTGGTTTTTCAGCCCCTCCACGCCCACTGCTGCAGCTCTGCAGGCTGCAGGTTCTGCAGCTGGTTGGACAACGTTGTTTGAAGAAGTTGCCGCTGCCTGGTGGCCTGATCCGCTTCCTGCAGCACCAGGAAGGATCTGTGGAGTACTGCTTGCAGGAAACTTAATGTGTTTATCCAGTTGACTAAAAGGCGGGTATTGCTAGTATTGATTGACTAGTGGGGATTTTTTGGGAGTAAATCCAGGATTTTTAGGATACTATCTAGGTGTTCATAGGTTTCTCCTGTAAGAGCTCCTGAAAATGCTCCTGCATTATCACTGGTTTCTTGTTTCTTTGCTATGAATGTCCATGTAGATGCTTTTTGGGGATCTGTGGATTTGCACAGGAAAATAAGAACTTAAGTGTCTGAATCAAATATATCTTTCTCGGTTTGTTTCCTTGCAAGGAAAAAAAAGGCCACAACCGCTCTGTGTTCAGTAGACTGCCAAGAACACCTCTCGTTTTTGTTTGTTTTTTACATACAGGTTAAAGCAGTTCTTATACCTCAGTCCAGTTATAGGTAGCATCAACATAAACTTGCTTAGATCCAACACATGTGAACCAACTTATTGTTACACTACAGCCGTCAGACAGGAGCTAAACTGTTCGTCATTGTGACTTCAGTTACCAGTAAAACCTTATAACCAGATGTATCTTTTTCTGCTTATTCAGTTTAGACAAAGTAGGAACTAAAAAACAATTCTGTCTCAGACAAAGAGGACACATGTTGGACTCATATGTTGCCAACACAAGCATCAACAAATGGGACTGAAGAGTCAGCTATTGTTGAATAAATTTATACAAGTTAAATTTGCATTTAACATTTAGAAAGTTTAAGGCCTCTTTGAGCTGGGGATTTTTAGATGGTAGCAATCTCCTCACATTGCTCGTCTTATCTTTTTGACGCACTGGCGCTGTGTGGGCCTCTCTTACATAGACGCTGGGTTCAAATAGTCAAAATAACGACCTCCTCACGTTTATTCCTCGACCTCTGTGGAAAACGTCACAGGGCCGAGGAAAGATGGTCAGGAGAAGTTAGGAAAAGACAGCCATGGATTTTAGGGAATCCGACCCCCCTTTCAGCTACAAGGTTATGATGCCATAAGAGACGCATGTTAGTGTGCAGCAGAACAAAAACAATTTATCCGAAGATGGTCTACAAAGAATCATCTCAGATGCCTTCGTCCATGTGTTAGTGTTACAGTGCTCAGTCATGCAGACAACATAAAACGACTGTTCAAAGTATTACTTTATTAACAAATGCACAAAAAATTAGTTATGCTACCGGATACTTAAATGATGTGCATTTCACCGTCATGATCGTTATTTCTTGTGAACAGCCGAATGATACGTCACTATTGAAATATTGCCACTGCAAGGAATTGTGGGACAGAAATAACTCCTTTCCTTTTGTAAAGAACGGTCCAGTGGTTAATATGCTAAAGGAGCGAAGTAGAGAAGGGTTGAAGCTACTTTCCTTAGCGTTAGAGATTTCAAACAGCTCTTATCAGGGAGGCCACCTGCGCTGCTCATTTCACTCCATCAGGAACCATTCAAAGCAAATTTGACAGCTCGAATCCAGCCGGACACTGAGAGGCTGAAGCTCTCTTTAAAACAAGCTGCACTGGAAGCAAACAGAGGAAGCCAGGAGCTGTGCAATGAGAACATAAGCAGGGAACCGTTCGCTGCTGATCACGTGATCCGTGACGTACGAAGCTTCGTTCCGGCGCACAGTCACGTGACCGCTTCGATTTGATTTAAATGGGTGCGAAACAGGGTTCAGGCGTGTCTGTCTGATACAGTCAAAGTCAGTGTTGTTGTGAGTAGCAAAGAGCAAATTTACAATGGAACCTTTTGGCAAACAGGTCGCTCCGAGATGTGGGAGACCTTCAATTTGATTTCCTCTAACAAGGTTGGCAATAGGCCAAGTCTGTCACTTGTATTGTGTAATTATTAATTAATTATGGGTATTATATCTCAATAAAAATAATTTCATGCCCATCCCATGTGTCCACACGCACCTCAATAGCCTGTCATAACAAACCTGTACAATCACTGCCCCACTGACCTTTCCTCTGTAAATCACTTCCCACATTCCGGATTCAAACAAGTCACATCAGTCCCTATGACTAGTAGGAAGCACTTGCTGGTATTTTAAATTATATTGCTTGTATATATAATATATAATATATATATATATATATATATATATATATATATATCTTCTATTAATTATTTTGCTTGTATGATCACAAACATACATGCACAAAGGTGCAGAAAGACACATAGATAAGTGTTTGTTCTACTTCTTCGCAATGTACAAATAATTGAAAAACACAAACAAGGGCACAATTCAAACCTGAAAAAACAATAGTTGTATTCATATAGGAATCCATGTATTTATTAGATGATTTATTGGTTCAACTTTTCATGATCATGTTCAACCCACAGAGACTGGGCCAAATGATACTGGTAGTGTATTTGAAACGTGCACTACAAGTTTCCAACAGCAGAGGTCAGCATAGAGTTTGCGATGCATTGAATGAATGAACCTTTTTTCCGATACAATTGGCTGGAAAGCTTCACTGGTTCAGAAAGCTTCACTTTGCCATCACTAGCAATAACATTGTGTTTCTGTTTAGGCCAGCAGAGAAGGCTCAGCTGGCCCGAACGCGATATTAAATGATAAAAGATATGAGGTGGCGCTGGAGAGTCAGACTTGAGAATGACTTCATTCACGGATGTCAGGTGACAAAACAGGAAGAAAGAGTGAGGAGACTTCTCGGATACAGTGGGTTGACGACCAAAAAGCAGCATTTTAATTTGAAAGAATCAGAACGAAAGAAGGTTTCAAGAGCTAAATAACAGGTAAGCACACTGCTAACAGAATGCTTAGGTCTTGTTTACAGGCTGCCTACTGAGTGCTAGCAGCCTGCTCACGGAGTGCTAACGGGCTGCTCACGGAGTGCTAACGGGCTGCTCACGGAGTGCTAACGGGCTGCTCACGGAGTGCTAACGGGCTGCTCACGGAGTGCTAACGGGCTGCTCACGGAGTGCCAACGGGGTGATCAATGAATGCCAACGGGGTGATCAATGAATGCCAACGGGGTGATCAATGAATGCCAACGGGGTGATCAATGAGTGCCAACGGGGTGATCAATGAGTGCCAACGGGGTGATCAATGAGTGCCAACGGGGTGATCAATGAGTGCCAACGGGGTGATCAATGAATGCCAACGGGGTGATCAATGAGTGCCAACGGGGTGATCAATGAATGCCAACGGGGTGATCAATGAGTGCCAACGGGGTGATCAATGAATGCCAACGGGGTGATCAATGAATGCCAACGGGGTGATCAATGAGTGCCAACGGGGTGATCAATGAATGCCAACGGGGTGATCAATGAGTGCCAACGGGGTGATCAATGAATGCCAACGGGGTGATCAATGAGTGCTAACGGGCTGCTAGCAGCCTGCTCACTGAGTGCTATTTTACTGTGTAAATAGGGTTAGGCTACATTGAGGTTAAAACCGATTTCAATCCAATTTACCTTACTTTAAGGTGGATGTATTGGTCGTTATGATTACTCATTCTGATTTCTTTAAGAAATGTATTGATCACATTGATTATTGGTCAATTATTTATTTTTCAGTATGGCAGATGGTGACTTTTGTCAGCAGATACGATGACTTATTGACTTGCAGTAGTGATGATATATTAAACCTTGTTTCCCTCACAGTATGGAGGATGATGAACTTCCGTCAGCGGATGGGTTGGCTCGGCGTGGCTCTCTACTTGCTACTCAGCATCATGGCAGTGTACTACGTGTTTGAGGTCCACAGCTTCAGTTTGGAGCACGTGCAGAAAGGTGGTGCTGGCCCATCAGCCCCATCCCTCACAAACAGCTGGTCTCAGCGAGTGAGTGCTTACCTGCCACCACTTCCTGTCTGGTTATGGGCGTTGGTTGTCCTTCTGCCATACCTGCAGCTCTTCCTCTTCCTTTTCTCCTGCACGAGAGCTGACCCCCGAGCAGTCGGTTATTGCGTCCTTCCTGTCTGCCTCGCCCTGCTGTGCAATCGGCAAGCCACACGCAAACCGGCCAATCGGAATGTTCCGACGCTGATTGACACATAAGAGGACGAACAATCAGAAGCCTGCTGCTCATCCTCAAGAGGACCAACAGACTGAACTCCTGCGTGCCTTTCAACCCCCTCTCAATTAGTCAGGAGAAGATGAACAGACTGCTCTGAGTTTGTGTCTCTGCGTAGCACGGCATCTTTATTACAATATAATAAAATGGAGAAACAATGATTTACGACTTATTTGAATATTATGGGCAAGTAATCACCAAACTGATATTTTAGAATGACGATTCGGTGTTTGGTCTCTGGTTTTTAAGTTTACTACAGAATATATTATCATACACAGGAGTAGGGACGGGGATTCTGGAAGCATTTTAGTGCAGAGTGGCAGCCATTTAAAAATACTTTACTTCTTCATACTGCCATTTTCCAGAAATGTACATCATGTACTCATCTAACCCTGTGAATAACTGGAGAAGACAGGAAGTCTAAACCTAACCGTCCAAACCCTAAAGTTTAGAAGGTTGGAAATGTCTGATGCATTACTCTTAAGACCGTACCGATGCATCAGGGAATGTTTGAGAAACCCAACAGGAATTTGAACGTTTTTATTTAGTTTCATATTTGGAATATTTACCCATGAAAAGTTATGTATCTGTATCAGACCCAATGTGTTATACAATTTGATTTAGTCAAGATTTCAGGTAACAAAACTTTGAAAGATGTTTAAAGAAAGTTTGGAAGAATGACTGTAAAAGCTAAATGAAATCAAACATGTTTTATGTATACAAACAAAGAACATTGCGTCTTCAGGTGGTCCTCAGGTTTCACAAGTTCGTCCTCGGTGTGTCAGCTTTTGGATTTTTTAACTGGAGGCTGTAGGTAAGCGCTTGGAGGCTCATTTTCTTCATCACTGTCCTCCTCCGCTTCCTCGCCTACAGCAGGTAAGAGACAGGTGAGTCAGAAAAAATCTAGTGTAGTCTCAAATAGGTTAACTGAGGCGTAACGGCCAGCCAGTGTGGCGGTCTGTTTACCTCCGACTGCTAATGTTAGCAGCACGTAGCTCACCTTCTGTGCAGTCTCCGCAGGTATTTTCCCGCTCCACCAGCTTGCTTAGGAGCTGTGACACGTTCGTGTTCAGCTCATGAACTCCACTGATCAGAGAACAAAGATTATTTTCAACTTTAACGCTTATTTTCTCTCTCTGTCCGTCTCTATACATTAGCTCTGCTATCACGGCCGCCATCTTTACCACAGCGCTCTTCTTTCTTTCATCACGTGGTCTGTGCTGCTTTCAAGCGTTTTACGTTGATTCAACTGTTCTGAGAAGTATTGGTAGAAGAGGCTTAATACGTCTAACAGGGACGTTGATTGTTGTGTTTTACAGTTTAAAATTTACAATCCTATATTCAATTGAAGTGAACACAATAACTCAGCTGCGTTTTTATCGTTGTTGATTAATGGTCTTCTAATGTTTCCTTTTGAAACCTGATGACCTCTGGCCTATTCATTAAATTGTTAATTATTGTTGCTATACAAAACATTTTCTGTGTGATGTAATACAACAGCCCTGAAATAAATGTTTCCCTCAATAACGTTTTATTGGATGACAAACACAATGTTATGGTGAGCGAGCTGACCGTACCAAGATGGCCGCCATGTGCGGACGTTCGACTCCGTTGGCCGGCAACGCGGACAACACATCCATCCTTTATATATGTCTATGACATAAAACCCCAAAAGAAGAAGAAGAAGAAGAACCGACGGGGCAACTAAGTCGCAGCCAAAGTGACGTATGTGGTCGATGAATGATGATCAGCCGACCAAGAGACACAGCTCGTAAGTCTATCAGGGGTGGTGTGATTGGGACAAAACACTGTACACAGTTTATTATATTAACGATCGATCGCGTTATTGCTTTGTTTGCTGCCATATCGATCCCGTTTACTCGGTAAGTTTCAGTTGTATTCACCTAACGTTAGCTCACACACCCATCACCATGGGTATGTTTACGGATGAAGCTAGGCTGTTAACTTAGCAGTGCTAACGTAGCAATTGATGCTAAAAGTACTATTTCTAACGTTACCTACAGTTAAGTAGTTAACTGGTGCTAATACTGTTATCACCATTTATATAACTAACGTCACTGTATCCCATTGGTATGTTTACGAGGGAGCTAACGATGCTAAAAGCTAACGGGATATTAAGCCGATCGGACTGATCGATGAGCTGTCTGTTCGGAGTTAAATGTAGCCCTAGTTAACCCTCACCGTGTCTTTGGCCTGACTACAAACCACACGTAAGACACAGCATGAACACAATGTGAACGCATAACAAAAACCACACATTATGGGACCATGTCTCAGATGCTTATTGTTGCCATCGTTGTTTACTTCAACCAATAAGTGCGTATGTTTGGGCAGTGTGTTTATCGGGCTGAAGTCCAGCTACGTGACTAACTAAGCTCTGTTGTTGGTTCCACGGTAGCAGAAAAGATGTCTGAGGAGCAGACTGTTTCTCTGGTTGATATTCTGGAGGAAGATGAGGAGTTGGAGGAAGAAGCTTCAGCTGTATTGGCAGGAAGCGACTCTGATCACTGCTCCTATCCTCAGGTCAGTTTCTTTTCATATTTGTTCTTGTGTATGTAATGTAATGTGTTGTATTTATATATTCTTATACACCCTGGTCCATGTCTGCCCCCTGGTGACATTAACCTGACTAACTAACCTTTTCCATTGATGCTCCTCTCACCTGGAAAACTACTCAGAAGGATGTTCCTTCATATCTCCAGTATCTTCATCACCAAACCGATCATACAAAGCCTGACCTGCTGATTCTGTTGTTTTATGCAGGAGGAAATGCTTCTCCAAACAATATGTGTGCTTTTGTGTGTCTCAGGGCTATGTGAAGCGTCAGGCTCTGTACGCCTGCAACAGCTGCAGACCGAAGGGAGGAGAGGCTGCAGGAGTCTGCCTGGCCTGCTCATACAAATGTCACGAAGGTCACGACCTTTTTGAACTCTACACCAAGAGGTCAACACTCACCTTTAAATATATCATCAATCACATTTTACCATTGAAACTGTTAACATTGTGTGTCATTTCAAAATGTTACAATTACCAAACATCCTTCAATCAGGGCCTGATGAGATTGAGGTTCGACTTGAGCGCTATTGCACAAAACCACGATAAGGGATTATGCCGGGATATTCAGGTTATCTCGATGAATTTACCTCTAACTTGGTTGCACAAAAGCAGCTTGAATTAAACCCAGCCAAGTAACCACGGCAACTTAGTGTTTGCAGCTAGCCGGCTCCGGTCTGGGCTAACGTGCGGGCTAACGTGCGGGCTAACGTGCGGGCTAAGATGAATCCTGGCGTCTCTTGTGTTTATGTGTGTTATTCTTTTGTCTTCTTTGCCTCACAGACTGTTTTAATGTCAGACAAATGAGCCTTAACTGCTTCAATCAGTTTAGATCGAATATGTGAGCGGCATCTTGTAAAACCTAGTTATTTCTACACCATTTGCAAACTCTTAAACTGTTTTTATAGTGGTATATATAAAACCAGTACGTTGAGCACATGGACACAGATACAGCAATAAAACCAACATATTAAAAGCCATTAAAACTGTCTACAACGTTCCTAGTAAGGAGATATTTTTAAATCCTTCTGGATTCAGTTGGTCTGCGATTGTTTGCAGGCTTTTTCTCTGTTTAATTACAGCTGCCGTATTCCTTCTTTTGCAATAAAAGAACCATGATTTTCTCCCAGTAAAGCAACTGGAAGACGAGTAAGATGATCATGAAGGCATTCGAGGGGTCCCAGACTGTAATCTGTTGAATGAATTGATTTCACATCGGTTACGTTGTTGCACACGACCTCCGTCTCTTTTCTCACCATCAAAGGGTTTTTCATCTTTCAGAGTTTTTCCTGTGCCGATGTGAGGGTTTCAGGAAAGGGGATGTCACATGTGTACAGACTGAAAATAAAGTTAAATGTATGGAATATTCATCAGAAAATCTTAACAGTCCACCACTGCGATAGCGAGACAAGAAGCGCGGAAAAATATCATTAAATGAGTGTTGGGAAAATTCACCGTCCTATGAAATCTTGCTTGTGAAAATAATGATCCCAACTCTAAAAGACTGTATCTAATTGATACATGCATATATGTACTGTTTATTTATTTATTTATATATATATATATAGTGTGGGTAGATAAGCTTATAGAACTAGGAGTTTTCATATGTATGTATTACTCATGGTCAGAAATTTGACCAATTAAAGCAGTGAAACCTGATATCTTGATCAGCCACTTACGATGAACGAGGCCCTGTTGGAAGGAATGAAATAAACGAAACTTGTAACTAAACCGCCCTTCTCTGTCTGCAGGAACTTCCGCTGTGACTGTGGAAACAGGAAGTTCACAGAGCTAAAGTGTAAACTTAATCCTGTGAGTTCACGTCACATTTATTTTCATTTTGATGATTAAGTGTAATCTATGTTCACTGGTCCCTTAAAGATAATTCAATATTATCCTCATGAATAATTCTGGGACTTTCGATAACACGTTGACTCATTTACGAATTGACGTAATTCTATTTAATGCCTGTTAACGCAGTTTACAAATATATATTTTGAATGTGCATGGCTCTAAATCCACAAACATACAGGATGTGGGGGGGGGGGCAGTTGATCAATATAGGCTTGGGAGGGGCGTCATCACACGTCTCAACCAATGAGAGCACCGGAGAAAACTCTTTTGTGGACATTTTCATTTTAAATCTTTTACACACAGCAAATTGATGGAACCAAAGTTATTGATGTTATTTCTAAAGTAAAAACTCGTTGCACATAAAGGCAAACTGTACTTATTGACTGTTTAAGCTGGTACTTGCTTAGAAAAGGGTTTTATGAATGTAAACTTGTGATCCTGGAGGGTTTTCATTGCTCCGATTCTACTTTCTTTCACTAATTGTTTCTCTTTTCTCTGGTCCTGTTCTTGTCTGTCATTTTAACGCTTCTTTGGGTACCTAGAAAAGCGCTAAAAAAACATGAACACAGGGAAGACCATCTAAACTTGTGCAAGCTGGTTCTGATCGTCACGGAAATTCTGTCAAGTGGTCTCGAAAACCCGCCAATGTTCATGTTATTGTTTTATTTGGCAGGAACCAAATGTACCAACATTTCTATTGATTTCTGATGGTCATCACATCAAAAACTGCTATTGATCTATGATGTGTTTCAGGTGAAGGAGGAGGTCAACACTCTGAATAAGTACAGTCATAACTTCTCTGGAGTTTACTGTACCTGCAGTCGGCCGTACCCCGACCCAGACGACCAGGTGAGACCCAGTGAATCCACCAGGTCTTCATTCTATAAGACGCAGGCTGCTGTTGCTGTGAGAGAGAAATAGATTGCAGAATTGCTTTGATGGTTATTTAACTTACTAGACCGCTCATTTGCATATTGTCATGTGTCCACAATAATTGAGAGAGGGCACTAAACGAAACAATTGATCCTAATGAGACATATCGTGACAAAAGGTCATATCGTCCAGCCTTTACCTGATCTTCACTTGACCTTCATCTGACCCGTACCTGGCCTTTACTTAACCCTTAATTGACCATCACCTGAGCACCAGGTGTGCTCTGTGTTCTAACTGAATTGTGGTCCTGTGTGTAGGTGGAGGACGAGATGATTCAGTGTGTGGTGTGTGAGGACTGGCTGCATGGCCGGGTCAGTAGATTCAAATGTATTTTCTTTAGTATTTATTTTAATAACAGTGTGAAGTTCCACTAATCTAAGTCAGCTGTATGTGTTGACAGCACCTGGGCCGAGCGGTTCCAGACTGTGTGGAGCTGCAGGAGATGATATGTGAAGCCTGTATGAACAAAAACTCTTTTCTCTGGACCTACGCTGCTCACCTGTCAGGTAAGCTGTCTCAGTTCGTCTCACCTCTCAGGTTAAATGTGTGCACCATCTGTCCAGTTAATCATCTTTTTCATATTTGTGTGACATTAAGTTGCAGCAGTTCAGGAGAAGGAGGAAAGCGATGCAGACGAGTCAAACACAAACCTTTTTACCAAAGAGGAAAAGGTGAGACCCTTCAGATGAAAATGGTACAGCAGTACACTAGAGTACAAATGCTTTGCTATTTCAGATCACATGTCAAACTCAAGGCCGCTGGAATTATCTTTGGCCCACACGATAATATTTAGTCACTATTAAACCTGGCTCGCGGGTATATTGTATATAATTAATAGCTGTTATCCCCCCCTCCATCAAACTTTTGCTGACCCTAACCCCCTACAGAAGGGCCGAGGTCCCTAAACCATCATCACATCACTTATTGATGTGGTCAATTTATTGAATAATCTGTCAGGGCGATGATGTCATCGAGCCCAGCTGCAAGCGAAGCCGCGAGGAGGCGGCCCCAAGCTGCAGACTTAAGGAGCTCCAGGCGATTGGTCGAAAACGTGGCCAATCAGGAGCTGTGTTCTGGCCATCAGGGTGGCGCTCCAAGCTCTGCTCGTGTAGCACTTGTAAGGTAAGATTTAACGGTGTCTATTGGCTCCCATACCGATGATGTCAGCTTTTTATCTGACCTCTAAACCAACCATGAGTCATTCAGGAGGATCTGTCTGGGGCCGACTTGTCCTTCCTGTTGGACGAGTCGGACACCGTCCTCGCCTACGAGAACAAAGGAAAGACCAATGAACAGCGACAGCCGGACCCTCTGATGTCAGCTCTGGACAACCTAAACCACGTGCAGCAGCTGGAGATCATCCACGGTACAAAAAACTAACCAAACTACCCATTCAAGTACCAGTAAACTGTATTAAACTACCAGTACATATTAAACTATTAGGACTACGTATGAAACTACAACTACTTATTTGACTGCCAGTATTGAAATGACCTGTATTGAACATTAAACTACATTGTTCTACACCTACAACTACAAGTATTCAATTACCAGGACTACACATTATTTCCTGTCGTACTTGACTAGAAGTCATGAGAGACGACACACCGTGACTGCTGGATATTTCGTGTCTCTTTCAGGATACAATGACATGAAAACTGAACTGAAGGACTTCCTGCAGAGATTTGCTGAAGAAGGAAAGGTGAGTGACCTCAGAGTACGACTGTACTCGGTACAGTACAATATCAGGGACCCACCAGAGGCTGGTATATTTAAACATTTCAGTTACTTTAAATCCAGATTAAATCAGTGAATCCATGTACATTCAGCTAAAGATAATATTGCAATCTTAAGCCATACGATGTTATTGTCAATAAAAACCACAGCAGCAAACACATTTATTGACTTGACTGCAAGGACGTTTTTTATTGTTGTTTTTTTCATGAGTTTGTTTAACTAACTTAAAATATTACAGAATATGTCCAAGCTACAAAAACTGAATGTCACAACACACATTGTCCTCCTTCAGCTGACTAATGTTTAGTTATTTTATAATCACACCACTAAACAGCAAGTTTATTCATGTTTGTAACGTTATGAGTGATTATAAGTGATATTTGATGTTCATAACTTTGATCCATTTTGGTTGATAATGAAGTATTAATGTGTAAAGGTTGAAAGTGACTTTTCACTAATAACTACGGCGGGAAGACGAGCTTCTGGTAACGTGAGCTGCTCGTTATGTGTGTTGGTAATAATGTAATGTAATGTTGGTACATTGATATTCATAAAATCTGTACATGGAGGAACTTAGGACCCAGGGTTCAAGTGAGGGGTCAGGCACCATGATCAACATGACTGATTTAACGTTAGAACTAATTGCAGTTGTGACTACTGATGAAGTCATGTGACTTCTCTGATGGTGGAGATTCTTGATGTCATGTGACTCTGTTTTGACCGGTTGAGACTCTTGATGATGTCATGTGACTCTTCTCTGATAGGTTGTGACTCCTGATGACATCCGCCAGTTCTTTGAGCAACAGAGTAGAAAGAGACGACGAGATGATGCCGGATGCTTTTAATCTGTCTTTGACCTTGATATGACCTTTGACCTTTCTTCTTATTTTTCAGTTCTTTTTGAAGTAGACAGACTTCCTGTTTTTAACATCTCATGTCTTAGTGGTCGACTACATTATTGTATCTCTTTTCTTTTTAATGAAAACTAATAAAAGCTGAACGATGACCGAGTTGTCATTATATGATCAATTAACTGCACTAATTGAACAAAAAAACCAAAACACCAACACGGTCAGATGTACAGAATCTTCAGTTGTTGTGAATGTTATGTGTATGTGTATACAGTGCCTTGCATGAATATTCAACCCCTTGGACCTCTACATTTTGTCATGGTATAGCCACAGAAATGTATTTTGATTGACATTTTATGGACCATAAGACCAAAAGAGTCCATCATCTGGAAATTGGGAGAAAGTTCCCATGGATTTCAAAATGATTTACAAATACAACTCTGTGTTGACTGCATAATATTCACCCACCGATCAGTGAAACCCCTCACAAGGATCTGGTGCTACCAGTTGCCTTCACAATTACAAGGTTTATAATTAGTAAACAAACTGACCCAACGGACAAAGGAGAAATTAAATCAGAAGCAACCAAGAGGCCCATGAGAACTCTGGAGCATCCTGCTGTGGGACGCCTCTCTTCAGCTACACAGCAAATATTCAGAAGGAGGGGAAGATGGATGGCGCCATATACATGGCAATCCTTGAACAAAGAGGGCAGATGGAGACTGGGGCAGAGGTTCATCTTCCAGCAGGACAATGACCCTGAACATACAGCTGCATGATGATGCATGTTGTGTTGATCAAATTCACTAACAAAACAAAATGAGATGTAATGTCCCTGGCTGTCCATTTATAGGAAAGTAGAAGTGTAAAGGAGTATCTAAAGTAGTACATGTATGTAGTTACTCTGTAGTACTGTCTCATCGTGTTTGTGATGTAGCAGGGATTTAAACCAGCAGCTCGGTTTCTGTTTGTTCTGGAGATGGAATCTAATCAGATGCAGCTGTAGACCAGCTGCTCTGTTTACTGTCCTCTTCAACGTTTAACGCCTCTTCTCATGACTGCACGCAAACAAGATGTCATTTTAGATATATTTCAGATATGTATTTTTGCTATTTTTACGAACCCTTTTATCATATGTATTCAGACTCATCGATATACTTGCAGTAAGTTAAAAGTTAACTAATTAAAATTCAGGAAATTAAGATGACCTCCACTAACTCCCTCCTCCTATCTCCTCCCACTTCCCCAGCCTCCAACGCTCCCTCCTTCCAGCCACAGTGCTCACACTGAAATCATCACCACCAGAGAACGGTCAATCGCAAACAGAAAATCAGAGTTCAACAGGTGTTGCTTACTAACCAGGTGTGTGTTTGTGACGATGGCGAGCGTTGTCCTGAGGAGGATGAAGACTTTGACTCCACCAAATGAAATAGTGAAGCAGACAAAGAAGATGATCTACAGTAAACCTCCTAGAAACAAGATCGGAGCCGCAGTGAGTGTCTTCATCTGTCTCATTATTTGTCTCACTGTATCTGTTTCATGTCTCTGGATGTGTCTCACTGTCTTTATCTCCGTCTGAGACCCTTTGACTTTGTGGGATTCATCGACTCTTCATGATGTTCACACATTATAATGTTTCCTATCACTTGAACTAAAAATCAAGGGCCGTCACTTTTTAGTAGATAAAATTCTAATTATGAATCTCATATTTTTCTTTTTCTTTTCAGAGGTTTTATTACAGTGTTACACATTGTATGAATTTATGAAATCCTAACCTGTGATAATAGGTGTCTGATGGTATGAAACATAACCTATATGAATTGCTCAACTTATGTGCAGCAATTATGATTTCCATTCTACTGTGGTTTACCCAGAATGCACCTCAGTGCAAAGTCCTTTTGATTTCTACTGTTTGTTGATCTGTAAAAAAACAAAAAATGTAAATGTGGTTTCAGATTTATTCATGTAAAATGTTAACAGGTGAACATAGTGAATAGTGATGAATTCAATCATTTTCATTGTAGTTTCATTAATGAGAATGACTACGGGTGTATTTTCTTAATGAACTAGTGGTACTTTCTATTCTGATTTTGTCATGTGATTGTTTTTTTTGCCTCACAGCAGAGTTTCCTGGTCATGTCGCTGTTTGCAGCCGCCATGTTGACTCCGGCTGCCTGGATCCTTCATCACCTCCCAGAGTACCGCCAGCGGTCCAAAGAGGTGCCGAGAGACTGAACCCGTTCCTCCTCACCGCAGGGCGTTCACTCAGCAGTACATTCTATAGTGCAATCAATAAATATAAAATGTAATCATTAAACAAAGTGAAAACAATGTTTGACACTTTGATTTTACTGTGTTTTAAGATGAAAATGTGTTTAATACGTAAAGAACAGAGTATACCTTTCCAAAATATGAGCAAACTGCCATGCTCTCTGCTATGGCCCTTTATTTTCTTTAAAAAAGGGTCCGGCATGTCATCTGCTTCTCTGCATGGCTTGTACAAACAGGAAGTGTTTGTGTCTTTACAATAGATAAAATAAAGCCTCAGTTTGTTTGTGTTGGGTTTGTTCTGCTGCACTGAAAGTTAGTCCCTTCCTGTTTGAGAACATCAGTTCCCACAGATATATAATCAAACCTGAGAGGAAGGAAAACAGACATCTTCATTATGGTGAAAACACCAAACCCATCTCTTTAATTTAAGAAATGTTGTGGTGATGAAAGTTGATACAACAAAAAATCATTTGGGTCTTAGATGTGACACAACAGTACATTTGCCATTAGGAGTTGTCAAAATACGAACCAACTTTGCAAACTTTAATTAGAACAGGATTCCTGAAGCATGCAAGAAAATAATGTTAGTTTAATGTTAGAACCTGTTAGAACCTTAGGTCTGGGTAGGTGGGGGGCGACAGCCTCAAGGGAGCCTGGCACAAGGGGGCTGCGTTTAAAAGTTTGCTTTTTGCCTCTGGGTTTCTATGTTAACATCTTTAGTTGGTTAGTTTGTTTTGGCGACATTATCAAATTAGTTCAGGATGAATGCCTTTTTATTTGCGTTATGTGGTAGAATTCTCTGGGTTCAACAGGGTCCGTCCCCTATATGGGAGAATATCGGGTCCAGGACAGGTGGGCTCAAAATGCCCTGTGGGAAGTTTTGATTGTTACATGTGGGGTTGAGAAAACAATTCATATAAAATATAAAACCCATCAATAATGTATGTAATAAAATCCACAAAACACTGTATGGGATTTGTACAATATGTGGATGGGTAAAAATTAGTGCTGGGCAAAAATGAAAATATATAGTTGATAAATTGTGTGATTTTTGATGAACAGAAATATCACACTAAGTGCAAAATTCAATAATAAAGGAACAACTAGTGAATTGCACGCTTTTTTAAAAGTAATGTCATCAGAACGATATAACAGTTACTCTCGGAGCAAGAGCCAGTTGCATGATCATTTTGAAGGAATTCTTCCTTTTGAATATGCACTTTGCCTCAGTGTATTCATCAAGAAATGATAAACATTAAATGAAGCAAAATCATCTTTCAACTTTAAGCGGGCTGACAAAACTAATCGACCCATATAATGGACTAAGTGTGGGATGATTTTGATCCATGGGTTAGTGGGTACGCTGCCAGGGTTTGATGAAATCATCTAAATGGTGTTACTGCAAGACAAGTTCATCTTTGTTGTGAAGATAATTATAAATCAATGATTTTAATAATAAATAATTATATTACATTTAGCTGACGCTTTTATCCAAAGCGACGTACAATAAATGCATTTCCACATAGAGATACAGCTACAGATAAAAAATATTTTTCAATGTGTAGCCAGTGAGGAAATGTCCCTCCTGAGCTCCTATAGATTCAGGCCAGCCTTGGTACCTCCTACTTCCTGTTCACCAATTAGACAGGGTATAAAAGCTTCACATAATGAAGCTCTGTCAGCATGCTTGTCCCTTTTGATGTTGAAGTCAGGCTTGAGAATCCTGTGAGCTGGTAAGTGTTTTACTTTCAGTTCTTAGGCAACTGATTTGGCTGTTGGTGATCCTGCTGGTTTTTCTCCCAGCTCGTCATGGCCCAGGTGCAAGAGGCACAAAGGCTGGGATTGGAAGCTGTGTACTGCTATATTCTGTTCCTGTATTGTCTTTTGTTAGAATTAGATTCCAGAAAATTACTTGGAAGATTCTCTGACTGCGATACACGGACAAAGATTTTAGAAATGTTTTAACATTTCAATTCCACTACTGAGCTTCAGGATTTTGGGAATACTAAAATGCCAACCAGGTTAGTAGTTGTGTAAAATGTTTGACCTTACTTTGGAGTCACCCTCTGAGGTGGGGGGGGGGGGGGGGGGAAGTAAGCATTCATTTTGTTTAATATTGTTATTTACTCATTTCAGTTGGTTCAATATGGTTTGGGCAAGAAACCTGGTGTTGCCATGGAGTACACCGTCGGCCGAAGTTGGTCCTCGTCGGCTTTGCAACGGCCGATTCGACATGTTGAATCGGCTTCGCGGCTTGTTGGTCAGTCGGGCCTTCTGATCATTCTGATTGGCTGCGCAGAAAGGACGTGCTACTTGGCCCCTGGGTGTTGAGAATCGGCTTGGTCTGACAGGGCAACTCTGGACACAGACGCTGCCGACGTGAGCTCGTTGGCTTGGTGTGTTCCAGGCTTTAAGTTGATGGTTCTGTAGTGTAAATAGTTTGACTTGTCTGTGTGTACACTGTAAAAATGCCCTGTAAATACACATTTCTCTGGACAGTAATTAAAACTGCTTTAACAAACTATTTTTCTTCTCTACTGAAGTGTTTTTGTTGCACAATATGACAATGGGAGTTCTCTAAAGACATTTATTCATTTTAATGGATATTTAAAAATAAATGTAACGTGTGCTACTGTTGGAATATTGACTCTGAAATTTTAACAATTCAATCTAACCCCAACCCTGTATGTTAGGGCCCAATGTTAAAATGTACTCATTTTTACAATTATATTGTGTATGTGGAATGTAATTTTGACTGTGGATTAATAAAATGTCAATGTATTCTGGAATCTTGTAGGAACCAACTGCAATTGCTGATTGTGGGTGATCGACTTCAAATGACAGAACCATCCAGGTTAAAGGAGGCTTATGGATCTTGGGGAGCAGATGGGTGAGGCCTGGGCTCTTCATCCAGGTATTTATGTAATGCTTGTTATGCAGGCTGTGTATGGCTCTGATTAAATGTCTTTCACTGTTAACTGTCTGCTTCCAATATGCCCTTGTCTGTCCTGACTTATTTGGGCTCCCTGTATCTGCTGTTTAACAATTTGCTGTCGGTCAATGTCTTAAGTATGTGTGTGTGTGTATTGCTGATTAATGTTTGGGTGTGTTTAAGGAGCTGTCAGTGATTTGCTGTACGCAAAGATTTTTCTTGATGCGTTCCGTAAAATGATGTGACTCGACACAGGGTGGTCAAGAGAACACAACATGCTACCAAAGTCAAGCTACTTCAGCCTACTGTGAAAAGTGTAGAAATTACCTCTGCCCTCCAGCTGACTTGACGGTTTTGGTGACGGTAAGATCTTTTTCTCAGAACTGTTTTGTAATACTTGTTGTTTAGTCTGTTTGGCTCTAATAACATGAGTCTCTAACTGACTTTAATGGCTAATTGTTGCATAATGTGTTTATCCTGAAACTACTCGGCCGACTTTTATATTGCCAACTGTTTGCAAGAAAATGCTAGCTTGTCTCAGTTTCCAATAGTTTTCCGGATAAGCATTGCTTTGGTTTTTACCCAGGGTGGTCCAGAGAACACATCGGGCCCTTGCCTCCGGATCCCCAGAAGTGGTTAAGCAGCTTCTGCCTCCTGTGGACTGAGCCATTTGAGGAAAAAGGTATGACTTTTTATTAATTTCCCCAGTACTCTTTGTATTGCTTGTCATGCAGGCTGTGTGACGTGTCTAATAGAAACTGAACATTGTAATTATATAGAATGCTTGACTGTTGTATAATGTGTTGGCTGAATGTAGTTGTCGGTCCTGAACTACACTGCCCTCTATCTGCTCCGTTGAATAACATTTGTTTCCCCCTGTGTGCATAAAGATGAAGTCTTAATACTTCAAAATTGAAATTGGGCAAAGTACTTTTGTCTCTGGTTTGGCCTACATCAAATGCTAACAGACTCGTGCTTCGGGCCTCAAAGAAGTAGTCAAGCACCCAGCTTCCTGTGGACTGAACAGTTTGAGCAAAAGGTAAGACTTTTTATCCCCAGTTTTTTTGTCATGCAAATTGTGGCACAACTTTCTGCTTATATTGTATGGCCCAAAGAACTATTTGGGCTCTTTGCACTGTAACATGAAATAGTAAATAGTCAAAAATTGGTACACTAAAGTCATTTCTGCTGAATTTGTTGCCCATACTGAACAAAAATTGGTAAAGAACTTTCTGCTGCGCAAATTTATGAAGCTAATCATTTCAAGAAACTTGCAACGATAAGGGAGGAAAAACTTCCCGAAGACATTCTGCTGCACGCATGCGCATTTTACCGCCGCAGACATGATTTCCGTTGAGGTGGATCCTAGAAGTGTGAAGAAAGCGCTGCTCAGTCCAGAAGGTAAGTTTCAGCTACCCTTACACGAGAAAATGTTAGTCAATTTAGCAAACTTACTCTGCAATTTGCCAGTCTTTAACTGTTTGAGGTTAACTTGTTTTTAAAGTCTATCTTGAATGTTAACAGCTAGACTGTCACATGTGGAACCCTCTAAAATAACATTAAATATAAATTGCCTTCCAGCAAACTGCATACGCTTTAATTTGGTATAAATGGTTTTTATTTTTGTCTATGGTACGGTAACGCATGATTTTGAAAGAAACAACCTCATCAGGAAATATTCCCAGTTATCAGTTTACCAATTTAGTAACCTTAATATGCGATATGTTTCACTTGGCGCTATTAAAACTTTACTCTTTATCACTTAGTTAGGTGTTAGTGTTAGTTAGTTATTATAAGCCAACATTACCCTTTCCTAAAGTCTTTACTCTCACTCTCCACAGGAGCTCCTGTGGATGGTGCTTGCCACTGCAGTGGTCCTCCCGTAGACTTGGCCTGCTACTTGCAATTATTTGTATCATTTCTGTTACAGGATTTGAATGTATTGTACATCATTTACAATGTTCATTCTATACACATGACATTCATTGCAGTATTTCTATCCTGGGAGAGGGATCCTTCCAGATGATCTCACTAAGGTCTTTCCCCCATTGAAAGATTCATTTGTGAACGTTTTTCCTGTGTGAATACAAGCCAGTGGGTGCAAGGAGATGACATCTTGTCAATATTTCAAGGATTTTTCTGGATGAGTTGAGTAATGTTGTCTTATGATTACTTGCAGGATGCTTTGGCCAGCATTGCCCTTGTGAGAAGATTGCCACTGCGTTGCAATAGATGTGAGGTTTCTAAGTGTCTTGTGGGAGGGGTTGTTTCTAAGTGTCTTGTGGGAGGGGTTGTTTCTAAGTGTCTTGTGGGAGGGGTTGTTTCTAAGTGTCTTGTGGGAGGGGTTGTTTCTAAGTGTCTTGTGGGAGGGGTTGTTTCTAAGTGTCTTGTGGGAGGGGTTGTTTCTAAGTGTCTTGTGGGAGGGGTTGTTTCTAAGTGTCTTGTGGGAGGGGTTGTTTCTAAGTGTCTTGTGGGAGGGGTTGTTTCTAAGTGTCTTGTGGGAGGGGTTGTTTCTAAGTGTCTTGTGGGAGGGGTTGTTTCTAAGTGTCTTGTGGGAGGGGTTGTTTCTAAGTGTCTTGTGGGAGGGGTTGTTTCTAAGTGTCTTGTGGGAGGGGTTGTTTCTAAGTGTCTTGTGGGAGGGGTTGTTTCTAAGTGTCTTGTGGGAGGGGTTGTTTCTAAGTGTCTTGTGGGAGGGGTTGTTTCTAAGTGTCTTGTGGGAGGGGTTGTTTCTAAGTGTCTTGTGGGAGGGGTTGTTTCTAAGTGTCTTGTGGGAGGGGTTGTTTCTAAGTGTCTTGTGGGAGGGGTTGTTTCTAAGTGTCTTGTGGGAGGGGTTGTTTCTAAGTGTCTTGTGGGAGGGGTTGTTTCTAAGTGTCTTGTGGGAGGGGTTGTTTCTAAGTGTCTTGTGGGAGGGGTTGTTTCTAAGTGTCTTGTGGGAGGGGTTGTTTCTAAGTGTCTTGTGGGAGGGGTTGTTTCTAAGTGTCTTGTGGGAGGGGTTGTTTCTAAGTGTCTTGTGGGAGGGGTTGTTTCTAAGTGTCTTGTGGGAGGGGTTGTTTCTAAGTGTCTTGTGGGAGGGGTTGTTTCTAAGTGTCTTGTGGGAGGGGTTGTTTCTAAGTGTCTTGTGGGAGGGGTTGTTTCTAAGTGTCTTGTGGGAGGGGTTGTTTCTAAGTGTCTTGTGGGAGGGGTTGTTTCTAAGTGTCTTGTGGGAGGGGTTGTTTCTAAGGGTTAGGGGTTAGGGTTAGGTGGTAGGAATGTCACATGAATCTCCCCACGTCGCCCAACGGCTTCGCAGTTTATATGGAGACCCACGGCAAGGCACGGGCTACACGCATATCATTCCAGAGAATCCCTGGACCCGCTGACCAATGACCCGGTAGTAAGAATGAGTGAGCAAATCCTGGAGCTGAGGGACTGATACCTTGTAGACAGGTCGTGTACAGGAAAGCTTGCGGCGGACAGGACCGATTCATTGCCCGTGTATACCGAGGTGAAGAGAGTGACATTTTTGTGGGGGAAAGGGGACAGAGTTAGAGGTGAGGAGGGGACCCAACGTGGGGTAGCCCCCCAATGAAAGCCTTAAGAGAACAAGAGCTAGAAGGCGGGATGGGGGCGCACAAACTACAACGGATTATGTCTCACAGCCCATCCCCAGTTAAAAACAGGACCAAGATTAGGTTTAAAAGGAGGGGGGGTGGGGGGTAAGAGAGTAGGGGGAGCAGTCGAGGGCGGGACAAAGTCCACTTGTAGACCGGAGTCTGCCAGTCGGTTAACAAGAGGCCTAAAAATTTAGGGTTAAATAAGGAGGGAGAGTTAACAGGGAGGATGGGGGCGCACAAACTACAACGGATTATGTCTCACAGCCCATCCCCATTAAAAGTAGACCCAGAGACAGGATTACATAAAGCTGGTGGACAAAACCCCAGGGTGAAGAAGAGCGTTAAGTAGCGAGGGCGGGAAATTAGGTTGGTGTAGGGGAGAGCGAGGTACATCCCTCCCCCACCCGGAAGGAAGGGGGGAAGGTTTGGAGCGGGATGTATGGCAAGCGAGCCAGTTGACGGGGAAGGGGGGGAGGGGGACGCCAAGAGTGCTAACTCCCCAGAGGTTTGGCAACTGCCGTTTAGAACTCAAGCCAAGAATGTCCATTGAGTAAAGCTGGACCCCCACAAGGGTTGAGATTGGACTGCGGCTGAGTGGGAGCGCTACGTTGGGGTGAGGATAGAATGCATTTGCCCTATCGTCAGGTGTGCAGTCCCAATGTCCATTAGAGTTGGCGAGTGCCCTTGAATGAAACTGGAGATCCGGTGAGGTCCAGGTGGGGGCATAGGCCCAGGGGGGGTTTTAAGTTTAAGCCCAGGGAGGGTTAAGTTTAGGCGTAGGGCCCCAAATGGTTAAGTTTAGGTTAAGGGTCATGGATGGGGCTAGCAAGCAACAATGTAAAAACTATTATTAGTAGTTGTCAAACTGCCACAGACCTACAATAAAGTGCCGAATGTTGAACAAGCATCAAAGTACTCACATCTGTAGTTACAAAAGTGCCATAGTCCCAGAGTCCGCATAGGTCCGTGATAACAACGCGTCGTGAGAGTAAGGGGCCCGAAGTCAAGCCGTAGTGCGACGTAAAGGCGTTACAAATCATCGGAGGATTGTAGTTATTAGAGGTAAGTACCGTCTAAATGTGCTTAATTGAGCCTTAGTTTGAATCCTATTAACCAAATTTCGGCGACACATCATCAGTAGTGGTCCACAGGATCATCGAGCGTTTCGGCCAGTTAACACTATACACTCTCACCTGAGGTGGCCCGTCGGGGGTGATCACTCCCCCAACGTGTGTCAAGTTGCGATCAAATCCAGCTAAAGTAAGAAAATCCTAGATTGACAGGTCCTAGTTTAGTACTAAGCGCGGGCGTTAGCACATTAGTTGCAGCCAAGTTGGAGCTGATGTTGAGTCTTTAGCAAACGCAAATCCTAGCTAGTCAAAGGGAACTCCTAGCGTGACCAAAGGAGCTAAAGCCTGTGTCGGAGATAATATGAAGGCTAGTTTGTGGCCCAAAAAGCCTAGAGGGTGCGTAGGAGTTCCCAAGATCAGAGTTAGCAAGGTCTAAGTTAAGCGTGAAGTCACATGAGTCAGGTAGCCATTGTCCGTTTTCCAGTAACCAAGCATAGCATAGCATCATAAACCAAACACTGCAAGGGCATAGCATCATAAACCAAACACTGCAAGATCGTAGCGAGGCATGTCACATTTCACAGCCAGACATCACAGTTCAGATTGAGCTAGCGTGAATGCTACTTGGTCAAAAGATCGTAAGTAGGGCTGAAACTGTCCTTAGAGCATGTTTGGGTGAATTCTGAGTAAAATTTAGCAATGTTAGCAAAATATGCTAATTTAGCTAAAAATGCTAAGCTAGGCTAAATGGTCTAAACGGCCAGCCGAGGCTAGGAAAAGCTGACCGGGAGCTATTTTGGCTAAATAGGCTAATGCTAATTATGCTAAGCTAAGTTAGGCCATGCTAGATAGGCTAGTCGGCTTAGCCGAGGCTAGGAAAAGCCAGCCGGGGGCTATTATAGCCAAAATGGCTAATGCTAAAATGCTAAGCTAAGTTAGGCTAGGCTAATGCTAACGCTAAGGAAGTAGAACATTCCCTGTGCCACATACACCGCAAGACCCCAGGGAGATGTTATCCTAAGTTAGTTTGACATTAACAAGTACTCACCAGTGGGAGATCAAGTAGATGTCCTGTTTTGAATGCAAAAACCCATTGGAAGTCACTAATGGAACTAACACCTTCAGTCATGGTGCAGACTTGTTTTCGCGAGAATTCTGGGTAATGCAGTTCAAAAGCCGTATTAGAAGGAGGCAATTGCCATCACTGGAGGCATGTGGTGATTTTCAAGCATCAGAAGAGGATTTTAATGTAGTTTTAAAGCCAAAAGAAGATAAAACGATCTTTTAGTGAGGATTCTGGGTAAATGGAATCCTAGATGGCAGTAAAAAGTGGAAATGAGACTGTAAATAAGAGTTTAAAAGTGGGAATAAAAGTTAAAAAATAAGGCTAAAAACAAAGGGAAAATTCAAGGAGTCGAGATGATAGATGGATTATCATTAACGTTAAATAAAAGGAAAAGGGGTGAAGGTGGAGCGGTCAGGTCAGCAGTATGGGGAGGGGGGATGTGTCTACATCAGGTCCCTCCCCCGCTTGTCTAAGCATCACTGCGTCCCTTCCCGGCCCCCCACTGAAGAGAGGAGGGGACGGGAGGGAGGGGGTGGCAAGTGAGCCAGGAGGGAAGAGAAAAATAGAAGAGGAGTGGTCAGGTCAGCAGTATGGGTAGGGGGGATGTGTCTACATCAGGTCCCTCCCCCGCTTGTCTAAGCATCACTGCGTCCCTTCCCAGACCCCTCCCCTGGGGGGCAGAGGAGGGGGTGGGAGGGAGGGGGTGGCAAGTGAGCCAGAAGAGAAGAGAAAAAGAGAAGAGGAGTGGTCAGGTCAGCAGTATGGGGAGGGGGGATGTGTCTACATCAGGTCCCTCCCCCGCTTGTCTAAACATCACTGCGTCCCTTCCCAGACCCCTCCCCTGGGGGGCAGAGGAGGGGGTGGGAGGGAGGGGGGGCGAGTGAGCCCAAAGGTCAGAGGTAAGCGGGAGAAGTAAGTTCAAAGTAAGAGCCAGTTAATCTATTTTTCTGGTTTTAGTATTATAATGAGAATCCATCTTTAAGTAGTCTTCGTCGTTCAAAGATCCGAGTGTAGAGGTCCAAAGAGATATGTTCAAGGTGTCACACAAGAGTGAAATGACAGTTCAAAGGGCCAATGTGCCGTTGGAAACATGTGATGGTCGTGAATCTTCTTGGAAACATGAGCTAGGCTAAGAGGTAAGGGCCAGGTCAAAGGCCAATTGGGTTCCAATGCACATCGACTCACATGCTGAACGCGTTAGCATAACCCATGTTCGCCCATGTGCACCGAAGGGAAGTGTTAGTCCGAAGCACAGGCAGGTTAGGTGGTAGGAATGTCACATGAATCTCCCCACGTCGCCCAACGGCTTCGCAGTTTATATGGAGACCCACGGCAAGGCACGGGCTACACGCATATCATTCCAGAGAATCCCTGGACCCGCTGACCAATGACCCGGTAGTAAGAATGAGTGAGCAAATCCTGGAGCTGAGGGACTGATACCTTGTAGACAGGTCGTGTACAGGAAAGCTTGCGGCGGACAGGACCGATTCATTGCCCGTGTATACCGAGGTGAAGAGAGTGACATTTTTGTGGGGGAAAGGGGACAGAGTTAGAGGTGAGGAGGGGACCCAACGTGGGGTAGCCCCCCAATGAAAGCCTTAAGAGAACAAGAGCTAGAAGGCGGGATGGGGGCGCACAAACTACAACGGATTATGTCTCACAGCCCATCCCCAGTTAAAAACAGGACCAAGATTAGGTTTAAAAGGAGGGGGGGTGGGGGGTAAGAGAGTAGGGGGAGCAGTCGAGGGCGGGACAAAGTCCACTTGTAGACCGGAGTCTGCCAGTCGGTTAACAAGAGGCCTAAAAATTTAGGGTTAAATAAGGAGGGAGAGTTAACAGGGAGGATGGGGGCGCACAAACTACAACGGATTATGTCTCACAGCCCATCCCCATTAAAAGTAGACCCAGAGACAGGATTACATAAAGCTGGTGGACAAAACCCCAGGGTGAAGAAGAGCGTTAAGTAGCGAGGGCGGGAAATTAGGTTGGTGTAGGGGAGAGCGAGGTACATCCCTCCCCCACCCGGAAGGAAGGGGGGAAGGTTTGGAGCGGGATGTATGGCAAGCGAGCCAGTTGACGGGGAAGGGGGGGAGGGGGACGCCAAGAGTGCTAACTCCCCAGAGGTTTGGCAACTGCCGTTTAGAACTCAAGCCAAGAATGTCCATTGAGTAAAGCTGGACCCCCACAAGGGTTGAGATTGGACTGCGGCTGAGTGGGAGCGCTACGTTGGGGTGAGGATAGAATGCATTTGCCCTATCGTCAGGTGTGCAGTCCCAATGTCCATTAGAGTTGGCGAGTGCCCTTGAATGAAACTGGAGATCCGGTGAGGTCCAGGTGGGGGCATAGGCCCAGGGGGGGTTTTAAGTTTAAGCCCAGGGAGGGTTAAGTTTAGGCGTAGGGCCCCAAATGGTTAAGTTTAGGTTAAGGGTCATGGATGGGGCTAGCAAGCAACAATGTAAAAACTATTATAAGTAGTTGTCAAACTGCCACAGACCTACAATAAAGTGCCGAATGTTGAACAAGCATCAAAGTACTCACATCTGTAGTTACAAAAGTGCCATAGTCCCAGAGTCCGCATAGGTCCGTGATAACAACGCGTCGTGAGAGTAAGGGGCCCGAAGTCAAGCCGTAGTGCGACGTAAAGGCGTTACAAATCATCGGAGGATTGTAGTTATTAGAGGTAAGTACCGTCTAAATGTGCTTAATTGAGCCTTAGTTTGAATCCTATTAACCAAATTTCGGCGACACATCATCAGTAGTGGTCCACAGGATCATCGAGCGTTTCGGCCAGTTAACACTATACACTCTCACCTGAGGTGGCCCGTCGGGGGTGATCACTCCCCCAACGTGTGTCAAGTTGCGATCAAATCCAGCTAAAGTAAGAAAATCCTAGATTGACAGGTCCTAGTTTAGTACTAAGCGCGGGCGTTAGCACATTAGTTGCAGCCAAGTTGGAGCTGATGTTGAGTCTTTAGCAAACGCAAATCCTAGCTAGTCAAAGGGAACTCCTAGCGTGACCAAAGGAGCTAAAGCCTGTGTCGGAGATAATATGAAGGCTAGTTTGTGGCCCAAAAAGCCTAGAGGGTGCGTAGGAGTTCCCAAGATCAGAGTTAGCAAGGTCTAAGTTAAGCGTGAAGTCACATGAGTCAGGTAGCCATTGTCCGTTTTCCAGTAACCAAGCATAGCATAGCATCATAAACCAAACACTGCAAGGGCATAGCATCATAAACCAAACACTGCAAGATCGTAGCGAGGCATGTCACATTTCACAGCCAGACATCACAGTTCAGATTGAGCTAGCGTGAATGCTACTTGGTCAAAAGATCGTAAGTAGGGCTGAAACTGTCCTTAGAGCATGTTTGGGTGAATTCTGAGTAAAATTTAGCAATGTTAGCAAAATATGCTAATTTAGCTAAAAATGCTAAGCTAGGCTAAATGGTCTAAACGGCCAGCCGAGGCTAGGAAAAGCTGACCGGGAGCTATTTTGGCTAAATAGGCTAATGCTAATTATGCTAAGCTAAGTTAGGCCATGCTAGATAGGCTAGTCGGCTTAGCCGAGGCTAGGAAAAGCCAGCCGGGGGCTATTATAGCCAAAATGGCTAATGCTAAAATGCTAAGCTAAGTTAGGCTAGGCTAATGCTAACGCTAAGGAAGTAGAACATTCCCTGTGCCACATACACCGCAAGACCCCAGGGAGATGTTATCCTAAGTTAGTTTGACATTAACAAGTACTCACCAGTGGGAGATCAAGTAGATGTCCTGTTTTGAATGCAAAAACCCATTGGAAGTCACTAATGGAACTAACACCTTCAGTCATGGTGCAGACTTGTTTTCGCGAGAATTCTGGGTAATGCAGTTCAAAAGCCGTATTAGAAGGAGGCAATTGCCATCACTGGAGGCATGTGGTGATTTTCAAGCATCAGAAGAGGATTTTAATGTAGTTTTAAAGCCAAAAGAAGATAAAACGATCTTTTAGTGAGGATTCTGGGTAAATGGAATCCTAGATGGCAGTAAAAAGTGGAAATGAGACTGTAAATAAGAGTTTAAAAGTGGGAATAAAAGTTAAAAAATAAGGCTAAAAACAAAGGGAAAATTCAAGGAGTCGAGATGATAGATGGATTATCATTAACGTTAAATAAAAGGAAAAGGGGTGAAGGTGGAGCGGTCAGGTCAGCAGTATGGGGAGGGGGGATGTGTCTACATCAGGTCCCTCCCCCGCTTGTCTAAGCATCACTGCGTCCCTTCCCGGCCCCCCACTGAAGAGAGGAGGGGACGGGAGGGAGGGGGTGGCAAGTGAGCCAGGAGGGAAGAGAAAAATAGAAGAGGAGTGGTCAGGTCAGCAGTATGGGGAGGGGGGATGTGTCTACATCAGGTCCCTCCCCCGCTTGTCTAAGCATCACTGCGTCCCTTCCCAGACCCCTCCCCTGGGGGGCAGAGGAGGGGGTGGGAGGGAGGGGGTGGCAAGTGAGCCAGAAGAGAAGAGAAAAAGAGAAGAGGAGTGGTCAGGTCAGCAGTATGGGGAGGGGGGATGTGTCTACATCAGGTCCCTCCCCCGCTTGTCTAAACATCACTGCGTCCCTTCCCAGACCCCTCCCCTGGGGGGCAGAGGAGGGGGTGGGAGGGAGGGGGGGCGAGTGAGCCCAAAGGTCAGAGGTAAGCGGGAGAAGTAAGTTCAAAGTAAGAGCCAGTTAATCTATTTTTCTGGTTTTAGTATTATAATGAGAATCCATCTTTAAGTAGTCTTCGTCGTTCAAAGATCCGAGTGTAGAGGTCCAAAGAGATATGTTCAAGGTGTCACACAAGAGTGAAATGACAGTTCAAAGGGCCAATGTGCCGTTGGAAACATGTGATGGTCGTGAATCTTCTTGGAAACATGAGCTAGGCTAAGAGGTAAGGGCCAGGTCAAAGGCCAATTGGGTTCCAATGCACATCGACTCACATGCTGAACGCGTTAGCATAACCCATGTTCGCCCATGTGCACCGAAGGGAAGTGTTAGTCCGAAGCACAGGCAGGTTAGGTGGTAGGAATGTCACATGAATCTCCCCACGTCGCCCAACGGCTTCGCAGTTTATATGGAGACCCACGGCAAGGCACGGGCTACACGCATATCATTCCAGAGAATCCCTGGACCCGCTGACCAATGACCCGGTAGTAAGAATGAGTGAGCAAATCCTGGAGCTGAGGGACTGATACCTTGTAGACAGGTCGTGTACAGGAAAGCTTGCGGCGGACAGGACCGATTCATTGCCCGTGTATACCGAGGTGAAGAGAGTGACATTTTTGTGGGGGAAAGGGGACAGAGTTAGAGGTGAGGAGGGGACCCAACGTGGGGTAGCCCCCCAATGAAAGCCTTAAGAGAACAAGAGCTAGAAGGCGGGATGGGGGCGCACAAACTACAACGGATTATGTCTCACAGCCCATCCCCAGTTAAAAACAGGACCAAGATTAGGTTTAAAAGGAGGGGGGGTGGGGGGTAAGAGAGTAGGGGGAGCAGTCGAGGGCGGGACAAAGTCCACTTGTAGACCGGAGTCTGCCAGTCGGTTAACAAGAGGCCTAAAAATTTAGGGTTAAATAAGGAGGGAGAGTTAACAGGGAGGATGGGGGCGCACAAACTACAACGGATTATGTCTCACAGCCCATCCCCATTAAAAGTAGACCCAGAGACAGGATTACATAAAGCTGGTGGACAAAACCCCAGGGTGAAGAAGAGCGTTAAGTAGCGAGGGCGGGAAATTAGGTTGGTGTAGGGGAGAGCGAGGTACATCCCTCCCCCACCCGGAAGGAAGGGGGGAAGGTTTGGAGCGGGATGTATGGCAAGCGAGCCAGTTGACGGGGAAGGGGGGGAGGGGGACGCCAAGAGTGCTAACTCCCCAGAGGTTTGGCAACTGCCGTTTAGAACTCAAGCCAAGAATGTCCATTGAGTAAAGCTGGACCCCCACAAGGGTTGAGATTGGACTGCGGCTGAGTGGGAGCGCTACGTTGGGGTGAGGATAGAATGCATTTGCCCTATCGTCAGGTGTGCAGTCCCAATGTCCATTAGAGTTGGCGAGTGCCCTTGAATGAAACTGGAGATCCGGTGAGGTCCAGGTGGGGGCATAGGCCCAGGGGGGGTTTTAAGTTTAAGCCCAGGGAGGGTTAAGTTTAGGCGTAGGGCCCCAAATGGTTAAGTTTAGGTTAAGGGTCATGGATGGGGCTAGCAAGCAACAATGTAAAAACTATTATTAGTAGTTGTCAAACTGCCACAGACCTACAATAAAGTGCCGAATGTTGAACAAGCATCAAAGTACTCACATCTGTAGTTACAAAAGTGCCATAGTCCCAGAGTCCGCATAGGTCCGTGATAACAACGCGTCGTGAGAGTAAGGGGCCCGAAGTCAAGCCGTAGTGCGACGTAAAGGCGTTACAAATCATCGGAGGATTGTAGTTATTAGAGGTAAGTACCGTCTAAATGTGCTTAATTGAGCCTTAGTTTGAATCCTATTAACCAAATTTCGGCGACACATCATCAGTAGTGGTCCACAGGATCATCGAGCGTTTCGGCCAGTTAACACTATACACTCTCACCTGAGGTGGCCCGTCGGGGGTGATCACTCCCCCAACGTGTGTCAAGTTGCGATCAAATCCAGCTAAAGTAAGAAAATCCTAGATTGACAGGTCCTAGTTTAGTACTAAGCGCGGGCGTTAGCACATTAGTTGCAGCCAAGTTGGAGCTGATGTTGAGTCTTTAGCAAACGCAAATCCTAGCTAGTCAAAGGGAACTCCTAGCGTGACCAAAGGAGCTAAAGCCTGTGTCGGAGATAATATGAAGGCTAGTTTGTGGCCCAAAAAGCCTAGAGGGTGCGTAGGAGTTCCCAAGATCAGAGTTAGCAAGGTCTAAGTTAAGCGTGAAGTCACATGAGTCAGGTAGCCATTGTCCGTTTTCCAGTAACCAAGCATAGCATAGCATCATAAACCAAACACTGCAAGGGCATAGCATCATAAACCAAACACTGCAAGATCGTAGCGAGGCATGTCACATTTCACAGCCAGACATCACAGTTCAGATTGAGCTAGCGTGAATGCTACTTGGTCAAAAGATCGTAAGTAGGGCTGAAACTGTCCTTAGAGCATGTTTGGGTGAATTCTGAGTAAAATTTAGCAATGTTAGCAAAATATGCTAATTTAGCTAAAAATGCTAAGCTAGGCTAAATGGTCTAAACGGCCAGCCGAGGCTAGGAAAAGCTGACCGGGAGCTATTTTGGCTAAATAGGCTAATGCTAATTATGCTAAGCTAAGTTAGGCCATGCTAGATAGGCTAGTCGGCTTAGCCGAGGCTAGGAAAAGCCAGCCGGGGGCTATTATAGCCAAAATGGCTAATGCTAAAATGCTAAGCTAAGTTAGGCTAGGCTAATGCTAACGCTAAGGAAGTAGAACATTCCCTGTGCCACATACACCGCAAGACCCCAGGGAGATGTTATCCTAAGTTAGTTTGACATTAACAAGTACTCACCAGTGGGAGATCAAGTAGATGTCCTGTTTTGAATGCAAAAACCCATTGGAAGTCACTAATGGAACTAACACCTTCAGTCATGGTGCAGACTTGTTTTCGCGAGAATTCTGGGTAATGCAGTTCAAAAGCCGTATTAGAAGGAGGCAATTGCCATCACTGGAGGCATGTGGTGATTTTCAAGCATCAGAAGAGGATTTTAATGTAGTTTTAAAGCCAAAAGAAGATAAAACGATCTTTTAGTGAGGATTCTGGGTAAATGGGTTAGGGTTAGGGTTAGGGTTAGGGTTAGGGTTAGGGTTAGGGTTAGGGTTAGGGTTAGGGGTTAGGTTTAGAAAAAGTGGTCTTAACTGTCAAGCAGAAAGAAATGCACGGGCTCACTAAATCCAAAATGCACCTTAAGTCAAAAGTAGGACACAATAATAGGGTTTCTCTGAGTCAAATTGGATAAAAAAGGCCTAATAAGAATTCAATCCATACGGATGTATAGTATTAAGCTTTTTTATCCAAGTCTGTTCTTTAAAAAGTCGCTGTCCCTCTGTCCACCAGGAACCCGCTTCCAACCCTGCGATCTTCAAATTGCATGCACCATGTTCAAAGAAGTGATCATAAAGGTAAGTATGTCTCTTCTGTTTTTTTATATGGTACAGATGTTGTTTTAGTCTTTCAAGGAGTGTATTTTTGGTTTGACCAATATAAATTATCCCGCAAGAACAACATTGAATACAATAGACCAGGTTCCGGGATTCCGGCTTGGTGAGGTGCCAAACAGGTGCCTCCAGGTAAGTATGTGAATTGGTGATGATGGAGATACTGTGAAAGTACATAGAAAAGTCATTGTTATTGTTGGTGTGTGGTTTATGGAGTGAGGCGTGAACCAGGAGATCTTTAAGATTAAGGTTTCTCCTATTGGCAGAGATTACCCTAAAGTTTGTCAATGCCGGTAGGCGGTCCTGTGCCCTCCGAAAATTAGCCTTGATGGCAGAGGTAAAGTTCCTGGAAGCCGGGGAGAAAGTCGCCGCGAAGGGGACCAGGTGGTGAGTAGAGTTGTCCTCCATTCCTCTTCCTCGTTGGAAGTCCTGATGGACTTCTTTATTGATGTTACGGAGGAAGGTGCGACTGTAGCCCCGGCGTAGAAGGACCTGGAACAAGGTCTTGATGGCCAACCGAACATCCTGCTCCGCTGCACAAATCCTGTGAAATCGAATGAGCTGCGACTTCACAATACCCCGAAAGGTATGTTTTGGATGGTAGCTGGATTTGTGCAGCAGAGCATGGGTGTCGGTCGGCTTAAAGTAAACTCTCGTTCCAAGCCTGGGTCCCTCCCCAACATCACCAGGAATGATGTAAACCTCGGTGTCCAGAAATTCAATTTTCTCAGTTTGTAAATTGCATTTCACAGAAATGGAGGCGTGATGGTTATTGAGGATAGAAATAAAAGTCTTGAATTCCTCCTCGGAATGTTGCCAAACCCCAAAGATATCATCCAGGTACCTGGCATAGAAGGTTGGTTTTTGGGGGCATTTTAAAAAAACTGTATGCTCCCATTCTGCCATGTAGATATTGGCATATGCTGGCGCAAATTTTTTGCCCATAGCTGTGCCATGTATCTGGAGAAACCACTGATTGTTAAACATAAAATCATTCTTAGTGAGTCCCAGCTCCAAAAGATGAAGAAGGGCCTCGTCCGGTCTGGTGGAGTCCGGAAAGCGGTTAAAAATGTTCCTGACTGCTTTGAGACCTAGTGTTGTTTGTATGTTGGTGTAGAGGGAATCAATATCAATAGAAAAAAGAAAACTGCCCGGACAAAACGAAAGTTGTTGGATTTTGGACACAAAATCGTAGGTGTCTTTTATGTAGCTCGGGTGTTTTGTTGATAAAGGATTGAGGAATGAGTCAATATAGGCCGCAATCCGATGGGACTCACTCCCGCAGTCCGAGACTATCGGTCTGCCTGGGGGAATCTCATGCGGAATGGTCCAAGTCTCGGGGTTCTTATGGATTTTAGGCAGAAGATAAAAGATTCGAGGCCGTGGAGGGTCCTCGCCAGATAAAAATAGCTTTTGTTTGTATGTAATGTTCTTTTTCTTCCACAGGTCCTCTACAATGGCCCGGATTTGCATCTGGGTTTGGCTTTGCAGAGGTTGTGACAAGGGTAAGTAATGTTTTTTGTTTTGAAGTTGCCTATAGGCTTCCCTAAGATATTGATTCTTGTCCATGATTACAATTTTGGAGCCCTTATCCGCTGGTTTAATTACGATATCCCTGTTGTTTTTAAGGTGATTGAGAGCCTCCCTTTCACCATCCGACAAATTAGTATGACCTTCGCCCCGAAAAGTCAACCTATTAAAGTCTCGGACATCCATTCGGATAAGTGATTGTATAGACTCTGAGATGGAGTCCTTCTCTGGTTCCCAAGTGGATGGGTAAATAAAAGGTTGGTGAGTGAATCGAGTATTATATTTGAAATGGTCCAAAATGGTTAACTGTCTATGATATTTAAAAAGGTCCCTACGCAGCAGATTTTTGTCCGCCCCCCGTGGAGTAGGAATGAAAAAGAGGCCCTTCTCCAGAAGGCTGAGTTCCTCCTCTGTGAGAGAAAAGGTAAGAGATAAGTTTAAGACGTTTGAGAGGGGCTGGTGTGTTCTAGGTCCCCCTAATCTAAGTTTAACTGTGTCATCCAAGACTGAAAGATGATTTTAGCTGTGTGTGGGGTCCAGTGAATGGGGTCCCTGGGGGCCACCTGAAACTGGTCGTCTGGGATTGGTTGTAATGTCCGGAACCTCTGTGTCATGATCTGGTTGATCCATTGTAATCGGTGTTTGTGTGACGTGGGCAGTTGTGAGGAGATTTGGATCAAAGGGAAGGCGATTTCTGCTAAAGGAAAGGTCTTTTTAGCCTGTGCGGCTAGGCCCCGTAGGTTCTTTTCAACTGTGAGCATGGTCGCCTTCCCCCCGCCATCGTTCATGCCAACAGAGAGGACCACCGTTTGGACGCTGGGACAGGGATCCAGCTTCTTCAGGACCATGGACAGATGGGAGATGTGAGCTCCCGAGAAGCTGTCCACCTGTATCTGTTGGTACGGGTAGTCCGGGATCCTGGAGAGGTTGGAATCCCCCAAAAAGAGGATTGGTCGTTGGATGTCCAGTTTCCAGTTGTATTTCCGGGTTCCTCCCATATGGTAAGTAGGTTTTGTAGTCGTTGATGTGCTAGGGGTTTCCATGCTAGGAGGGGGGGTCCGTGGACCGGAGACATGTTCTCCTCCCTGGGCTATTATATAGCTCTCCTCAGGTGGTACAGGGTTCTCTTGTATGGTTTCTCCCAGTTGTAGGTGGAGCGTGTCCCTGGAGGGCCTCGTCGATCCATGGGATCCTGGTAGGTGCTCCGGAGATGTTGTAGTGGAGTCGGAGTTGTGCGTTAGATTGAGGTCGAAGTTTGGTTGGAGGCCAAGATGAAAACAGGCCGGTGGTGTCGTGGTCCTCGGGCAGATCGGTGAGATCTGCTGTAGTGGAAGGGGAGTCTCCGTGGGATCTTCTGGAATGGTGGTAAGTACTTTAGGGCTCCTCCTCTTGGGGACCAGGTTGATGAATTGGTTATGTTTAGGATAGCTGATATGGAAATGGTTATGTTTAGGATGGCTGTTCTGGTGTGATGTAGTAACTCCCTTCTGTGTATCCACAGTGATGGACGGGAGTTTATGGCTAGTACGACCCGATGGGCCCGTTCGAAGTGACCCGAGTCTTAGAGGTGGCTGGATCACAGGAGATCCAGGTCTGTCGTGGGAGCCAGGATCCCGGCCCTGACTGTCGCCCATCAATGGGTCAACTTGTGGTGATCCAGATGATGGAGAACCGGTCCCGAAGGATCCTGGTCTGGGGCGAGAGTGAAGGTCCGGGTCCCGGCCAGCACGGCCCGATGGACCAGCTGGAGGCGACCCAGATGGTAGAGGAAGGCGGGTCCTAAGGGGTCCAGAACCGTATCGAGCGCCGGGGTCTGGGCCCTGGCTGATATAACCCGATGGGCCAGCTCGAGGTGACTCCACAGATGGAAGGAGACCGGTCCTGAGGGGTCCAGGTCTAGAGTCTGAGGGCTGTGCTGTACCGCCTAGGCCTGCTATAGGTAATGCCGGCCAGTCCTCCTCATTCAGGGTCCTTTCGAATCCCTGTGTCTGAGTTGAGGGTTCCCCCACCATTGTAGCCAGGGTGGAGATGGTCAAATGGGTCAGGCGTCGTCTGTATCGATTCTTACCATAGACTATGGCCCTATCCAATGCCCCTCTGTCAAAAGGTGGGAGATTTTCTAGGGTGAGAGCAATGACGGTGTCATAATGGTCCTTGAGGATGTTGATGTTCATTTTCATCCAGGTATCTGTATTGCTCTTTACCCTAGCCGTGGTAATATCATTGGGTGATGAAGGTTTAATAAAAGATGTGAGTTTGTGGGCTTGTCTACACATCCCTACAGGAAAATGACCGGTGCGAGAAGTATTTTCTATGACTCCGGCATGATGGATCGCCTGGAGCAGTTTGAAGTATCTTCTCTCCAGTTTTTCTGGGGGTGGTGCAGAGGTATCGTGATCGGTTTGATGTATTGGATTGTGGGTGTTGTGATTGTTGTGGTAGGAGGCTGGTCTTCGACCTTGTCTCCTCCCTCCCTTGGCTCCCACTGTTTTCCATGGTTCCATTGAAGAGAAACCCACAGTGGGAATGAGTCCTGAATGACAAGATGAGTCGGTACACTGGTATTTTCTGATTATTTACCCCGTAGGGAAAATAAGTAAATTTAAAATTAGAAAGAAGAGGGCTCCATCCAAAGTCGAAGAATAAAAAAGGAAACCATTGAAAATAAAAGTAATGGTCTCTATTGTCTGATTGTCTTTCCCTCCCGCCACAGGAGTCCCCGGTCCCCTTCTGAGCCCAGGAGAGGATAGCAGGTTGTCTTCCGGACAAAGGTAAGTAGTGGTCTTAAAAAGGTATATCCTCCAGGGAAACTAAAAATAGTGGTCTAGGATCTCCAAATGGAGCAAATTATGTAAAAAACAATGTTCCTATGAACCACCAATAAGTATATGTGTGTATATAAGAATCCTCCTGAACAGAGGCACTCTGTGCAGAAACAAACTTGATGTGTGATTGGAGTAAGTATGAACCCTCAAAGAGGCACTCTAAGTGTATGAGTCACTCACACAAACACAGCAATACTATCACAGTCTCTCTCCCTATAAAATAAGGGAAGGGGAGAGAGCTGTACGTCCAAAATTTTGGACCCCCAGTTATTCCATAAGAAGTTTTATTGGAAGATATATTGAAGACCATACAGATAAACCCCTGTTCTGAATCGCTCCCAAGGTAAGAGGGAAAGGCAAAAAAATGGGGTTTCAGAGGAAACCTCATAAAATTGGATCGAGTCCTATTAAAATCTTATAAAAGGCCAGTGAAACCGATCAGCTATAAAGATCCCGGTCATAAAGAGAACCAAAAAAAAGAAAAAAGAGAGGAAATAAGTGCTATGAGCGAACAACTCCTAACGTTTCGGCGATGTGCCTTCTTCAGAGGAGAGTCATAGAGTGAAGAGAAAGGAGGAAGTTCTTATACTTTCCCTGGAAGAAACAGGAAGTGGGAGTTCCCAGACTGAGGACTTCCTGTAATTAGAGGAGAGTAGTTGCACCTGCTGACCGTAAAAGCAGCGTTGGTCTCCCATGGGTATTCGGTACCGTAACCAACCAGAATAATTAAGAAAAGGAGGTTGGCAGGTAAGGAGTATTTCCTGAAAAAGGTTCTATACCCATAAAGTAGACAAGAGACTCAGAGAAAGCCCTGAATGAAAACACACTCAATGATGTCCCCAAACAAATGCCAAAGACATTTTTGTAGATTAGGTCCCATTAAAGAGTATAAAGTGTCCCAAATGGGTTTATATGGTTTTCAAAATTTGTATATGTCCCCCTAAAAGAACCTGGAAATTGTGCAGAGGACTGTGGCACTGGCCGGTTAGGTTTAGAAAAAGTGGTCTTAACTGTCAAGCAGAAAGAAATGCACGGGCTCACTAAATCCAAAATGCACCTTAAGTCAAAAGTAGGACACAATAATAGGGTTTCTCTGAGTCAAATTGGATAAAAAAGGCCTAATAAGAATTCAATCCATACGGATGTATAGTATTAAGCTTTTTTATCCAAGTCTGTTCTTTAAAAAGTCGCTGTCCCTCTGTCCACCAGGAACCCGCTTCCAACCCTGCGATCTTCAAATTGCATGCACCATGTTCAAAGAAGTGATCATAAAGGTAAGTATGTCTCTTCTGTTTTTTTATATGGTACAGATGTTGTTTTAGTCTTTCAAGGAGTGTATTTTTGGTTTGACCAATATAAATTATCCCGCAAGAACAACATTGAATACAATAGACCAGGTTCCGGGATTCCGGCTTGGTGAGGTGCCAAACAGGTGCCTCCAGGTAAGTATGTGAATTGGTGATGATGGAGATACTGTGAAAGTACATAGAAAAGTCATTGTTATTGTTGGTGTGTGGTTTATGGAGTGAGGCGTGAACCAGGAGATCTTTAAGATTAAGGTTTCTCCTATTGGCAGAGATTACCCTAAAGTTTGTCAATGCCGGTAGGCGGTCCTGTGCCCTCCGAAAATTAGCCTTGATGGCAGAGGTAAAGTTCCTGGAAGCCGGGGAGAAAGTCGCCGCGAAGGGGACCAGGTGGTGAGTAGAGTTGTCCTCCATTCCTCTTCCTCGTTGGAAGTCCTGATGGACTTCTTTATTGATGTTACGGAGGAAGGTGCGACTGTAGCCCCGGCGTAGAAGGACCTGGAACAAGGTCTTGATGGCCAACCGAACATCCTGCTCCGCTGCACAAATCCTGTGAAATCGAATGAGCTGCGACTTCACAATACCCCGAAAGGTATGTTTTGGATGGTAGCTGGATTTGTGCAGCAGAGCATGGGTGTCGGTCGGCTTAAAGTAAACTCTCGTTCCAAGCCTGGGTCCCTCCCCAACATCACCAGGAATGATGTAAACCTCGGTGTCCAGAAATTCAATTTTCTCAGTTTGTAAATTGCATTTCACAGAAATGGAGGCGTGATGGTTATTGAGGATAGAAATAAAAGTCTTGAATTCCTCCTCGGAATGTTGCCAAACCCCAAAGATATCATCCAGGTACCTGGCATAGAAGGTTGGTTTTTGGGGGCATTTTAAAAAAACTGTATGCTCCCATTCTGCCATGTAGATATTGGCATATGCTGGCGCAAATTTTTTGCCCATAGCTGTGCCATGTATCTGGAGAAACCACTGATTGTTAAACATAAAATCATTCTTAGTGAGTCCCAGCTCCAAAAGATGAAGAAGGGCCTCGTCCGGTCTGGTGGAGTCCGGAAAGCGGTTAAAAATGTTCCTGACTGCTTTGAGACCTAGTGTTGTTTGTATGTTGGTGTAGAGGGAATCAATATCAATAGAAAAAAGAAAACTGCCCGGACAAAACGAAAGTTGTTGGATTTTGGACACAAAATCGTAGGTGTCTTTTATGTAGCTCGGGTGTTTTGTTGATAAAGGATTGAGGAATGAGTCAATATAGGCCGCAATCCGATGGGACTCACTCCCGCAGTCCGAGACTATCGGTCTGCCTGGGGGAATCTCATGCGGAATGGTCCAAGTCTCGGGGTTCTTATGGATTTTAGGCAGAAGATAAAAGATTCGAGGCCGTGGAGGGTCCTCGCCAGATAAAAATAGCTTTTGTTTGTATGTAATGTTCTTTTTCTTCCACAGGTCCTCTACAATGGCCCGGATTTGCATCTGGGTTTGGCTTTGCAGAGGTTGTGACAAGGGTAAGTAATGTTTTTTGTTTTGAAGTTGCCTATAGGCTTCCCTAAGATATTGATTCTTGTCCATGATTACAATTTTGGAGCCCTTATCCGCTGGTTTAATTACGATATCCCTGTTGTTTTTAAGGTGATTGAGAGCCTCCCTTTCACCATCCGACAAATTAGTATGACCTTCGCCCCGAAAAGTCAACCTATTAAAGTCTCGGACATCCATTCGGATAAGTGATTGTATAGACTCTGAGATGGAGTCCTTCTCTGGTTCCCAAGTGGATGGGTAAATAAAAGGTTGGTGAGTGAATCGAGTATTATATTTGAAATGGTCCAAAATGGTTAACTGTCTATGATATTTAAAAAGGTCCCTACGCAGCAGATTTTTGTCCGCCCCCCGTGGAGTAGGAATGAAAAAGAGGCCCTTCTCCAGAAGGCTGAGTTCCTCCTCTGTGAGAGAAAAGGTAAGAGATAAGTTTAAGACGTTTGAGAGGGGCTGGTGTGTTCTAGGTCCCCCTAATCTAAGTTTAACTGTGTCATCCAAGACTGAAAGATGATTTTAGCTGTGTGTGGGGTCCAGTGAATGGGGTCCCTGGGGGCCACCTGAAACTGGTCGTCTGGGATTGGTTGTAATGTCCGGAACCTCTGTGTCATGATCTGGTTGATCCATTGTAATCGGTGTTTGTGTGACGTGGGCAGTTGTGAGGAGATTTGGATCAAAGGGAAGGCGATTTCTGCTAAAGGAAAGGTCTTTTTAGCCTGTGCGGCTAGGCCCCGTAGGTTCTTTTCAACTGTGAGCATGGTCGCCTTCCCCCCGCCATCGTTCATGCCAACAGAGAGGACCACCGTTTGGACGCTGGGACAGGGATCCAGCTTCTTCAGGACCATGGACAGATGGGAGATGTGAGCTCCCGAGAAGCTGTCCACCTGTATCTGTTGGTACGGGTAGTCCGGGATCCTGGAGAGGTTGGAATCCCCCAAAAAGAGGATTGGTCGTTGGATGTCCAGTTTCCAGTTGTATTTCCGGGTTCCTCCCATATGGTAAGTAGGTTTTGTAGTCGTTGATGTGCTAGGGGTTTCCATGCTAGGAGGGGGGGTCCGTGGACCGGAGACATGTTCTCCTCCCTGGGCTATTATATAGCTCTCCTCAGGTGGTACAGGGTTCTCTTGTATGGTTTCTCCCAGTTGTAGGTGGAGCGTGTCCCTGGAGGGCCTCGTCGATCCATGGGATCCTGGTAGGTGCTCCGGAGATGTTGTAGTGGAGTCGGAGTTGTGCGTTAGATTGAGGTCGAAGTTTGGTTGGAGGCCAAGATGAAAACAGGCCGGTGGTGTCGTGGTCCTCGGGCAGATCGGTGAGATCTGCTGTAGTGGAAGGGGAGTCTCCGTGGGATCTTCTGGAATGGTGGTAAGTACTTTAGGGCTCCTCCTCTTGGGGACCAGGTTGATGAATTGGTTATGTTTAGGATAGCTGATATGGAAATGGTTATGTTTAGGATGGCTGTTCTGGTGTGATGTAGTAACTCCCTTCTGTGTATCCACAGTGATGGACGGGAGTTTATGGCTAGTACGACCCGATGGGCCCGTTCGAAGTGACCCGAGTCTTAGAGGTGGCTGGATCACAGGAGATCCAGGTCTGTCGTGGGAGCCAGGATCCCGGCCCTGACTGTCGCCCATCAATGGGTCAACTTGTGGTGATCCAGATGATGGAGAACCGGTCCCGAAGGATCCTGGTCTGGGGCGAGAGTGAAGGTCCGGGTCCCGGCCAGCACGGCCCGATGGACCAGCTGGAGGCGACCCAGATGGTAGAGGAAGGCGGGTCCTAAGGGGTCCAGAACCGTATCGAGCGCCGGGGTCTGGGCCCTGGCTGATATAACCCGATGGGCCAGCTCGAGGTGACTCCACAGATGGAAGGAGACCGGTCCTGAGGGGTCCAGGTCTAGAGTCTGAGGGCTGTGCTGTACCGCCTAGGCCTGCTATAGGTAATGCCGGCCAGTCCTCCTCATTCAGGGTCCTTTCGAATCCCTGTGTCTGAGTTGAGGGTTCCCCCACCATTGTAGCCAGGGTGGAGATGGTCAAATGGGTCAGGCGTCGTCTGTATCGATTCTTACCATAGACTATGGCCCTATCCAATGCCCCTCTGTCAAAAGGTGGGAGATTTTCTAGGGTGAGAGCAATGACGGTGTCATAATGGTCCTTGAGGATGTTGATGTTCATTTTCATCCAGGTATCTGTATTGCTCTTTACCCTAGCCGTGGTAATATCATTGGGTGATGAAGGTTTAATAAAAGATGTGAGTTTGTGGGCTTGTCTACACATCCCTACAGGAAAATGACCGGTGCGAGAAGTATTTTCTATGACTCCGGCATGATGGATCGCCTGGAGCAGTTTGAAGTATCTTCTCTCCAGTTTTTCTGGGGGTGGTGCAGAGGTATCGTGATCGGTTTGATGTATTGGATTGTGGGTGTTGTGATTGTTGTGGTAGGAGGCTGGTCTTCGACCTTGTCTCCTCCCTCCCTTGGCTCCCACTGTTTTCCATGGTTCCATTGAAGAGAAACCCACAGTGGGAATGAGTCCTGAATGACAAGATGAGTCGGTACACTGGTATTTTCTGATTATTTACCCCGTAGGGAAAATAAGTAAATTTAAAATTAGAAAGAAGAGGGCTCCATCCAAAGTCGAAGAATAAAAAAGGAAACCATTGAAAATAAAAGTAATGGTCTCTATTGTCTGATTGTCTTTCCCTCCCGCCACAGGAGTCCCCGGTCCCCTTCTGAGCCCAGGAGAGGATAGCAGGTTGTCTTCCGGACAAAGGTAAGTAGTGGTCTTAAAAAGGTATATCCTCCAGGGAAACTAAAAATAGTGGTCTAGGATCTCCAAATGGAGCAAATTATGTAAAAAACAATGTTCCTATGAACCACCAATAAGTATATGTGTGTATATAAGAATCCTCCTGAACAGAGGCACTCTGTGCAGAAACAAACTTGATGTGTGATTGGAGTAAGTATGAACCCTCAAAGAGGCACTCTAAGTGTATGAGTCACTCACACAAACACAGCAATACTATCACAGTCTCTCTCCCTATAAAATAAGGGAAGGGGAGAGAGCTGTACGTCCAAAATTTTGGACCCCCAGTTATTCCATAAGAAGTTTTATTGGAAGATATATTGAAGACCATACAGATAAACCCCTGTTCTGAATCGCTCCCAAGGTAAGAGGGAAAGGCAAAAAAATGGGGTTTCAGAGGAAACCTCATAAAATTGGATCGAGTCCTATTAAAATCTTATAAAAGGCCAGTGAAACCGATCAGCTATAAAGATCCCGGTCATAAAGAGAACCAAAAAAAAGAAAAAAGAGAGGAAATAAGTGCTATGAGCGAACAACTCCTAACGTTTCGGCGATGTGCCTTCTTCAGAGGAGAGTCATAGAGTGAAGAGAAAGGAGGAAGTTCTTATACTTTCCCTGGAAGAAACAGGAAGTGGGAGTTCCCAGACTGAGGACTTCCTGTAATTAGAGGAGAGTAGTTGCACCTGCTGACCGTAAAAGCAGCGTTGGTCTCCCATGGGTATTCGGTACCGTAACCAACCAGAATAATTAAGAAAAGGAGGTTGGCAGGTAAGGAGTATTTCCTGAAAAAGGTTCTATACCCATAAAGTAGACAAGAGACTCAGAGAAAGCCCTGAATGAAAACACACTCAATGATGTCCCCAAACAAATGCCAAAGACATTTTTGTAGATTAGGTCCCATTAAAGAGTATAAAGTGTCCCAAATGGGTTTATATGGTTTTCAAAATTTGTATATGTCCCCCTAAAAGAACCTGGAAATTGTGCAGAGGACTGTGGCACTGGCCGGTTAGGTTTAGAAAAAGTGGTCTTAACTGTCAAGCAGAAAGAAATGCACGGGCTCACTAAATCCAAAATGCACCTTAAGTCAAAAGTAGGACACAATAATAGGGTTTCTCTGAGTCAAATTGGATAAAAAAGGCCTAATAAGAATTCAATCCATACGGATGTATAGTATTAAGCTTTTTTATCCAAGTCTGTTCTTTAAAAAGTCGCTGTCCCTCTGTCCACCAGGAACCCGCTTCCAACCCTGCGATCTTCAAATTGCATGCACCATGTTCAAAGAAGTGATCATAAAGGTAAGTATGTCTCTTCTGTTTTTTTATATGGTACAGATGTTGTTTTAGTCTTTCAAGGAGTGTATTTTTGGTTTGACCAATATAAATTATCCCGCAAGAACAACATTGAATACAATAGACCAGGTTCCGGGATTCCGGCTTGGTGAGGTGCCAAACAGGTGCCTCCAGGTAAGTATGTGAATTGGTGATGATGGAGATACTGTGAAAGTACATAGAAAAGTCATTGTTATTGTTGGTGTGTGGTTTATGGAGTGAGGCGTGAACCAGGAGATCTTTAAGATTAAGGTTTCTCCTATTGGCAGAGATTACCCTAAAGTTTGTCAATGCCGGTAGGCGGTCCTGTGCCCTCCGAAAATTAGCCTTGATGGCAGAGGTAAAGTTCCTGGAAGCCGGGGAGAAAGTCGCCGCGAAGGGGACCAGGTGGTGAGTAGAGTTGTCCTCCATTCCTCTTCCTCGTTGGAAGTCCTGATGGACTTCTTTATTGATGTTACGGAGGAAGGTGCGACTGTAGCCCCGGCGTAGAAGGACCTGGAACAAGGTCTTGATGGCCAACCGAACATCCTGCTCCGCTGCACAAATCCTGTGAAATCGAATGAGCTGCGACTTCACAATACCCCGAAAGGTATGTTTTGGATGGTAGCTGGATTTGTGCAGCAGAGCATGGGTGTCGGTCGGCTTAAAGTAAACTCTCGTTCCAAGCCTGGGTCCCTCCCCAACATCACCAGGAATGATGTAAACCTCGGTGTCCAGAAATTCAATTTTCTCAGTTTGTAAATTGCATTTCACAGAAATGGAGGCGTGATGGTTATTGAGGATAGAAATAAAAGTCTTGAATTCCTCCTCGGAATGTTGCCAAACCCCAAAGATATCATCCAGGTACCTGGCATAGAAGGTTGGTTTTTGGGGGCATTTTAAAAAAACTGTATGCTCCCATTCTGCCATGTAGATATTGGCATATGCTGGCGCAAATTTTTTGCCCATAGCTGTGCCATGTATCTGGAGAAACCACTGATTGTTAAACATAAAATCATTCTTAGTGAGTCCCAGCTCCAAAAGATGAAGAAGGGCCTCGTCCGGTCTGGTGGAGTCCGGAAAGCGGTTAAAAATGTTCCTGACTGCTTTGAGACCTAGTGTTGTTTGTATGTTGGTGTAGAGGGAATCAATATCAATAGAAAAAAGAAAACTGCCCGGACAAAACGAAAGTTGTTGGATTTTGGACACAAAATCGTAGGTGTCTTTTATGTAGCTCGGGTGTTTTGTTGATAAAGGATTGAGGAATGAGTCAATATAGGCCGCAATCCGATGGGACTCACTCCCGCAGTCCGAGACTATCGGTCTGCCTGGGGGAATCTCATGCGGAATGGTCCAAGTCTCGGGGTTCTTATGGATTTTAGGCAGAAGATAAAAGATTCGAGGCCGTGGAGGGTCCTCGCCAGATAAAAATAGCTTTTGTTTGTATGTAATGTTCTTTTTCTTCCACAGGTCCTCTACAATGGCCCGGATTTGCATCTGGGTTTGGCTTTGCAGAGGTTGTGACAAGGGTAAGTAATGTTTTTTGTTTTGAAGTTGCCTATAGGCTTCCCTAAGATATTGATTCTTGTCCATGATTACAATTTTGGAGCCCTTATCCGCTGGTTTAATTACGATATCCCTGTTGTTTTTAAGGTGATTGAGAGCCTCCCTTTCACCATCCGACAAATTAGTATGACCTTCGCCCCGAAAAGTCAACCTATTAAAGTCTCGGACATCCATTCGGATAAGTGATTGTATAGACTCTGAGATGGAGTCCTTCTCTGGTTCCCAAGTGGATGGGTAAATAAAAGGTTGGTGAGTGAATCGAGTATTATATTTGAAATGGTCCAAAATGGTTAACTGTCTATGATATTTAAAAAGGTCCCTACGCAGCAGATTTTTGTCCGCCCCCCGTGGAGTAGGAATGAAAAAGAGGCCCTTCTCCAGAAGGCTGAGTTCCTCCTCTGTGAGAGAAAAGGTAAGAGATAAGTTTAAGACGTTTGAGAGGGGCTGGTGTGTTCTAGGTCCCCCTAATCTAAGTTTAACTGTGTCATCCAAGACTGAAAGATGATTTTAGCTGTGTGTGGGGTCCAGTGAATGGGGTCCCTGGGGGCCACCTGAAACTGGTCGTCTGGGATTGGTTGTAATGTCCGGAACCTCTGTGTCATGATCTGGTTGATCCATTGTAATCGGTGTTTGTGTGACGTGGGCAGTTGTGAGGAGATTTGGATCAAAGGGAAGGCGATTTCTGCTAAAGGAAAGGTCTTTTTAGCCTGTGCGGCTAGGCCCCGTAGGTTCTTTTCAACTGTGAGCATGGTCGCCTTCCCCCCGCCATCGTTCATGCCAACAGAGAGGACCACCGTTTGGACGCTGGGACAGGGATCCAGCTTCTTCAGGACCATGGACAGATGGGAGATGTGAGCTCCCGAGAAGCTGTCCACCTGTATCTGTTGGTACGGGTAGTCCGGGATCCTGGAGAGGTTGGAATCCCCCAAAAAGAGGATTGGTCGTTGGATGTCCAGTTTCCAGTTGTATTTCCGGGTTCCTCCCATATGGTAAGTAGGTTTTGTAGTCGTTGATGTGCTAGGGGTTTCCATGCTAGGAGGGGGGGTCCGTGGACCGGAGACATGTTCTCCTCCCTGGGCTATTATATAGCTCTCCTCAGGTGGTACAGGGTTCTCTTGTATGGTTTCTCCCAGTTGTAGGTGGAGCGTGTCCCTGGAGGGCCTCGTCGATCCATGGGATCCTGGTAGGTGCTCCGGAGATGTTGTAGTGGAGTCGGAGTTGTGCGTTAGATTGAGGTCGAAGTTTGGTTGGAGGCCAAGATGAAAACAGGCCGGTGGTGTCGTGGTCCTCGGGCAGATCGGTGAGATCTGCTGTAGTGGAAGGGGAGTCTCCGTGGGATCTTCTGGAATGGTGGTAAGTACTTTAGGGCTCCTCCTCTTGGGGACCAGGTTGATGAATTGGTTATGTTTAGGATAGCTGATATGGAAATGGTTATGTTTAGGATGGCTGTTCTGGTGTGATGTAGTAACTCCCTTCTGTGTATCCACAGTGATGGACGGGAGTTTATGGCTAGTACGACCCGATGGGCCCGTTCGAAGTGACCCGAGTCTTAGAGGTGGCTGGATCACAGGAGATCCAGGTCTGTCGTGGGAGCCAGGATCCCGGCCCTGACTGTCGCCCATCAATGGGTCAACTTGTGGTGATCCAGATGATGGAGAACCGGTCCCGAAGGATCCTGGTCTGGGGCGAGAGTGAAGGTCCGGGTCCCGGCCAGCACGGCCCGATGGACCAGCTGGAGGCGACCCAGATGGTAGAGGAAGGCGGGTCCTAAGGGGTCCAGAACCGTATCGAGCGCCGGGGTCTGGGCCCTGGCTGATATAACCCGATGGGCCAGCTCGAGGTGACTCCACAGATGGAAGGAGACCGGTCCTGAGGGGTCCAGGTCTAGAGTCTGAGGGCTGTGCTGTACCGCCTAGGCCTGCTATAGGTAATGCCGGCCAGTCCTCCTCATTCAGGGTCCTTTCGAATCCCTGTGTCTGAGTTGAGGGTTCCCCCACCATTGTAGCCAGGGTGGAGATGGTCAAATGGGTCAGGCGTCGTCTGTATCGATTCTTACCATAGACTATGGCCCTATCCAATGCCCCTCTGTCAAAAGGTGGGAGATTTTCTAGGGTGAGAGCAATGACGGTGTCATAATGGTCCTTGAGGATGTTGATGTTCATTTTCATCCAGGTATCTGTATTGCTCTTTACCCTAGCCGTGGTAATATCATTGGGTGATGAAGGTTTAATAAAAGATGTGAGTTTGTGGGCTTGTCTACACATCCCTACAGGAAAATGACCGGTGCGAGAAGTATTTTCTATGACTCCGGCATGATGGATCGCCTGGAGCAGTTTGAAGTATCTTCTCTCCAGTTTTTCTGGGGGTGGTGCAGAGGTATCGTGATCGGTTTGATGTATTGGATTGTGGGTGTTGTGATTGTTGTGGTAGGAGGCTGGTCTTCGACCTTGTCTCCTCCCTCCCTTGGCTCCCACTGTTTTCCATGGTTCCATTGAAGAGAAACCCACAGTGGGAATGAGTCCTGAATGACAAGATGAGTCGGTACACTGGTATTTTCTGATTATTTACCCCGTAGGGAAAATAAGTAAATTTAAAATTAGAAAGAAGAGGGCTCCATCCAAAGTCGAAGAATAAAAAAGGAAACCATTGAAAATAAAAGTAATGGTCTCTATTGTCTGATTGTCTTTCCCTCCCGCCACAGGAGTCCCCGGTCCCCTTCTGAGCCCAGGAGAGGATAGCAGGTTGTCTTCCGGACAAAGGTAAGTAGTGGTCTTAAAAAGGTATATCCTCCAGGGAAACTAAAAATAGTGGTCTAGGATCTCCAAATGGAGCAAATTATGTAAAAAACAATGTTCCTATGAACCACCAATAAGTATATGTGTGTATATAAGAATCCTCCTGAACAGAGGCACTCTGTGCAGAAACAAACTTGATGTGTGATTGGAGTAAGTATGAACCCTCAAAGAGGCACTCTAAGTGTATGAGTCACTCACACAAACACAGCAATACTATCACAGTCTCTCTCCCTATAAAATAAGGGAAGGGGAGAGAGCTGTACGTCCAAAATTTTGGACCCCCAGTTATTCCATAAGAAGTTTTATTGGAAGATATATTGAAGACCATACAGATAAACCCCTGTTCTGAATCGCTCCCAAGGTAAGAGGGAAAGGCAAAAAAATGGGGTTTCAGAGGAAACCTCATAAAATTGGATCGAGTCCTATTAAAATCTTATAAAAGGCCAGTGAAACCGATCAGCTATAAAGATCCCGGTCATAAAGAGAACCAAAAAAAAGAAAAAAGAGAGGAAATAAGTGCTATGAGCGAACAACTCCTAACGTTTCGGCGATGTGCCTTCTTCAGAGGAGAGTCATAGAGTGAAGAGAAAGGAGGAAGTTCTTATACTTTCCCTGGAAGAAACAGGAAGTGGGAGTTCCCAGACTGAGGACTTCCTGTAATTAGAGGAGAGTAGTTGCACCTGCTGACCGTAAAAGCAGCGTTGGTCTCCCATGGGTATTCGGTACCGTAACCAACCAGAATAATTAAGAAAAGGAGGTTGGCAGGTAAGGAGTATTTCCTGAAAAAGGTTCTATACCCATAAAGTAGACAAGAGACTCAGAGAAAGCCCTGAATGAAAACACACTCAATGATGTCCCCAAACAAATGCCAAAGACATTTTTGTAGATTAGGTCCCATTAAAGAGTATAAAGTGTCCCAAATGGGTTTATATGGTTTTCAAAATTTGTATATGTCCCCCTAAAAGAACCTGGAAATTGTGCAGAGGACTGTGGCACTGGCCGGTTAGGTTTAGAAAAAGTGGTCTTAACTGTCAAGCAGAAAGAAATGCACGGGCTCACTAAATCCAAAATGCACCTTAAGTCAAAAGTAGGACACAATAATAGGGTTTCTCTGAGTCAAATTGGATAAAAAAGGCCTAATAAGAATTCAATCCATACGGATGTATAGTATTAAGCTTTTTTATCCAAGTCTGTTCTTTAAAAAGTCGCTGTCCCTCTGTCCACCAGGAACCCGCTTCCAACCCTGCGATCTTCAAATTGCATGCACCATGTTCAAAGAAGTGATCATAAAGGTAAGTATGTCTCTTCTGTTTTTTTATATGGTACAGATGTTGTTTTAGTCTTTCAAGGAGTGTATTTTTGGTTTGACCAATATAAATTATCCCGCAAGAACAACATTGAATACAATAGACCAGGTTCCGGGATTCCGGCTTGGTGAGGTGCCAAACAGGTGCCTCCAGGTAAGTATGTGAATTGGTGATGATGGAGATACTGTGAAAGTACATAGAAAAGTCATTGTTATTGTTGGTGTGTGGTTTATGGAGTGAGGCGTGAACCAGGAGATCTTTAAGATTAAGGTTTCTCCTATTGGCAGAGATTACCCTAAAGTTTGTCAATGCCGGTAGGCGGTCCTGTGCCCTCCGAAAATTAGCCTTGATGGCAGAGGTAAAGTTCCTGGAAGCCGGGGAGAAAGTCGCCGCGAAGGGGACCAGGTGGTGAGTAGAGTTGTCCTCCATTCCTCTTCCTCGTTGGAAGTCCTGATGGACTTCTTTATTGATGTTACGGAGGAAGGTGCGACTGTAGCCCCGGCGTAGAAGGACCTGGAACAAGGTCTTGATGGCCAACCGAACATCCTGCTCCGCTGCACAAATCCTGTGAAATCGAATGAGCTGCGACTTCACAATACCCCGAAAGGTATGTTTTGGATGGTAGCTGGATTTGTGCAGCAGAGCATGGGTGTCGGTCGGCTTAAAGTAAACTCTCGTTCCAAGCCTGGGTCCCTCCCCAACATCACCAGGAATGATGTAAACCTCGGTGTCCAGAAATTCAATTTTCTCAGTTTGTAAATTGCATTTCACAGAAATGGAGGCGTGATGGTTATTGAGGATAGAAATAAAAGTCTTGAATTCCTCCTCGGAATGTTGCCAAACCCCAAAGATATCATCCAGGTACCTGGCATAGAAGGTTGGTTTTTGGGGGCATTTTAAAAAAACTGTATGCTCCCATTCTGCCATGTAGATATTGGCATATGCTGGCGCAAATTTTTTGCCCATAGCTGTGCCATGTATCTGGAGAAACCACTGATTGTTAAACATAAAATCATTCTTAGTGAGTCCCAGCTCCAAAAGATGAAGAAGGGCCTCGTCCGGTCTGGTGGAGTCCGGAAAGCGGTTAAAAATGTTCCTGACTGCTTTGAGACCTAGTGTTGTTTGTATGTTGGTGTAGAGGGAATCAATATCAATAGAAAAAAGAAAACTGCCCGGACAAAACGAAAGTTGTTGGATTTTGGACACAAAATCGTAGGTGTCTTTTATGTAGCTCGGGTGTTTTGTTGATAAAGGATTGAGGAATGAGTCAATATAGGCCGCAATCCGATGGGACTCACTCCCGCAGTCCGAGACTATCGGTCTGCCTGGGGGAATCTCATGCGGAATGGTCCAAGTCTCGGGGTTCTTATGGATTTTAGGCAGAAGATAAAAGATTCGAGGCCGTGGAGGGTCCTCGCCAGATAAAAATAGCTTTTGTTTGTATGTAATGTTCTTTTTCTTCCACAGGTCCTCTACAATGGCCCGGATTTGCATCTGGGTTTGGCTTTGCAGAGGTTGTGACAAGGGTAAGTAATGTTTTTTGTTTTGAAGTTGCCTATAGGCTTCCCTAAGATATTGATTCTTGTCCATGATTACAATTTTGGAGCCCTTATCCGCTGGTTTAATTACGATATCCCTGTTGTTTTTAAGGTGATTGAGAGCCTCCCTTTCACCATCCGACAAATTAGTATGACCTTCGCCCCGAAAAGTCAACCTATTAAAGTCTCGGACATCCATTCGGATAAGTGATTGTATAGACTCTGAGATGGAGTCCTTCTCTGGTTCCCAAGTGGATGGGTAAATAAAAGGTTGGTGAGTGAATCGAGTATTATATTTGAAATGGTCCAAAATGGTTAACTGTCTATGATATTTAAAAAGGTCCCTACGCAGCAGATTTTTGTCCGCCCCCCGTGGAGTAGGAATGAAAAAGAGGCCCTTCTCCAGAAGGCTGAGTTCCTCCTCTGTGAGA